>NC_064631.1:611555650-611862331 GCF_023864275.1 Schistocerca cancellata | reverse complement strand
CTCGCAAATTACGGCTGCCAATAAGGAATCTCCAGTACATTCTGTGGTGGTCCTACATGTTACAGGGTCTGCATCTGAAGAACCGTTCAAAAGAACGAATAGTGTCCCAGACTCACGGCGATCTAAGTCGGAGCGCCAAACGTAAGGACACATTTTGTCGCGCAAGTGGAGCCAAATTTCGAGAATTACTTTATCGATTGTGATTTGACAACATCGCGCCAATTTTTGGAAATTTCACTCACGAAAAAACTATCACATTTTCAGTCAATAACTTAGGTCATCGCCACTAGTTTCGGACCAGTGCCCTCCGTCAGAAGACAGCGAGGCTTTATCGCACAAATTTCACACTTTTCTCCTGTGATAGCACACACCGTTCATAATTTTTTTGTTTATAAAAGGTTTTACGTTATTTAAAAGGCCTTTACATTGGTGTGTGGAAGGAAAGAGGGGGCGAGGGGGGAAGAGATTTCAGATCGTGGATGTTGTGACTGACAGCAGCACATACAGCGGCAGAGAAGGAAGCAATGGATCACGTAAAATTGATATTCAAAGGACCTGCTAAAGTAGCAGAAAACTGATGATAATGACAGTTTACTCACTTTTGAAAAGGTTATTTCTTTATAAACTGCTCCATATTGGTGTGCATCACTGAAGTTGAAGTGTTAAACATCGACACTTTGAGACCGTGGAACCTAATGTTGTGAAGGTGATACCACGGTTTCGATCGCGAAGACGGTCTATGGGCTAGACCCCTAACGGTGATATACTTTCAGAAGGCAGAAATTGTTCGTATATACCAAAATAACTGTTCTGGATAAAGCTACTTCCAGAATATGTAAACTAATACTGTGAAATAGTACCAAGCCCCAAATACGGTAGATAGTCTTATAAGCTACCTTGATCCTATGACCTGGGTGTGGGCCCAAAACACTGTGCTGGCAACGTAGATGAGTTATTCCTGTTTTCCGCTATCTTCAGTTGCTGTTTTCGAAGCTATGCGTGACTGGGTATCTAATTTTGAGTGTCGTGTACTTAATTTCTGAAGTTTTGGCTATTTCAACTGCGGCAAGATAAATCTCTGTCCACTGTCAGTCGAGTATAAAATTACGGATATGTGCACATCCCTGGAAATGTCTCTCATACTGAATGTGCATCGTGTTTGTACACAAAGCACTTCAATTTGAGATTCCTCGTCCTTGTGGATGTTGTTGACTCCACTCACGGCCGCAATCCACGATTTCTCAGCTGTGGGCGACGTACAACACAAATTACGCGACTGTTGATCAATGTTATCAGCAGACGCGGATAAATTATCATCATTGCTGCGCTCAGAAAGATACTCCAGATAAGGTTCATCAGACTCGCTTCGGCCTGCCAGACAGCGATAAACTCGTCACTGCTCCAACATGAATAATAAATGAACTATAGCCCCCTAATTCGATTCAGAAACAATTCTAGGTCGGGAGTACTGAACTAGAAAACGTACACTATTTACAATCAGTACACAACCGTCAGCTGTTTCCTTGCACAATATGCAGAAATCTACACAAAGGCAACGGGGTAACAGTTCAAAACTACACCAGCAACAAAACACTGCAAATTTCCACGGGAAGAAGCCGTTTATTGGCTTCAGTTAGATAGCAACAATTCTGTAGCTTTCCATCTACATCATCTCCAAATTAATAAGGGCTCTGCTATGTAATACGAAATCTGTCATAACCAATCACGCGAGTACACGAAAAGGTACAACACTCACCCACAAATATTGCTGGTGTTGGGATAGCAACCAGTCACAAATTTACTTTTAGTTCCGTTATTCAAAGGGTACCGTTACCGGTTTCGAATCGTTATGATTCATCTTCAGACGGTTTACATGCTTTCCTTACAACATGTGGCGCGTTGTTTTACAGATTAATTGTCCTAAAATATAAATAATACATAATTATAAGCACACCACACAGATGGTTGCGTTACAGATTTTTCATTGGATGTGACTTACACGAAATGTCGGTTTGGAGTGTTTGTTTTCACAACATTCGTCCAACAGATGTGAATACATTCCCACTGCATTCTTATCGTTGCACTGAACACTTTAGATTTGTCACAGTTAAGATTTCTACCACGCACCACATGTTTTGATACATAGAAAGTGCTTACAAACATATGGGTGTCAAAGATGCTATGATATATCGTAACATTTGAAGATGTCCTATGTTTGGAAGAAGATCATATATTTACTTGTGCAACTGAAACGCCTTCTACACTAATACAGAGAGACATTGATTTTGTTTTTGAGCGGATACTGTTACATTAATTATAAAGTTGTTCCGTTCTTTTAGTACTGTATAGATAAAACAGTACATTATTTATTTACATTTAAAATCATAAGAATTATAGTAACATGAATTTGCTACTTGATCTGCAGATAGGCGTAGGAATATTATTTGCTTTGGAGGTTGGAAAATAATTTTTGGAAATTTGTCAGGAGAGGGGTGTTAGCTAACTCGGTTTGTTCATTAAGGATATAGTCGGGCGAGCTGTTTTTGTGTGTGTGTATTTCTATTTCTTTTAATATATTCGTAGTGGCTCCTTTTTCTGCTAGATGAGATGTAAAATTTTTAAGCTGTTCTCAATGTTTCTTACTGAATGGTTTTCTTCAGCAATATGGGATGCAAATGCAGATTTGTTCAAGTTGCCAAGCCTTAAGGCAACAATGTGTTCTTTGTATTTAATTTCAAAACTTCTGCCTGTCTGACCAATGTAGAATTTTATGCATGTATCGCATTTGAGTTTGTATATTCCTGATTTTCAATAGGGACTCTTGGAGGTATTTACATCATGGATTACTTTTTGTTGTAATTTATTATTCGTGGAAAAGCTGATTGTATTTTTCTTTTTAAATAAGATTGCTACTTGATATGATACTGGGCCTATGTATGGGAGAGTAGCATATTTAGATTTGGCTTGGAGTGCATGTTGTGTGGATTGCTGTGAAGTGGATCTGTGGTTTTTGTCTGCATTTTGTTGTGGAGTTTTTCTATTATTATGGGTTTATATCCATTATTATGAGCAACTGTTTTGTTTGTATTGATTTCATTTTGTTAGTCTGTGTCACTCATTGGTACTGTTTTAATTCGGTGTACCATTGCTCTGAAATATGCCATTTTTTGTTGGCGGGGTGGCAAGATGAGTTGTCAATACTGACATCTGTGGTCGTAGGTTTTCTGTAAATTTTAAATTGATATTTATTGTTACTATTGCAAATCTTCAGGTCAAGAAAGTTAATGCTTTTATTAGTTTCATGTTCAACTGTGAATTTAATATTTTTGTGCATTTTGCTTAGATCTGCTGCTAATGTATCAATTTCATTGTTGGTACCATCAAAAAGCAAGATTGTATCATCAACATATCTTCTGTAGTAGATTATTTTGTTTGAGATGTGCTGGTTGGTTGAGAAGAATTTTTGTTCTATATGGTTGATGTAAATATCAGCTAATATCCCAGCTAAGCTATTTCCCATTGCCAAACCATCATGTTGTTGGTACAGTCTGTTGTTGAAGCTAAAGTAATTATGCTCTAGAATAAGTGAAAGTATTTCTATGAGTTCACAGATCCCTGTAATACTAATTTTCTTATATTTAAGCAGATTGTTTCTTATAATGTTAACAGTCTGTTTGACAGGGATGTTCGTGTATAGGTTGACTATGTACGTGATGCTAATTTAGCTGTTGGTGGGATGTGGATGTCTTTGATTGAGCTTATGAGTTCATGCGTGTTATGTATGGTGTAGTTATTTTCAAATGTATGGTATTTGGTAATGAGGTCTTTTAGTCTACGGCCTATGAAGTATGCAGGGCTGTTTCATGAGTTAACAATCGGGCGAATGGGACAATTTTCTTTATGAACCTTTGTGTACACGAATGTAAAGAAAATTTGTAAAATGAAGGATAACACAATAACTGTGCGTATACACGACAGTGCAGAAACGTTTCTTTACGCCAGCTCCGTGATCACGACAGACTGTGCCGAATGACGCTTCGGCGACTGTCTTAATGAACGCCAAGATACGTGTACTGGAAACTGCATATATGAACCCAATCAATTGTTATCATTGTTCACGTAGAAGTTACACTGCTGGAAGAAAATTCCGAGGGAGCGCTTAACTATGTGGTCATGTATTTTGTTTACAAGGTGGACGGAGGAATTACATCAAAAGCTTTATCGAGCGAAGTGGCGCAGTGGTTAGCATAGCGGATTCGCATTCGGGATGACGACGGTTCAGATCCCCATCTGGCCATACTGATTTAGGTTCCCGTGATTTCCCTAAATCACTAAAGGCAAGGGACCAATGATCTCGCTGTTTGGTCCTCTCCCCCAAATCAACCAACAAACCAAAAGCTTCACGAAAATAGAGAAACAATGCGCTGCCTGCATCCTTCTAAATCTCAAGATCATGTATCAGTGTATTTGTACTGTACAGACAGTGCCTTTTGCGTCACAACCCAATTTCTGCTGAGCCTAGAGCATTTTACCTCTCCAGGCAGTCACCAATGGACAAGTACAGACATTCGTAATAAAAACCAACATTGTTCCAAATGTACCCGCAAAATTTTCGCACGCCTTTGTTTAATTATTTTCAGTAACCGTAACATCAGCACCAAATTTAAAGTGTATGTGTGACATTCTACTGTAATATTAAATCTAAACTTGGATTACATGCAGGGAGCACGTAAATATCGTCAGCACTGTATGAGGAGAATCCGGGAAATGAAATGGCAGGAGCGGCTTAACTACACCAATGTTCTCGCACGGGTCAGTGCAGCTAGCATCGAGGCGACAACTGCCACGTTTAGTGGGCTGATCGTGCGGTCTTTATACCACACTCTCATCTCTCCAAAAATCATGCACGCTCAACTGACGGACGGACAACGTGCGCAGGGAGAACAGCGAGAAATTGCATAAAGATGTCCTGGAATGTAGAATGAGGAAATGTTTGATTAATAATGAAAACAAGTAGGTTGCATCATCTAGTCTGCAAACGTGGCGTCGTCTAATAAACGAAGGCCCACAGCACTTCGGACAGGAACGTCGAAAGCATGAATCCAATAAGCAGTACGCAAGGAAAGAACGAATGATCATTCGTAGAAACAACCCTGAGAATGCTGAGGTCGATGTCAACATTTCGGAAGAGTTTTCGGCTCTAAAATTGGTGTGTATCGGAGGACTCATAACTAATAAGCTCTTGGGGCGCCAAATGAAGACATCACACCTGTTAGCTTGTGATCACCAATGGTTATGAATCTAGATGTGCAGCAGAGAGAGATCAAGCTGAGTTTTACAAGATAAGTGACTGCAGACTCCACGTTTGTTCGTACGGAAGAAACAAGCAAATAGGACTTTGCATGCACTGATTTCGATGCCTCATTTAATACACGTTGCCGGTATTGGCGACTGCTATGAGATATCGAGACATACTTTGCGTGCCAAGCTGAAGTTACATGCATCAGGGTGCCGGGGTCTACGTAGGGGAAACAGCGAGCGTCGAACACGTGTTATGCAGACGGGCGAGCAACCACAGCTAGCCGCGATGTCGGCCGCTACAGCGGTCCATGTTTTATTGAAAGGCCGTCGCGCCCGGAGAACGGGGAACGGTGGCCGCGCCGCCAGCTGCGGACGCATATTTCGCCCGTGACGTCAGCAGCGCGCCAGAAGCGCGGGCAGCAGGTAGGCGCGTAGCGCCGTTCACCGGCCGCGGACGCTTCCGGCAACGTTGTGTCCTTACCTACTGCCATACCACCTCCCTGCCGAATCCGTAACTCTAACCCTAAATAACAACAACAGGTGAGTTTTTTTAATTGGCTTCCGGGACGTGCCCACTCAACACAGCGATGTCAAGTATGACGATACGAACATACGGTCAACACAACACCCAGTCACCGAGCGGAGAAAAATCTCCGACCCGACCGGGAATCAAACCGCGGTCCTTCAGTTTGCAATCCTCCGCGCTGAACGCTCAGCTACCGTGGCGGACAGAGCAGATGGGAAGTACACAAGCGTGGAGTTACTAATCGCAGCATTCTACACATACTGTATGCGTACGCTCCGCAAGCATTCTGGATTGATGACAGCCTTTTGGTCATGACTGTATAGACTATCTTTATTCTAAAACGTAGGACACATTTCAGAAACGTGCACTTCTGTTTACTCCCTTCCGTAATGCAAATTATTTTGCCTAATATTGATAGTCGGTGATTAAAACTTGTGGTCTTCCATGTCTTCTACAGTGATATGGAGATAACTATTACTAACTGAAACTTGTCGTCAAGGCTATTGTTATTCAGTATGTAACAAAAATGCACAGCCACATTCCTCACATATACTAATAAAATAAGGAAGTACGGACATGGGTCCGTAAACGCTTTATTTCCACGCTTGCCCTTATTATTTAGAACTCTTCATAGTAATCGTGGGAAGCACACAGGACATGATTATTTCAAATATATGGTTTTCCTACGATAAAGAAGGAGATTGGCTGGCTCTGAGCACTATGGGACTTAACAGCTATGGTCATCAGTCCCCTAGAACTTAGAACTACTTAAACCTAACTAACCTAAGGACCTCACACAACACCCAGTCATCACGAGGCAGAGAAAAGCCCTGACCCCGCCGGGAATCGAACCCGGGAACCCGGGCGTGGGAAAGTGAGAACGCTACCGCACGACCACGAGCTGCGGACATTGAGGATTCATAATGGAGAAACTGGTACCTACTTTGAAAGGAAATGTTATAGAGTGAAAAGCGTAGGAATAAAGGACTCCGCGTGGGTGGGAAGGTTTATGGCATGGTGCGAGCAGGGGGCGTGGAAGGCACGCGGAAGCGGTGGCCAGATGCGGTACGGCTGTGATTGGCGTCGGCAGGAAGCGGGGCGTTATTTATAGTGGCCGCGGAGGACGTGCGCGCTGCCCAAGGTCGCTGCGAGGTCGTGTACCTCAAGTCACAGCTGGCCGCGGCGCAGCTGCCGGACACTCGCCTCAATTACTGTCGCTACGCTTCCTGTGCTACTGACGGCTCCGACGTCTTACTACAAACGTTTCGTTTCACTTGCTCACACTCGCTTTTCCTATGACGCAATGCCTGCTGCTGTGCCCAACTCGTAAGCGATCAGTGCGGAGAGAAAATTGTAGTAACTGCATAGAAGTTACGAATGGTATTCCCCAGAGATCAGTTCTGGGTCCAGTTTTATTCCCTACATTGGATGATGAGTTAACGTACGTCAAAATACAGCTGATATTTTCTACTCCATCAAAGACACAGACTTTAATGGTTCAAATGGCTCTGGGCACTATGGGACTTAACTTCTGATGTCATCAGTCCCCTAGAACTTAGAACTACTTAAACCTAACTAATCTCAGGACATCACACACATCCATGCCCGAGGCAGGATTCCAACCTGCGACCGTAGCAGTCGCGCGGTTCCAGACTGTAGCGCCTAGAACCGCTCGGCCACCTCGGTCGGCGAAGGTCGCTCTGTAACTGGTTGCATAAGCTAGTTCAGGGACTGGAAGATGACATCGCTCCGTGATCCAACAGATTTATCTGTCTATCAGAAAATCTATATTTTTGGCAGACGACATTATTCAGTGGGATAAGTGTGGCTCTGAGCACTATGGGACTTAACATCTATGGTCATCAGTCCCCTAGAACTTAGAACTACTTAAACCTAACTTACCTAAGGACAGCACACAACACCCAGCCATCACGAGGCAGAGAAAATCCTTGACCCCGCCGGGAATCGAACCCGGGAACCCGGGCGTGGGAAGCGAGAACGCTACCTCACGACCACGAGATGCGGGCCCAGTGGGATAAGTGGTTTGGTACAGAGTTAACACTTTATTGAAACTTCCTGGCAGATTAAAACTGTGTGCCCGACCGAGACTCGAACTCGGGACTTTTGCCTTTCGCGGGCAAGAGCACTTGCCCGCGAAAGGCAAAGGTCCCGAGTTCGAGTCTCGGTCGGGCGCACAGTTTTAATCTGCCAGGAAGTTTCATATCAGCGCACACTCCAATGCAGAGTGAAAATCTCATTCTGTAATACTTTATTGTTTTGTGGCTACATCATGTTTCTACATCTATGGTGCTACCTTTGAAGGAGCATTCAGTAATCTGATAAAGTAAAGAGTACAATCGTATAAAATACACGAATTATTATAAAAATTGCTTTTAAGGAAGAAGTACCTAAATACGTGCACAATGAGAGTTCGAAGTCTGTCAGTATACGCACTATGCCACAGTTACTGTATTCGCTGGATTTTGAGCAGTAAGTTTAACAATGAATAGGCTTCGGCCTAACATTTATTACATTCTTTCGTCTTTTAGGCTCAAAATTTCACTATGGACATTTTTCGTATGCTGTATCACTATTCCTCCCTTTTCATGATCTATGTGACATGGTTAAACGCAGAAAAGGAATATATATATATATATATATATATATATATATATATATATATATATATATATATATCATCGTGCAGCCCGCCTCCAGTGGTGTCGCGACAGGCGTGAATGGAGGGACGAATGGAGACGTGTCGTCTTCAGCGATGAGAGTCGCTTCTGCCTTGGTGCCAATGATGGCCGTATGCGTGTTTGGCGCCGTGCAGGTGAGCGCCACAATCAGGACTGCATACGACCGAGGCACACAGGGCCAACACCCGGCATCATAGTGTGGGGAGCGATCTCCTACACTGGCCGTACACCACTGGTGATCGTCGAGGGGACACTGAATAGTGCACGGTACATCCAAACCGTCATCGAACCCATCGTTCTACCATTCCCAGACCGGCAAGGGAACTTGCTGTTCCAACAGGACAGTGCACGTCCGCATGTATCCCGTGCCACCCAACGTGCTCTAGAAGGTGTAAGTCAACTACCCTGGCCAGCAAGATCTCCGGATCTGTCCCCCATTGAGCATGTTTGGGACTGGATGAAGCGTCGTCTCACGCGGTCTGCACGTCCAGCACGAACGCTGGTCCAGCTGAGGCGCCAGGTGGAAATGACATGGCAAGCCGTTCCACAGGACTACATCCAGCATCCCTACGATCGTCTCCATGGGAGAATAGCAGCCTGCATTGCTGCGAAAGGTGGATATACACTGTACTAGTGCCGACATTGTGCATGCTCTGTTGCCTGTGTCTATGTGCCTGTGGTTCTGTCAGTGTGATCATGTGATGCATCTGACCCCAGGAATGTGTCAATAAAGTTTCCCCTTCCTGGGACAATGAATTCACGGTGTTCTTATTTCAATTTCCAGGAGTATATATATATATATATATATATATATATATATATATATATATATATATATATATATATGCGCTTGAATGTCTAGACGGATAAAAGAGATCCGAATAGTAACTTCGCAGCAATATATTTGCACTTTTACGGGAAATGAATATGTTACGTTGGAGGATTTATTGAACGTAATGACTTAAGGGTACTAACGCTGTATATTAGATTCATAAGGTAAATGTGTCACCAAAAAAGCGATGAATCTCAGGGAAAATAGTAGATGCGATTCACGACTGATTTTGGCTTCCCCGTGCTACACTCACTCACTGGTATGTGGGAGAAAAGTGTTCAGCTGCCGCTTCGTGGCTCCCAATTAATGTTTGCTGGTGGTTTCTTTCGAGGCAGACGGCGCGTGCCTGATTTTTTCCTCCAGCTTTGCCCAAATAAGTTTTTACTCCATCCGTAATGAATTCAGTATCCGCAGGGCGTTGAGTGCTGATGGCAGTGTAAAACGTGCCGGCCGCACGAAGAAGTACGAGTTGTCGTGGAACGGATTTGTGGTGCCAGTGGACAACGGCAAAGACGCGCGGTTTCCTAGTGGGCAGCGCGTCGTGCCGTCGCAGCGTGACTTGTGAGGTGAGTTGAGGTGAGCTCCCGGGCTGCCGGCTTCCGCGGGCCACAAAAAGCCGCCAACCGCCCCTCCGGCCCTTCCATTATTTCCACGTCGCGCCGCCCTCGCCCACTAACGGCAGCGCCTTCATTCGGAAGCTTCGGGAATCGCCCCCGGGAATCAGGAAGTACACCGTGGACACCCTCGCCCTGGCGCGGCGGCAGTTACCTGTTCCACCGGCTCGCGACGTAAGAATGAAGGCAGGGAGCAACATTATGGTCTAACGTCCGGCAGATGACTAGGGCACTACAAACCGAGACCAAGAAAAGGAAAATGGTTCTGTTTTTTTTTCTCTCGATGAACAATCTCCTTATCTGGCTTTTAACGATTTAAGTATGCGGCCAAAGCCACTACTCATTGCTGCAACGAGAAACTGCTAGTCACGACAGCCTTTTTTGTGTTGAATTAGGTTGTTACTAAATGTACCAATTGACGCTAAACATTAGAAAGTCTCATGTCTACAGCAGTAATAAAAAAGTTCCGAAAAGTTTGGGTTACACGATAAATAACATAAAGTTCAACTAAATACCCATGGATCACAATTAGAAGCAACTTAAATTCGAATCAGCGCTTAGAAAACCAAAGACCGCAATTATGATGCCACACAAATTAGAAGATGCAGCAAATCTACTAAAGAGATTGCACTTGTCTGTCCTATTTCTCGACCATTGCTGCGCGGTATTACATCTCTAGCATAGGGAACTGACGGAGAGCACTGAAAAAGTTCAATGAAGGGTAGTTCGTTTTGTATCATCGCGAAATAGAGGAGAGGCCACGGATATGATAAACTTGTTTGGGTAGCAGTCATTAAAAAAAAAGGCGTTTTTCGTTGCGCGGAAATCTTTTCACGAAATTTCAGTCATCAACTTCCTCGTCGGAATGCCAAAATGTTTTGTTGACTTCCACCTACATAGCAATAAATGACCATCGTAATAAAAAAAAAAGTGAAATCGGAGCTCTCATTGAAAGATTTTGAGTGTCCATTTTTCACACGTGCTGTTCGAGAGTGAAACAGTCGAGAAATAGTCTGAAAGTTGTCCTATGAATCTTCTGCCAAACAGTTAACTTCGAATTGAGGAGTACTCATGTGCACGTATAACTGATGCATGCTCGTCAAGTAAAAGATACCAAGCAGCTCTATTTATAAGAGATCATACATCGCTCTAGTAGGTGGAGCTGTAGTCTGTATTTACATAAATACGTTCAATGCAATTCAATGACAAAAAATTTCAAGTACGTGGAGATAGGGAGAAACATCGCATTCGAAATTAAGTTATAGAACAAAGTGTAATTCAAGAAATATGTTTTCGAAATCAGATATTATTCACTAACTTTGTTCATAAAGTTTTTCTTTTTATCATGCATAGAATCTCGTAAATACGCTGCCAAAACAATGAATATGAAAACGCGTCCACAGTATGAAGCTACGCGTAGAAATTATATTCCATCTCAGTTGTCATTGTAATTAATACTAGAAAACTAATTACTGCAGAACATACGAGTCTGTGGACAATCGATTAGATTGAATCCAAACTCCATTACAAATCACAAGCGCCTGTCACAATTCTAAGGTATGACAAGGCATATGAAAAGACCATGTAAAAGAACGCCAGACTGAGGTTCACCATAGCAATAAGGAAGGAAGGAAGGAATATCGGGGATTAACGTCCCCTCGACGGCGAAGACAAAAGAGACGAACAACAAGCTCCGTTTGGAGGTGAGTGGGGAAGGAAATCAAAGGGCCCACCCCTTCCAGTACAACAACTGTAAGAAAGTATTTCTCGTCTACCAAGAAATTTCTCCACTAAACTCTTGCTTGCGCTATTGTTGTGTAATGTCTAGGATCTTATAACGGCACAGGAAACAAGCTTGAACTAGCTGAAATGAAAAGTTGGAAACAGTAAGGTGCGAATCGCCGAATCGCGAAGAGACTATTTGGTTCAACACACGAGCGAAAAAAAAAAAAAAAAACATATAAGTACAATCACGTATGGAAACTTCCCTTCAGCATCGAGACTGGTATAGGTGACAGTAACGAGTGGTGGGCGATATCATACCAGTTCCCTCCGGCCATACATACATTATGTCTCAGAAACTGTAAAACTGGGAATGCCAAACTACACATTGTCGGAGAATGGGGCCGTTTTGTTATAGTGTTGTGTGGAATATTTCCGATACTGAAGGACAGTTTTCAAGATCAAAGACAACATTAAAATAGGTCAATGTTTAGTCAAGGACTTCATTAACGAGTAGAGCCTATAGACAAAAGGGCTTATGAAAATTCCAGAACAATTTTCTGCGGAGTCTGATAAAACTTATGTTAATCTTTGGAGAATGAATTCAGAGATGTTGAAAAGGTTCACAGCTAATACGTACACTGCGGTATTCTGTATCTAACACGAATTTAGAGTGTAATTTCATACTGAAATTGTGAAGTGGCGATTGCAATCGTGATATCCTTATCCAAGACGTTCATACGCACATCTATTCCGAGAAAAATTTAAAAGGCTTACGTAGTGGATTTGGGATGTTACACAAAATGCCACGAGACTATTTTATTACGTTTCCATCCTGGCGACGAGCAGCTATAATGTAACATAGGTTGAGTTGCATTACAGTCTAACCATTATCAGAGCATACAAAAGTAACGGCTGGAGATAAACAGAAACTTGATTTACGAGGAAACAAATTTCTGATTCGTTTTCTCGAAAGGAAGTGTCGCAAACAAAAAAAAGTATGAACATGTTTCTCAAATACGCTGAAGTACGAGGTTATGATGGCGTCTATTAATGTAGTCAACATCGGCAGACCGTGTCACAAGAAGCGGTTGTTACTTTTTGTTTCCTCAGAGCGTATATATTCAACGTATATCATACTTTCAGACAACGAATATGAAATTCGATAAGCTGACTACAAGCTTTGATCCACGCCGGCGACTTTTTAGCTTTATAGCTCCACAGATACGTCTGATTCTCTTGAGATAAGCGACTTCAGATTTGAACTTCAGAGGAATATTGCCGACGTGCACGCCTGTCACAGAGAAATGGAAATAAGGTGATGTGCAGCAGGAAAAATCGCGCGATAACTACTGTCAAATAACACAAATGTATGCAGAAGGTCACATACTGTTGTTTTATCGCACCGCGCTCTCTGTTCATCAAACTGCCATGTAGCGGTCAATAGCATTTGAAGCGAAGAATGGCGAATGAGTGGGGGTGCAGCCCAAATTATCCTGCAGAGGCAGTTCTCTCTCAGATAGTTTCGAACACTCACCTGTAGTAGGACTCCACGCAGTTGAAAACGGAAGACGGGTCGTTCAACTTATCCGACAGAGAGGATAGCTTGGTCATGAGATTTTGGTGATAGTTTACGCAAGCATTGGAGGTCAACGAGAAATCTGGTGCACATTTCGCATTGCAGCACTTTACCCTTGATGGATAGACATCTACAGTCAGTGATCCAGTTGAGAGTAATAGCGCTGTTAGTCTTCATTTTACACATCAGTTACTTAGCGCATAAAATTATTTCGAATGTTACTCTAGAAACAGTTGATGGAGGTATCCATTAAAAATTACAGGAATATGTAATCAGACGTCGATGAATATCAGACTGGGGCAAAGACCTGCAACTAGCCCTTGATTTGGATGCATGCAAGTTCTGCGTATCTCGAAACTGGAAAAGTTAACTATCCTCTACGAGTCATAACTAGGTCCAGTACTGTTATGAATACGTGGGAGCAACTGCTTGTAGAGATATAAAATGGAACGACAGCATAGATTTTGTTGTAGGCTACTATGACTATGTTTTACTAACAAGAGTCATCGGTGTATACGAAGGGCGGTGCGAGATGCTTGTTTCATGCGAGACAGTGTAACACAAACACTCGAAGAGAGAGCCGTACATCCCACGAGAATCTGCTTAGAAAAATTCAAGAACCATATTTCAGGACATAAACTACAGATATTCTGCAGCCAATTACTCATATGTCCCGTAGAGATCGTGCACATTAAACTAGATATACAGCAGTTCGCATAGTGGTGTGGTATACAGGCAGGCATTCTATCAACGCTTCAACCTTGAACGAAAGCGGAGAAATCTTAGTGCACGTCGCAATAAGAGTACCGTCTGACAAGACCTTTGCAGTGATTCGCGAAGTGTAAATGTAAATGTAGAGGGAGTAGAAATGTGGCAACAGCGTCATATTCGCGGCAAGCGCTCGGAAATTTAGAAGCTGGTCAATCGAAGTGACGACTGCCTGAATGTACGGGTGTGATTCTGAGAGTGACCTCACCGACGCCTTTCCAAATAGCAGTAAATACTCGAGGGCAAAGGAAGGTCATTCTCGAGCAATTACAACTAAGGACGACTATTGTGCTTCAATAACAAGCAATCGAAATAGGCTAAGGAACTTCCAATACTGAGTCAAACTTATCTCTTCGAAGATGGTCCTTGAGAAGTTTAAGTTGTCTGTTCCATGAGTGGTACGACACCGTATCAATCGAGGACACTACTGAAAGAAACTTGGTGATAGGACTGTATAGAGCTGTGCATCATTTTTTAACAAGCGGAGGTTTGCATGGAGCTTGACAGTTGACAATTTCTGGATGGAAGGAGCGCGAACGATGATACGAATATGAAATAATGACAGTAGGTCGCCCTGCAGAAAACCTTCGCAATGCCGGTCGAAGTGTCGGTATTTTGTTTTCAGAGGATCATAACAATGCACCGTAATACCTTAAGGACTAAATGAATACAGAGGGACTTACTAGAAAGGTCTACATTTCAAATATATTTGTACTAACTGGGGCAATATTTGTTCTCGTGTGTGCGCGTAGCGGACAACTGCACACACAAGTTGGAGTTGTTGACTAGAAATCGCCGTAGATTTGATCGAGTTGGCGAGAACCGTACTGTGGGCTGACTTCAGTGTCTACAAGGTGTTTGGAGATCCCCGCTAAAAGCTTCTAGGACTTGTAGAGGGAAGTGAATACGTAATATTTCGGATAGAGACCGTTTCCGTGCTACTTCGCCGGCTGGTGTGGCCGAGCGGTTCTAGGCGCTTCAGTCTGGAACCGCGCGACCTCTACGGTTAGTTAGGTTTAAGTAGTTCTAAGTTCTAGGGGATTGATGACCTCAGATGTTAAGTCCCATAGTGCTCAGAGCCATTTGAACCGTGCTACTTCCGTTTGAAAGTTCTAAGTAGGTACACAATAAGTTGGTCTTGGTGGGGAGTGCGGGGGGAGGGGAGTTACGTCGGATCGGCTGATAGTCATTTGATGTCTATTCTACCTCTCTGCCTGGTTCGAGCCTCATTCACCTGTCTGTGAGTGTTAGAGCAAATGGCTGAGGTCACGTTTGCAAAATATACCGACGTACTCCTTCTGACAGACGAAGCTAACGGCAGTGGAAGAACTGCTCGTCGCCTTTATCAAGATCGTTCTCCACAACGTCAGACTCCATCGCATGCTCTTTTCGCCACAATTACGCAACGGCTTCGAGAAAGGGTACCTTCACCGTCAGCAATCGTCACTGTGGCGCTCCAAGGGGACGCCGACATCCGAACTGGAAGAAGCTGCACTGCATCACGACGAAGAGGACCCGTCACCGAGTACAAGAGCAATTTCTTTGGCTGCTGACGAGTGGAATTGTAAAACAAGCGAAATGATCAATTACATGTAAAAGTGGTCGCTTTACCAACATGTTATCATATGGTTGTAGCACGGAAACTTAAGTTTCCGGACATGTGATCCAATTCAAATTATTATCTACTCTCTCCCCTCTGTAAGTCTAGAAGTTATTAGCAGGAATTTCCGGGAACCTTGTATACACAGAGCTGCGCAGAACATAAGTAGCATGTGGACCGCCCCATATATTGCGAGACCCCTCTGCCAAAGAAATGGACTACTTCGATAACTTGGTAATAAGAACATGGATCGAATCGTCGTTGGGCTCCAACTGTCGTTGCATCCGCAACGAATAATTTAGGGAGAACACTTTATTATTCAAAACGGCACCGTGAGTATTAGAACTCCGCTCCGCCCCAATTCGAGAGCACAATGTACTGAATGCCGTGTAGCGAGTGTAATACTGACTAAATTTTTCACGCTCGACGAGTCTAGCCTGAGGCACTTTGTTTTATTTAAACACTCTGGTGGCAGGCTGGAAACACCGCACTAGACGCGCTGTAGAGCGGGCAGCTGCCAGCTCTCAGTGACACAGGCGCGTGCAGCAGTGCAAATAGCCCCGTTATCACCGCCAGAGACAAGGCGGTGGCGAGCGCGGAGTTGCGCTGACTCGGCGGGACGGGATCCTACCAAAGGATCCCAGAGGTAACAAGCGGCGCCGCTGCTGCTGCCGCTGCTGCTGCCGCCGCCGAGGAATTCCGTTCTGCCGACACAACAGCTCGCCTTTTTCCCGGCGCCCGGCCGAATGTTTGCGCCGCCACCGCTGCCAGGGCGGATGCGGGCGCAGCGGGGCAGGAGGTGCCGTATTTGCCGGCCAAGTTAGCACAGGCGGCGGCGCCTTCAAAGCGGCCAGCGCTAACAAGTGCGGCGCTTATCTGGCGCGGCGCACAACCGCCTCTGTGTGTGTGGACAAGATTACCGCCGCAAACACGCGAGCGCTGCCTCTGCCCGTCTATCTGTCCGTCTGTCTCTCTCCGCCAACACCGCCGCTTCCTTTCGCACACGCCGAGGCTCTGCTGATTCACTGCGACACAGGTTCGTGCCTACCGAAGATGGCTTCTCGACCAGCACACACACACACACACACACACACACACACACACACACACACACACCACTGTTTTGCGAACGTCGCAACTATTAGTTTGGTGCATAAGTTCGTTTTGTTTTGCACACTGGAATCCCGGCTGTTGTGAGTAGTTATAGATTGTCATTTTTGATTTGTAGTTCAATGTTGTTAAATGCGTTTACACTTTGTCATTTCGAGATGCAGTCCCTGGAGCTATGGACACTAGAAAATGGAGCGCCAAGTGGAGAAATCTGAACGTGTACTTCTGTTTCAGGTCAATAGAAGGGTGACAGCAGCAGTGTAGGCAGCCGGTAACATTTGCGCCGTGTATGGTAAGAATGCCGTTGCCAAGAATATGGTTTTCTCGTTTTAAGGAGGATCGTTTTGACATTAGTGACTCTCCAAGTTCAGGAAGACCATCGGAATTTGATTGAGATCGTTCAAGCGCGTAAATGCACAATGATCCACGTCACTGCACTCGAGAACTGGCAAATGTGATGAACTGTAGTCAGTCCACCGTCGTCGACATTTTCATGCAATGGACAAGGCTCAAAAACCAGGTGTATGGGTACCGCATGCTCTACGCCAAAATCACAAAAATCAGCGGGTGCCCAAATGTGCATCTCTGCTTGCTCGTCATCAAATGGCTTGTAAACAACACCGACCATTCCTGTCCTGTATCGTTTCTCGTGACGGGAAATCGTGTCTTTATGTTAAGATTCAACCGATGAAAGGGGAAAATATGAAAATGCCGTAAATGAAGCAGGACAAAGAGAACAGAAACGTCTAAAAAATCAGATTGACAAGAAGTGCAAAGTGGCTAAGAAGAAATGGCTAGAGGCCAACCGTAAGGATTTAGAAGCATATTTCACTAGGGGAAAGATAAATCCCCCCTGCAGGAAAATAAAGAGACCTTTGGAGAAAAGAGAAGCACCTGTATGAATACCAATAGCTGAGATGGAAAACCACTCCTAAGAAGGGAAAGCAGCTTGGTGGAGAGAATTTATAGAGGGTCTTTTGCAAACGAGATGTACTCGAGGGCAAGACTATGGAAATGGAAAGGGATGTAGATGAAGATAAGATGAGAAATACGATACTGCGTGAAGAATTTGATACAGCACTGATAGACTTAAGTCGAAACAACACCCCGGGAGCAGACAACTCCATTAGAACTACCGACAGCCTTGGGAGAGCCAGCAATCACAAAACCCTTCCATCTGGAGAAGAAGATGTATGAGACAGGCGAAATACCCTCAGACTTCAAGAAGAATATAATAATTCCAATTCTGAAGAAAGTAGGTGCTAACAGGTGTGAAAATTAGCTAACTACCAGTTTAATAAGTCATGGTTGCAAAATACTAACACGAATTCTCTACAGAAGAATGGAGTAACTGATAAAAGCCGACCTTGGAGAAGATCAGTTTGGATTCCGGAGAAATCTAGGAACACACGAGTTTGTACTGAGCCAACGACTTCTCGTAGAAGATAGGCTAAGAAATGGCAAACCTACGTTTATATCATTTGTATACTTAGAGACAGCTTTTGACAATGTAGACTGGAATACTCTCTTTCAAAAGCTATTTACAATTTGTGCAGAAACCAGATGACAGTTATAAGAGCCTAGGGGCATGAAAAAGAAGCAGTGGCTGACAGGGCTGTAGCCTATCCCTGACTTTATTCAATATGTACACTGAACAAGCAATAAAGGACACAACAGAAAAATTTGGAGTAGGGATTAAAGTTCAACGAGGAGTAATAAAAGGAGGAGGAGGAGATTAGTGTTTAACGTCCCGTCGACAACGAGGTCATTAGAGACGGAGCACAAGCTCGGATTAGGGAAGGATGGGGAAGGAAATCGGCCGTGCCCTTTCAAAGGAACCATCCCGGCATTTGCCTGAAGTGATCTAGGGAAATCACGGAAAACCTAAATCAGGATGGCCGGACGCGGGATTGAACCGTCGTCCTCCCGAATGCGAGTCCAGTGTGCTAACCACTGCGCCACCTCGCTCGGTCGGGTAATAAAAACTTCGAGGTTTGCCGATGACGTAATTCTGTCAGAGACAGCAAAGGACTTGGAAGAGCAGTTGAACGGAATAGACACTGTCTTGAAAGCAGGATATAAGATGAATGTTAACAAAAGCAAAACGAGAATAATGGAATGTAGTCGAATTAAATGAGGGAATCAGATTAGGAAAATAGACATTAAAGTAGTAGATCAGTTTTGCTATTTGGGCAGAAAAATAATTGTTGGTGGTGAAGTAGAGAGGATATTAAATGTAGACGGGCAATGGCAAGAAAAGCGTTTCTGAAAAATACAAATTTGTTAACATCGAAAATAGATGTGTCAGAAAGACTTTTTCTGAAAGTATTTTTATGAAGTGTAGGCGTGCATGGAAGGGAAACATAGACGTTAAACAGTTTATGCAAGAAGGGAACAGAAGGTTTTGAAATGTGACGCTACAGAAGAAAGCTGAAGATGATGGTTAGATCACGTAACTAATGAAGTACTGAATAGAATTCGGGAGAAAAGAAGACTGTGGGACAAACTGACGAGAAGAAGGGAACTGTTAGTAGGACATATTCTGAGACGTCAAGAGGTCATCAATTTAGTACTGGAGGAAAGCTGGGGGGGGGGGGGGGGGGAGGGGGCGGGGCGGGTAGTCGTTGAGGGAGACCAAGAGATGAATATAGTAAGCAGATTCAGGAGGATGTAGGTTGTAGTAGTTACTCTGTGATGAAGAGCCTCCCACAGGATAGAGCAGCATGAAGAGCTGCACCAAAACAGTCGTCGGACAGAAGACCACAACAACATGCTAACGTAAGGAAAAGAAAGGAAGCGCTGAGCTCAAGCAAAGCAGCATCTCGCCGCACAAAGGCCTGCACGCATCCACAAAAGATAATGTTATGTATCTGGTAGAACAGCGGTGGTGTGGTTTACCACAAATTGCTTCCCTGAGCCATAACCGCCACTGCTGACATTCATCATCAACAACTGAGACGTTTTGCAGACGCAATCCACGAACAAGGATCAGGAAGACTGCTACTACACGATAAGGCCCGCCCGCTTTCTGCCAGAGGGAGGTCATTCTGCACCCATCTTTTCACCTGATCTTGCGCCCTCCGATTTTCACATTTTACACTTTGAGTCAAATAAATTTCAAGGAACTTTTCCTTTCCGAATGAAAATGCAGTACGAACATGTCTCGACGAGTTCTTCGACTCAGAACTAGGTGATTTCTACAGTTGCGGACTCCCCAACGTTGGCAGACTGTTGTAAATAGTGAAGAAAACATATTATGGATGATTAAAGTCTGTTATATGTATCCGTTGTGTTTATGAAAATTAAGGAAAAACGCTACGAACTTATGCTCCAACATAATATAATATTCTCTGTCAATGGTAACGTATTCATTATCAAATGTACCATTTGAAATGACGCCTTTGGATACTTCGTAACAGGGGCGGCTTTATGCTACCTTGTTTAAGTCTCTCCAAACAGAAGCAAGTGAATCTACCACGGACTGCCGGCAGATTTTACAGTAATGCAGCAACTTAACTACAATAGTGTCATCGGGACATGTATCACTATTGTACTTGCAAGTAATCTTCGCGCTCTTGGTCGTCAGTTCCGAAGCAGTCTCCAAGCATCCAGTGATATAGCGCAACGTATAAACTACTGTACGAGTTCGTCAACAGTGCCGACATCAAGATACAGCTCATTGGGCTGCTAATCTAATGCTCTTGGTAATTAGAATGCCAGGGGAAGAACAAAGCCCAATCAATTGACTGTATTCCCATTGCTATTCAGCAGCAATATGGAAGGATCAATCTAGAAATCTAAGTCACTATGTACTTCCAATATATATGTCTCTGATTATCGGTATGATCGTAATATCCTAATCTGTTCTTATTCTGTTTAGATGGTAGTTATAGACTTGTACAAATATTCAATTCTCTACCCGCAGATTTTGAAACAATTCTTGCAGGGCATACAAAAGAACATCTCACTGTTAATTCAGACATATTGGATGTTTCATACGTCCTGGAACGCTTAAAAAAATAGTATAATCGTATGGGTAGCGTTACAAAATAAGAATATAGGGAATTTGCAACAGTAAACGTAAGTATTGTTTCTCATTGCAGGTGTTGGTCGCTTGGTGATATCACGATCAAGATGGCGCTCTATGGAGCTGAGAAGGCTTTTTGCGTGTTAGAATTTAACAAAACGAAGAGTACAACGTATGTACAACAAAAGTTACTAATGAAGTCCGGAAGCCGGCCGGTGTGGCCGAGCGGTTCTAGGCGCTACAGTCTGGAACCGCGCGACCGCTACGGTCGCAGGTTCGAATCCTACCTTGAGCATGGATGTGTTTGATGTCCTTAGGTTAGTTAGGTTTAAGTAGTTCTACGTTCTAGGGGACTGATGACCTTAGAAGTTAAGTCCCATAGTGCTCAGAGCCATTTGAACCATTTTTGAAGTCCGGGAAAGCAACACCATCCAGAAAGGCAACCTATAGTTGGCATGTCGAGTTCGTTGGAAGTGTGTGTTTGTGTGACAATACGAGAAGTGGCCGGCCAGGTGTGAATGCAAATGACATTGAACGAGTGAGAGAAGCTTTCACAAGGGATCCGGGAAAATCTCTGAACGAGTGAGAGAAGTTTTCACAAGGAATCCGGGAAAATCTCTACGCAGAGCTCCACGTGAGTCGGAAACGTCAACAGCGGCTGTGTGGCGTGTACTGCGTAAAAAATTAAACATGAAACCATATAGATAACAGTTTGTTCGAAATTTGCATCTTAAGACAAAGACCAGCGGTTCGAATTTTGCTGTGCATTGCATGTCAAAGATGATGGTTTTCTGAATTCGATAATTTTTTCAGGCGACGTTTCATGTCTCACAAATGGGAATATAAACAGATACAAATGTAGGAATGCGGGAATAGAAAACCCGCATAACATTGTCGAACACGAGTGAGGTTCTCCGAAGGTAAAAGTTTTTTGTGTCATGTCTCACAAGAAACTTTGTGGGTCTTTCTTCTTTGAAGGAAAAATTGTAGCTGGAGAATCCTTCCTTCAGATGTTGCAGAACTGGTTAAAGCCATTGTTTCAAGCAGAATCAAAGAACTTTGTCCTTCTGTTAGATGGCGCACCCCTACATTTTCACCGTGTTGTTGGGCATATCTGAGCACAGTGCTACCCCAACTGTTTGATTTTTCGTGGTTGAGCACAGACCAATGCGTGCTGAAATGGGCTCCTACGTCCCCGGATGTTATCCCTTGTGATTTCTTTTTATGGGGTCAAGTAAAGGAACTCGTTTATGCCCCTCCTCTTCCAGGTGATGGTGTGAATTGAAAAGGAGACATGAATAAGCAACAGCCACAGTCTCACAAGACATGTTGGCCTGTGTGTGGCAAGAGCTCGATTATCCCCTCGATGTTTGTAGGATCACACATAATTCCCGCATGGAGTGTATGTTATATGAATGTTGTTGAAAAAAAAACTTAAAATTTATTCTTTCAAATTATGTATATTGTTACTACGTAAGGATAGTCATTCGGCTGCAATACAGTTTTTAAAGAATTCCTGAACTTTTGAAACACGCTTTACAGTCATTAATAGGGATTGAATTGGGAATATCCCAAATGTGATCAAAAGCGATTTATCATTTCTTACTGCGTTACCAGTAGGACTTTCATAGCATACTATCCCTGTGTAACCTATGTTACATTTTTGTCATGTTTACTCATTTCAGTACATTATGGTTATAAAACTTGTTTTATTTTGTCATGAACCCATTGTTCGTAATAGGATACTTCTTAAGCTAATGTCTATTCTGCATTATCAAAACAGACTGTAATCTGTAATATAACATTTCCAGTTTTGAGATGGCTCTCTCGGCACGTTCCGAAAGCCAATAATAATAATAAAAATAAAAACACCTAACTATAGCCGAAATAAAAGTTCTGTGTTGTATGTCACGCAGCTTTATTACTGCAAGTTCTCGCGTGCATGAATGGTCTCTTAAACAACTATGGTTTACATTTTACAAGTCTTAGCTCAGATTCTGCCAGTTCTTATATATATGGTCGAGAAGTGATTTACGCCGAAGGTGCAAGTATCTTAAGAAAACAAATGTGCTTCATTGACCCAAGTGTGCAGTGATTCCGTTCTTCTGCTGCCCACCAACGCAAGTGCGGAAATCTAGACTTGAAATACAATCTTAGTAAAGACTAGTAGAAAAACGAACTTTTGGACCCTGAAATGCAAGTGGTCTCAAGAAGAGCCCAGGGTACGCCATATACTGGTTTTGCCGGCGACGCACTCAATCTGGCGAGTGGCAGGTATGAACGAATGTCGAAAATATACCGAATTCTGCAGCAGGATTCCTCGTCCATCATTTCAAATAGACATATTCTTTTGAGCAGTATGTATTTAATACGACCCAACTGTCGAGTAATGGGACCAGAAAATATGGAACGTCTGTGTCAGCCCACTGAATCGAACACACTGGTGCAGCCAATCACAATACCACAACTTTGCATGAACGGTTAATCGATGTAACTGATTGTGAGCGGTGATTACTTATGATTTATGAACAACTTAAAATGCATAAATTCCGCTGCGGGGTGATCTTTAAATAACTCTCCCGTCCCCTTCCCCGAGCCTCCAAAATAACTGTGTAAGAGCATATCCGCTGTCTCATCAAACATCTGCAGAATCTAATTTCATTTTAGGTGGTCGCCGCACCGTCATGGAAAAGGTATTATTGTGAGCGTGACGAACAGCCTGAGTTTTCTGGACACCTGCGGTCGTGAAAGGGGCCGTGACTGAGGAGTTAACAGTACATATTGCGTCCACCGGGCGTGTGATGCGCAAAGACGAACGACAGGATTTATCACGGTCTGGTGTCGGAAGCCGTAACTGGCTTCTTGTCAACTGGGGATACCTGTCCTGCCTCTAATCCCCTGTGGTCGCATCCAAAGGGCAAGCGTCGCAAATGCAGACTAATGACGAGCAGCGGCGCAGAAAACCACGAACTGTCGTGGCTCCTCCATAAGAAGGTGGCATCATCTCCTGGTCCGTAATGCACGTGGCGCATCTGAGGTCTAGAGATCTGCAGACGGTCAAATAAGAAACAATGGAGAGAAAGAGAATTGTGTTCGCGTCGGACGCAAGCATGTTAACGAAAACATTATTTCTCACGAACACTGACCGAAATGATTTCATCATTATTCTTCTGGAATGCAAGAAAGAGTCTGAAGTACGGAATCATCTTAGTAGTATGTAATAACAGCTAGAATCTGAGCAAGTAATTAGAACAAAAATGAGATATTGCGGAACTGTTGTCGGCTGAATGTTACATTGTGGACGTTCTGACCATAGGCCTTTCAACTTGGAAAATGAAGATGCGACAAAGTCGGTCATATGGTTGGGAGACATTAATTAACTTGCAATAGACCATGTGGAGCTATCCTTTATAATAACAACACCTAATTATGCTGGTTCTATCCTATCTTTGTCTGAGAGGCAACTACGTACTAAGTTTGTTGTTTACCAAAACTTTCGAATCGTTACACGGGGAACGAGGTTCCGCATGTCAGAGCTGATGGCGAAGGCATTTTCGTGTGGTAGATATTTTCATGGGATTAAATGGGGCCTGTCTTTGTCTGAAACCACAGAATAATAAAGGAACGAGATTACTATCACGTGCATCAGTCCGAGCACCATAGGTGACTTGTATCTTCAACAACTTAATGTACCATGCAGTCTCTCCAGAATTGTGTAAAGATGGTTCGAAGAACACTCCATGGGTCAGTGTGTGCTTAGCCGGCCGCGGTGGCCGTGAGGTTCTAGGCACTTCAGTCCGGAACCACGGGACTGCTACGGTCGCAGGTTCGAATCCTGCCTCGGGTATGGATGTGTGTGATGTCCTTAGGTTAGTTAGGTTTAAGTAGTTCTAAGTTCTAGGGGACTGATGATGTTAAGTCCCATAGTGCTCAGAAACATTTGAACCATTTCAGTGTGTGCTTTTCCTGTACCAGGTCACTTGGCAATCTTATTGAGCACACGAGGGCTGCAGTTAGGAGAAATGTATACATTTTAGACACAACTCTGACTAATGTTTTTGAGTCGTGTACAGCAATTGAGCGATAATGTATCAGATAGCTTCCCAATGCTTTTGTAGTCTCGTGGAGTCCATATTACAATGCGTTCGCAACTATTTACAGGGGTAGAAAGGAGGTGCACAAGCTACTAGATTCTGTTTCTTGTGACTGTCTTTGGTCATAAGAATTAATCAACTTTCTGTTTACATAAATTATCATTGACAAATTGTATCTCATCACAAACTCAGCCACCTAGACGGTATCATTAACGGCTGATACGTTTTAAATCGTTGCACCCACATTATTATCAACGAATCATGTACTAGACAAACTAAATTCAATGATTGTGTCCAGGCGACCAGATGTCATCCCCTGACTATGACGTCGTTGGTCGTAAGTACGGAGGTGGAGGGCTGCGGTTAGCACATCGTTCTTTCCGGCTGTTTACAAATAGGAACCACTATCTCTCTCAGGTTTGTCCTCAGAGTGATTACATCCCATTCCAGTCTTCTGAAACGTTTTGTACTGGTCCTAAAACCAAGGTCCCCCATGATCCTCGCTGACCGATCAGTTTTCATTAAGCTGATGAGATCTCGACTATTGCTGAGCCGTTCTCGCGGCGAAAAGCCAAACTGAATAGAAGGCAGGAAGTTAAATCTCAATAAAAGGCATAGTTACGATGGATAAGAGAGAAACAAGAATGCTAGGCTTTGCTGTATGGAGTACTTCCTAAATGGTGCCTAACCTTGGAGCGCGTGGAGGACAGGCGCGCTCGGTTGACCAGGCAGCTAGCAGTGCGTGTCGCACAATAAGGCAGGCTGCCGCGGCAGCGGAGCAGCTGACTGCCGCCCGTGGCGGCGGTGCGTGGCCAATTTTATTTCTGGCGGCAGGCAGGCCCCCACGCAGTATTTACTCTGGCCTGCTTCCACCGGCAGAATTATGTTTCCTCTCAGCGCGCGCCACGGCCGCCTGTGTTCTGGCGACACAATGTGGGCCACGTGTTCTGCGCCCCTCCCCCGACAACTGTCGTGTTGCCTTATTCCGTTACTTGAGTTATGATGCTCTCCAAAATCATTTTCTGAACGTATCGTAACAAGCAACAGCGAATGCAGATACAGTTCAAATTCGCGCCTGCATCTAGTTGTCAAGTCACAATCTCATCGACTCCGTTAAGCTCGTTGCAGCAAACAACAGTACAAAATGACTATGCCACACTAGATCACACTAGATCACTTGATCACTAGATCACTCACGATAGAAGAGCGGGGACATTAAGTTCTTCAGCTTCTGTGCTGTGCCGTTTTGCAAGATGGCGAAATTATCTACTGGTAAGTATAGCATGAATTGCAAGGTAAAGGGCTGAAAATAACATCTTCAAAAATGGTTCAAAATGGTTCAAATGGCTCTGAGCTCTATGGGACTTAACTTCTTTGGTCATCAGTCCCCTAGAACTCAGAACTACTTAAACCTAACTAACCTAAGGACATCACTCACACCCATGCCCGAGGCAGGTTTCGAACCTGCGACCGTAGCAGTCGCGCGGTTCCAGACTGTAGCGCCTAGAACCGCTCGTCCACTCCGGCCGGCCAAAAATGGTTCAAATGGCTCTAAGCACTATGTGACTTAATATCTGAGATCATCAATCCCCTAGACTTAGAACTAATTAAACCTAAGGACATCACACACATCCATGCCCGCGGCATGATTCGAACCTGCGACCATAGCAGCCGCGTGGTTCTTGACTGAAGCACCTAGAACCGCTCGGCCACCGCAGCCGGCAAAGAACAAGTCCAAAAAAATGTTCAAATGTGTGTGCAATCTTATGGGACTTTACTGCTAAGGTCATCAGTCCCTAAGCTTACACACTACTTAACCTAAATTATCCTAACGACAAACACACACCCATGCCCGAGGGAGGACTCGAACCTCCGCCGGGATCAGCCGCACAGTCTATGACTGCAGCGCCTCAGACCGCTCGGCTAAAAAGAACAAGTCATGCGTTAATTACAGTAGGACGATGGAGATCCAAAGCGGCGATGAGAAACCTGACAATAGGATGCGGTGTGATTACCTGTAATGTTGCCCAAAAAGCAACGTAGACTTTGAGTTGAACATAATAAATATCAATAATGTTCTTCGTATAATAAATATATCTGACGGAATCTCGCTGTTTTGAATTATAGTACCCCAAGTCCAATCATGACTGAGTCTATCGGGAAAGGCCATGCACTAATAATAGAAATCACTAGTCAGCTTTGTTGTGATTCCGCAAACGTTATATGACGTATACTAGTAGAACAGAATTACGCGAGAAGAACGCTAGGAAGGCACGAACAAAATTAGCGCCTAAAGCGCACCTGGACCAAAAAAACCAACGAAGTAAGAGAAATTTGCCCTCTAATCTTAGGTTATGATAAGAACTTGTGATGTGTTCTTTAGTACCTAGAAACTGCATTGCATTTTTCACTGTAGGTAGATTGGTGTGCATGGCTACCATGAACGCATGTGACTATGGCATCGTGCTACACCCACTCACTGCCTTTAGGAATACACGGGCAGCGCCGCTATCGGCGGATCTCAGAAGCCACCGGGAATATAATGCTGACTGCAACCTCGCAGCAGGCAACGCCCTTTTAGCTTTCCCATAGTCTTCTGAGGGCTCACCCGAAGTGTGTAAACTCTTGCTGCTAGTACCACTTGAAAATACTAGCAGGAATTAAATCACTTATGGGACGCATACAGTATATTTCACAAAGACATCTTTATTGGTAGGTCATACAGTCCTTAGCAGTCAATCAAAAATTCCAACGTCATTCACTGATGTCTACCTCGGGCTTTCCGATTTGTCGGTTTGTAAAGACCTTTTCCCGGGTCTTTCGTCATCCGTTTCGAAGAGGCGCACGTACCGTTTGCCTTTTTAGTCCGGAATCATTCCATTCGAATAATATCTCTTCAGTTCTTGGCTGATGTTTTCAGTTTTTCATCTCTATCCGTTTCATTTGCGTGTTTTTTCTTGTCAAGTTCCTTATGTCACACGATAGTACGGGAACAAAAAGATCACGTTTCAACAAAGCGCAAATCAGGCATTCAGCTTTGTAGGTGAGAGTTTCTTCACGTTGCGAACACTACTATTATATGTGCAAAATGAGCTGTGTCCCTGTCAGGTTTTTTTCCGAAAGAAGATGCTAAGGCCACCACTAACTCAAAACTGAATCATTCCGACAGCTTGCATCGTAAATTACTGCCATTTAAGTTTTTTAATCGACTTACATCTCTATGCACTGTATGCAGCTGTGCCTCGAAATTATTGGCGAATATTTCATCCTAAACCTGAGTCCCGATAAATAAGTTAACTATCGTTACTATCTTTCATTTCTGAAGGATTCAGCCTTTCTAGTGCAAATTTTGATTTTCTGTTTCAAAACATAAGCAGTACTTACTGATTTATTAGGTATTTTATGTATCATCGGAAGCAGTGGAGCATGTTTTGGTTTTTCGGAGCTTCCTCCGTCCCCTACCTAGCAATGCGTCCAAAACAGCGGTTTGCGCAAGAAATAGAGTGAATGAGTTGTTATTGTTAAAGTCATAGTTCACGTTTCAAGGAAGTTAATGCCGTTGCATGAATCGTGACAACTTGATTGCACAACAAAACTAAAAGCCAACGAAGAATTCTTCCACGATCTTAGTAAGCCACTTGAGTCAGAATAAATGGAAGACAACAGCTGACAGAATAGCCCCGCCTACTTTGGTCAGATACGCCTCGCCCACCTAAAGAGCGCCTGACGTTAAGAGGTGGACTATAAAACGCCGACAATCACAATAATCTGACAAGAGAAACATCCTGATATGCTGGAGATAACTGATAAAGAATTGAGGGGCAGTTTTCAGCTACTTCGGAAAATTGACGCACTTTAATACGCTAGAGCTACACACACGAGAAGACTTGGTTTTACGCAGGAAAATGAATAAACACTGCTGAAATATACTGTCGCCTGCGTACGGAGCCGAAACTGCTATTTCGATTTCAGTGCCGTTGCTGCTCGAAAATAGTAGGCTAGTGGTTCTGCAGAGCAGAATCATGATCTGTTCAGTGTTAGCTCCCGTATTAACAGGGTTACACGAAGCGCATGAGAGTGCCCCCCCCCCCCCCCCCCAACCCAACCCGATTGGCACCACACAGAGAACAGCGAGTGCTCCACTGTTTACGGGCCCGCCGTTGACACGCCAACGACCTTCACGCAGCGGAATTTTCCGACCATTAGCTGGCGGTGTAATGGGTGACGACACAAGCAGGTACCTGCTGGGACATGAAAACCGTCCAGCAGAGAATCGAGATATTTGTTGGATACTTCTATATTGTCGCAATAAGAGACATGTGATACGCGTGAAATATAAAGTGTAAATGAGTGTGTATGTTCCCCATACTAGTGCCAATTACCAAGCGCCTTAGGACACATCGTAAATGTCAAATCTTTGTTGTTGGTGAATTTCTCAGCAGACAGTAAAAGGTGTCTGCAGACTGAAGTCTTGGATCACATCCTCATGCATACCTCCATGCGTCTCGTTTTCTCGGCATCGGTTTCGTCGTGTCAGGGAACGTGATGTTCAGATGGTTCAAATGGCTCTGAGCACTATGGGACTTAACAGCTGGGGTCATCAGTCCACTAGAACTTAGAATTACTTAAACCTAACTAACCTAAGGACATCACACACATCCATGCCCGAGGCAGGATTCGAACTTGCGACCGTAGCGGTCGCGCCGTTCCAGACTGAACCGCCTAGAACCGCTCGGCCACCTCGGCCGAAACAAAATTTTCAGCATATGACAGTACGCAGAAGGGAATTTAATTCTATCGTTCAAGTATGGTTTTTTTAAGGGTCTGGCAACGTGGCCGGTATCGCCTGCTGCAATGTGAAGCCTTGGGCATAACAGTCTCCGTGATCATACACAACAAGAAGACAGACCGATGTTGCTACGATAACACTTATTTACTCTTGGTCCTACTTTATACGACTTATTTACAGAGTCAGCTCCGCGCGGGATTAGCCGAGCCGTCAAAGCGCTGCAGTCATGGACTGTTAGGCTGGCCCCGGCGGAGGTTCGAGTCCTCCCTCGGGCATGGGTGTGTGTGTGTCCTTAGGATAATTTAGGTTAAGTAGTGTGTAAGCTTAGGGACTGATGACCTTAGCAGTTAAGTCCCATAAGATTTCACACACTTTTTTTTTTTTTTTTTTTTTTTTTTTTCAGTCAGCTGCGATTTTTCTAAATGGAATTAAATGTTGACTTGAGTTAGGAAAACTATGTCAAGTGTTTGTACGTCCTCATATTTAAGTGAGCAGCCTTTGAGGAAACAAATAACCAATATAAAGGGTGGATACAGCGGCAGAGCCAGTTATGAGAAACCCACGTGGCTGTGTTTACGACGCAACAGTCAGTAAAGCATATTTCTCCCAATAAAGTGAAAACAGCAACTAGCCATTGTTGTAACGGTGTCCGGCTGCCGTTTTTAGTTTATTGCAAGCATTAACCCGTATTTTAACGCAGCCACGGCCTCACCAAGTCAGTTTTCGACAACACAGCAACAATCAATTCCATCTGCCTGGCCTTTCAATTTAGCACATTTCTGCGAAGTTTTTGCGAAAAAAGTAGTAGCGCCAACATTAACAAGAGTTATATCACTGTACTCTTCTTTACAAGAGCTTTCGAATGCCGTTAGGAAAAGTATATCGTTCCATTAAAAAAAATCATACTTGCTTCAGTACCTCGGTTGACACAAAGAGGCATAACCATACAGTAAAATTACGTGCTTCTCTGCCTAGTGTCATTTGCCGAAGAATTCGATCCGATATCTGGAATCATTCATGAAGTTAATGAGGGTGTTACGCGACTTAACCTGTAGGTGTGCAAAGCTGACTCCAACAATAACTTTCCAGGTCTTGATTGCGAAATCCCTAAGCATGCAAATCAGTCGCTAAGCTTTCTGAGTGATGTCGAGGCACGAGATGCTGGAAGCGAAAAGCCAGCGACGCCCGCCGCGGAGGCGACGCTGAGGCGGCAGCGGATCAGCCGCGCCGCGCGGCTCGCTTTCCAGCCAGCCGGCACGTAAACACGGCCAGGCGAGCGACCTGAAATTAATACCCACGCGTAAACCGTTTACCTTAGGCTCAGGATTAGTCTTGGCGCTGGAGGAGAGACGCGGCGCTACGGAGACAGCCGTCTCTTCTCTTTATCTTTACCCCTCTGCCTCCATCTTTCTTCCTCTCTCTCTTTCTCTCTCTCTCTCTCTCTCTCTCTCAATCACACACACACACTGACACACACACACACACACACACGAGACATAGAGAGAGAGAGAGGAGAATGAGGGGGAAGAGCAAACCGAACGTCTAATTACTTCGGTATATTTGGACATTTCCTCAACTTGATGCCGATTACTACCAACACTTCTCCAGTTTTGGTGTAATTCGTGTAAGCGAGAAAGATTCATTGGCGTCATCTGCTTTGCCGACAATGTTGTATACAATTCTCGCATATACAGCATTACAGGTAGGGGCTGATGTCTGTCAAGAGCATACATGGGAAGCACTAGCACAACTGGAGAAAATGTCAGAAAAAATACGCCATGGCCTTTCTAAGGGGGCATCTCATTTTGATTTTTCTAATTTATCCATGTGAACGTCAGAGAGAGAGAGAGAGAGAGAGAGAGAGAGAGCAAGTTATTTTACTGTTAAAAAATCTTTGGTCTTGTTATGGCACAGTCTTTGCCTCTGCGTAATATGATACACTCTTAGTTGAAGTGTGGTAGATGATGGACATATTCATTAGTGCTATGTTCACTTGTGATTCATGTATTAGATGAAGAAAGATTTGTTGTAAAGGACAGCAAGGATACGAGGTGCGACAATAAAGTAATGAGACTTTTTTTCTTTGCAAGATGTGGCAACCCTGCAGGCTTGTGTAGGCACAATATCTTTGACCTTGGTCTATGAGCTGCTTCTAGTCCAAGCGGCACATTGATGGAACTGCTCAGTCGTGAGTTGTGCTGTAATAAGTTAACACGTCTTTGTGTCTCTCGTCACGGAGATGGAACCGCATAACATTACGCAACGGTATGCCGTTTCTTTTTGCGTTAAATTGGATGAAAACGCGACTGGAACTTATGGTAAGCTCCAGAAGGCTTTTGTAGAGGAGGTTATGTCAAGAGCTCAAGTTTTTCATTGGCATAAAATGTTTAGTGAAGGCAGAACGAATGTTGAAGGTGAAGATCGCAGTGGACGACCATCAACCTCACGGACGGATGTCAACTTGGCCAGGGTGCGTGAACTCGTACGATCTGATCGAAGATTATCCGTGAAAAAGATTGCAGAAGAACTGAACATCAATCGAGAAACGGTTCGTCTAATAATAACTGAAGATCTTGGTATGAGAAAGATTTGTGCAAAAATGGTCCCCAAAAATCTCACATCACAACAGCGAGAAACACGGAAAAATGTGGCAGACGATCTGTTAGAACAAACGGAAATTATTCCAGAATTGTTGAGCCGTGTTATCACTGGTGATGAAAGTTGGTTTTTTCACCCCAGAAGCAGCAGCGGATCAGACGTATTCTTCCATTCCGTCGGCTGACGTGCATGATAGTGAACACAAAACAAACGATACTGTTGGGACAAACTACTGCACTTGACTAATCTGTCCAATTGCTGGTGGTCGCTTTCTAAGGAAACAAATTTTATCTATACCTGTTCGCACTCGTTCCTGCCATTGCTCAAAACAATTCAGAAAGTCGACCGTTTGACTACATTTCACTAAAAGCTATATTTAAGAAGCTGCAGTTCGTCTTTCTCAAGTGCTATTCGCCCTGTAGTTTCACATGAATACGTTATTCCAAGAGTACAATACTCTGTACGTTTTTCAGAGAAATCTCGAGTATGTCGTGTAATAACAGATCTCGTGCCTACATGAGGTTGCAGTAGTTTCCTGATCAATCGCGCCTAATCTATTATCCGTTTTGCGACAAATAATTTGTGAATTCTTCAGGGTTTACTCGCAACTTGGCGTTATGCGCCTCCAAGTTCTGAGAGAAGAAGCGAACACTTCACACAAACACAAACAGTTTTCAAGGGCGATGCTGTCCACTCTCTTTAGAACAGCAGCAATTTAACTAATAGCAGGAACTTGCCTGCAATGGAATGATGATGCTGATAACGAGGACGCCGACCATAACGTTCACAATATTTGTGTTATTTATTTTCGGCTTTGCATAGCTACCTTCACAGCCGGTAGGATTATGGTATCACTTTTTGACTGATTGTGACTGGAAGGTCAAAATGGGCGTACTTCGCCTCCACCAAACGGAAGGGTAAAACGTGCGCGTGCGCCACTCCTTCCTCCCTGCCCCCTGGCGGAACCGCTGCCGGTGCTCAAGTTGGGCAAACAACAAAAACACGGGACAACAGAACGCCCACCGCGGGTCCCATTGAGCAGCCGGCGGCGAGCTGCGCGCAGCTGCGCCACCGGCGGTACCTGCGTGTGCGTGCGAGTGCGTGAGCTGCGCGGCCGACGACAGCTGCGAGCGGCGGCTCGCGGCCGTAATTACAGGAGACAGTTACAATGGCGGCCGCCTTTGTCCCGGCCCATCATCTTGTGGCGCACAAAAAACCCGCCCGGCAGGGCCGCCAGCGTCCTCCGCGTTGCCACTTCGCCAGGACCCCTGCCCTGCACTGCGCCGCCATTCATTCACACACACACACACACACAAACACAGACTTTTCGATGTCAAGTGACCGAAAAACTAGGTATTTGCCACACAAACCAATATTTTCGGATGCATAGCTACTTCCCTGTACCTTACAGACAAGTAGGAAGAACATCTGTTGTTGTTGTCGTCTGTGATGCAGCTCTCCACGCACTCTGTCCTGTGCAGTCCTCTTCATTTCCGAATAATTACTGAAATGTACATCCTTCTGAATCTGTTTACTCAATGCATCTCTTGGTCTCCCTCTAAGAATTTTACCTCTCCACACTTCCCTCCAATATTAAATTGGTGATCTCTCGATGTTCCAGTGTGTGTCTTACCAACCGATCCCTTCTTCCAGTCAGGTTGTGCCACAATTATTTATTCTTCCCAATTCTATTCAGTAGTTTCTGAAAGTATTTGTATGGAATGTAGCCATGTACGGAAGTGAAACATGCACGATAAATAGTTTAGACAAGAAGAGAAGAGAAGCTTTCGAAATGTGGTGCTACAGAAGAATGCTGAAGATTAGATGGGTAGATCACATAACTAATGAGGAGGTATTGGAGGAGGAGTTTGTGGCACAACTTGACTAGAAGAAGGGATCGGTTGGTAGGACATGTTCTGAGGCATCAAGGGATCACCAATTTAGTACTGGAGGGCAGCGTGGAGGGTAAAAATCACAGACGGAGACCAAGAGGTGAATACACTAAGCAGATTCAGAAGGATGTAGGTTGCAGTAGGTACTGGGAGATGAAGAAGCTTGCACAGGTTAGAGTAGCATGGAGAGCTGCATCAAACCAGTCTCAGGACTGAAGCCCACAACAACAACAACAACAACAGCTCCTCATTAGCCAAATGATCTACCTATCATTCTTCTGCAGCACCACATTTCAAAAGCTTCTATTCTCTTCTTGTGTAAATTGTATACGTCTATGTCTCACTTCCATACGTTGCAACACTCCAGACAAATGCCTTCAGAGAAGACTTCCTAACACTTAAGCCCATATTCGTATTAACAAAGTGCTCATCCTCAGAAAAGGTGTTCTTGTCATCGGCAGTCTACATATTATATGGTCTCTACTGTGGCCGTCATAAGTTGTTTTCCTGCCCAAATAGCAAAACTTATGTACTAGTTTAAGTGTCTTGTTCCCTAATCTAAGCCTCCGAGAATCACCTGCTTTAATTCGACTACATTCCATTATCCTTGTTTTGCTTTTGTTAATTTTCATCTCATATCCTCCTTTCAAGACATTGTCCATTCCGTTCAACTACCCTTGCGATTCATCTGCTTTCTCTGACGGAATTTCAGTGTCATCGGCATACCTCAAAGTTTTTATTTCTTCTCTCTGAATCTTAATTCCTACTACAAATTTGTTCTTTGCTTTTCTTTACTGCTTGCTTAACTTACAGGTTGAATAACGTTAGGGATAGGCTACAACCGTGTCTCACTCCCTTCTCAACGACTGCTTCCCTCCTTCCATGCCCCGCGACTCTTCTAATTGAGGTCTGGTTTCTGTACAGGTTGTAAATAGGATGTATTTTACCCCTGATACCTTCAGAATTTCAAAGACAGTATTCCAGCCCGTAAGAATATGTTGTTGTTGTGGTCTTCAGTCCTGAGACTGGTTTGATGCATCTCTCCATGCTACTCTATCCTGTGCAAGCTTCTTCATCTCCCAGTATCTACTGCAACCTACATCCTTCTGAATCTGCTTAGTCGTAAGAATATAAAGACAACAAATTTCATACGTAAGATGATCACGTTATAATAAATTCACGGAGTTGTTTCGTCTGAACAAAGTACGTTCGTCTCAAATTAGACGAAAAGTTTCACTTGTCAACCAAGCAACGGTGCTTGGCTAATGGACTCCAAGTGAATGAGCATACTCTTGGCTTTACGTGAGCTTCGCGCTCTTCTCAGCCTACAGCTGCGTGCACCGTGCCAATTCCCGTCACATGCGGTCTCCGAAGGTTATTCAGTAATGAATAGATAAATAAGACATAATCGCTGATTAAGCCAGTGGCGTAAAAAAACAATGCAGAGCAATATCCCCTCCCCCTTGTAAATTTTCTGTTCCTTACTTACGCATTGGAAAGTCAAACATCTATTTTCATACACTGGATATCTGTGCAAGAGGCCGCGGACGCTTTTCTGGCAACACGAGTGCATGATAATGGCGATGCTGTACGGCACGGCACTCAAAGAAACCACTGTGTTGTACTGGACGACATAACCAAAGTACCATGAGGTGTGAGCTAAGGCAGCTTAACAGGATGGTGAATATTTTCAGTATATGTATGTATACTGACGGAAAAGAACGCATCAGCACCAAAAAATCATTAATGTAGAGTAATGAAATTCCGGGAATATATTTGTCTATGTAACAAATTTAAATGATTAACACTGCAAGATCACAGGTTAATGTAAGCGCGAGATAAGCCATTGCAAATGTGAAATGCTGGTAGTACATTAACAACCGGTGTAAACGCCAGAATGTTGAATGGAAGCATGCAAAAGTGTATGGATTGTGTTGTGCAGGTGCCGGATGTCAGTTTGTGGGTTGGAGTTCCACGCCTGGTGCACTTGGTCGGTCAATACAAAAATGGCTCTGAGCACTATGCGACTTAACTTCTGAGGTCATCAGTCGCCTAGAACTTAGAACTAATTAAATCTAACTAATCTAAGGACATAACACACATCCATGCCCGAGGCAGGATTCCAACCTGCGACCGTAGCGGTCGCTCGGCTCCAGACTGTAGCGCCTAGAACCGCACGGCCACTTCGGCCGGCTCGGTCAATACAGGGACGATTAATGCTGTTTGTGGATGGCGCTAGAGTTGTGGGATGACCCATATATACTCTATTGGCGAGGGGTCTGGTGAACGTGGAGGCCAAGGCAACATGTCGAATCTCTGTAGAGCATGTTGGCTTACAACAGCGGTATGTGGGCGAGCGTTATCCTGCTGGTAAACATCCCCTGAAATGCTTTTCATGATTGGCAGCACAAAAGGTCGAACCATCAGACTGACGTACAAATTTGCAGTCAGGATGCGAGTGATAACGACGAGAGTACTTCTGCTGTCATTCGAAATCGCACCTTTGACCATAACTCCAGGTGTAACTCCAGTGCGCCTAGCAGGCAGACAGGTTGGTTGCAGGCCCTCAACTAGCCTCCTCCTAACTAACACACGGCTATCACTGGCACCGAAGCAGAACCAGCTTTCTTCAAAAAACAGAACAGACCTCCACCCTGCCCTCCAACGAGCTCTCGCTTGACACCAATGAAGTCGCAAATGGCCGTGGTTTGGGGTCAGTGGAGTGCACGTCAGGGGGCGTCTGGCTCGGAGCTGCCCTTGAAGTAACCGATTTGTCACAGTTCGTTGGGTCACCGTGGCGCCAACTGCTGCTCAAATTGTTTCTGCAAATGCAGTACGATGCGCCAGAGTCGTACGCCGAACACAGTGGTCTACCCTCTCAGCAGTGCCACGTGCGCGTCGGGAGCCCGGTCTTCTTGCGACTTTACATTGTCGTGACGACCGCTGCCAGCATTCGTGTACAGTGGCTACATTCCCGACAAGTGTTTCTGCAGCATCGCACGAGGAAGCTTCTCACAGCCATATTAGATGATCTCATTCAAACGCAGTGAGGTGCTGATAGTGGCGTCTTTGTCGCCTTAAAGACAATACTGACTAACATCAACTTACCACGCGTCATCTCAAACGCAACTAACTCTCACTACTGTTACATCGCGTATTTAAAGCAAACCGGATTGTAATCTCATAGTGGCGCTACTAGCGCATTGCGACTTGCGCGAAATTTGAATAGACATGTTTCAGATGTAGAAACACGACTAGCAGCTTTTTATATATATATATATATATATATACATTCCTGGGGTCAGATACATCACATGATCACACTGACAGAACCACAGGCACATAGACACAGGCAACAGAGCATGCACAATGTCGGCACTAGTACAGTGTATATCCACCTTTCGCAGCAATGCAGGCTGCTATTCTCCCATGGAGACGATCGTAGAGATGCTGGATGTAGTCCTGTGGAACGGCTTGCCATGCCATTTCCACCTGGCGCCTCAGTTGGACCAGCGTTAGTGCTGGACGTGCAGACCGCGTGAGACGACGCTTCATCCAGTCCCAAACATGCTCAATGGGGGACAGATCCGGAGATCTTGCTGGCCAGGGTAGTTGACTTACACCTTCTAGAGCACGTTGGGTGGCACGGGAAACATGCGGACGTGCATTGTCCTGTTGGAACAGCAAGTTCCCTTGCCGGTCTAGGAATGGTAGAACGATGGGTTCGATGACGGTTTGGATGTACCGTGCACTATTCAGTGTCCCCTCGACGATCACCAGTGGTGTACGGCCAGTGTAGGAGATCGCTCCCCACACCATGATGCCGGGTGTTGGCCCTGTGTGCCTCGGTCGTATGCAGTCCTGATTGTGGCGCTCACCTGCACGGCGCCAAACACCCATACGACCATCATTGGCACCAAGGCAGAAGCGACTCTCATCGCTGAAGACGACACGTCTCCATTCGTCCCTCCATTCACGCCTGTCGCGACACCACTGGAGGCGGGCTGCACGATGTTGGGGCGTGAGCGGAAGACGGCCTAACGGTGTGCGGGACCGTAGCCCAGCTTCATGGAGACGGTTGCGAATGGTCCTCGCCGATACCCCAGGAAGCAACAGTGTCCCTAATTTGCTGGGAAGTGGCGGTGCGGTCCCCTACGGCACTGCGTAGGATCCTACGGTCTTGGCGTGCATCCGTGCGTCGCTGCGGTCCGGTCCCAGGTCGACGGGCACGTGCACCTTCTGCCGACCACTGGCGACAACATCGATGTACTGTGGAGACCTCACGCCCCACGTGTTGAGCAATTCGGCGGTACGTCCACCCGGCCTCCCGCATGCCCACTATACGCCCTCGCTCAAAGTCCGTCAACTGCACATACGGTTCACGTCCACGCTGTCGCGGCATGCTACCAGTGTTAAAGACTGCGATGGAGCTCCGTATGCCACGGCAAAGTGGCTGACACTGACGGCGGCGGTGCACAAATGCTGCGCAGCTAGCGCCATTCGACGGCCAACACCGCGGTTCCTGGTGTGTCCGCTGTGCCGTGCGTGTGATCATTGCTTGTACAGCGCTCTTGCAGTGTCCGGAGCAAGTATGGTGGGTCTGACACACCGGTGTCAATGTGTTCTTTTTTCCATTTCCAGGAGTGTAACTCTCACTACTGTTACATCGCGTATTTAAAGCAAACCGGATTGTAATCTCATAGTGGCGCTACTAGCGCATTGCGACTTGCGCGAAATTTGAATAGACATGTTTCAGATGTAGAAACACGACTAGCAGCTTTTATATATATATATATATATATATATATATATATATATATATATATATATATATATATATATATATATATCGCACAGCTCCTTCTTGGTCTTGTGATTTTTTTTCCGTTTGTGTATATAAACGACTTATCAGATGGAGTCATTGGCATCCTCAGGTGGAGTCATTGGCAACCTCAGATGGTTCGCTGACGAATCTTAGGAAGGAATATTGGATGATTAACTTTTAAAACCTTGTGGACAACAGATCCCCATTTCATGACTGGATAGTATCGATTCCCGGCGGGGTCAGCGATTTTCCCTGCTTCGAGATGACTGGGTGTTGTGTCGTCTTCATCATCATCATTCATCCCCATTACGGTTGGAGGAAGGCAATGGCAAACCACCACCGCTAGGACCTTGCGTAGTCGGCGGTGCGGGTTTCCCGCATCGTTCCCTACGCTCCTCGGAGTATAGGACCTCATCATCATCATCAGTACCGAGGGGTACCCCAAAACACTAGTCGATGCTATGCAGTGGCAGAGCGCCGAAGTGGGAAACACTGCACGGGGCGTCACCAATTCTGCACTGGCCTGCATTGTACGGGGTACAGGCAACTGTAGATTTGTATTTTTCAGACCGTCCAGCATCACACTTCAGGGTGTCTACTCACTGGCCAAACGTTGGAGAAAGCACGTTAAACTACAACCGAACTGTGCTTCGAAATAAGTGCACCGTATAGGAAAAGAAATGAACCTCACAGTATCAGACAGAGAAGTTTTCTGCTTGCCCACGTGGGACGCTGCGCGCGCAACCCGGGCGTCAGCAGCGCGGCTGAGTCACGGGGAGCCCCGACCACACACACACACACACGTGTGCAGGCCACGGGTATGCGGCAGGCGCACGTGACGCCCGCGCGGCCCTACCTGTTGCTGGTGCGCATGCGCTCTGCCTCTGCTCGCACCCGTCGCTGTTTATGAATGGTTTCGTGCTGCCCCGCGCCAGATAGGCTCCGCGCGCCTTATCTGCGGCTTCTCTGCACACTCGCCTCGCCCTGTCGGCCGTGGCTGCGCCTTATTTTTTGGCCGCCACACCGTATCGCGGACGGGGGGCAGCACGGGCCAACAACAGACAGGCAAAAACTGCCGGCAGCCTTCTGCACAACTTGCTGCACTCGGGTTAGAATTTTTTTTTTTTTTTTTGTAAAACCGGATCGCGGTGACCTAAACCCCTTTACGGCAGCTACTCTCGTGTGGCCTCCGACGTAACATCGAAGCTCACCGAAATGGTTACTCGCATGGGAGCACCTCCCTGTGATGCAAAGACTCTGATTTTTGCCTATGTAAAAATGCGACAGTGAAGTAACTGATGACATTTGAATGAAATAGCATGATTATTTTGGGAAATTACTGAAAGTTAGAAGTTTGAATGTCAGTTTCTCGCACGCCTTCTTACACTTTTGAAACGGTTATACCGTGGCCTGCTTACCATACTTGCCATACGTCTTCGATCGTAGTACAGCAGCTTAACAATTAGCTGGGAGCGTTTTCCTCGCTTTGCCTACATACCTGGCACAAGTAATGATTCTTTCTTCCCGCAATTCAAAGCATTCGTCGGACGGCTGTTCCACGTCGATGAAACAGGAACCGTCAGCCGCTGGAACATGTGTTGGGTATCGGAAGATGTTCCTAGTTGGAGCAGGACAGGGCCGTGACAAGGGCACCGCTCGTCAGAGCGATTACGTCAGGGGTCAGTGGCTGCTGCCTCAATAAACGTCGGCGCGAGTGACAGGCGATTACTCAGCGCGCGAGCGATTAGTGGGCACCGGGTGGAGTGCGAGAGGACGCGTCGCAGGATCAGCGCACAGCACCGGGACCCGGTGCACGCGGCACTTGTTTCCGCGTGGGGACGCGGCCCGCCGCTGCTTCTCTGTCTGCATCTGTCCCACGTCACGCGGCGGACCACTGCCACCCCATCCCCGTCCCACAACTCGTCCTTTGGCACGCACTGGGGCAGAATTTTCCGAACTGTATTCCGCGGGACACTGGTGTTCCACGGGAAGTGAATAAGTGCTCCGCACCCAAAACTATTAATATCATGATTTTATTCGTCATTTTGACGTTACTTATTACTTTTCAAAATTTTATTAGGATTCTGTGTTGTTAGTTATGATTTAAAATTTAAGTTATCAGTGGAAAATACAAGTACCTCATTCTTTAAAAATTTTATTAACCTTAAAAATAAACAAAGTGTTCCGTCAGGGGAAAAGTAAAAATCTGGAAACTTTTGGAAAGGTCTTATGAGACCAAACTAATGAGGTAATCGGTCCCTAAGCCTACGCATTACTGAATCTAACTTAAACTAACGCTATGGACAACACACACACCCCCATGCCCGACGGAGGACTAGAACCTCCGACGGTGACAGCCGCACGGACCGTGACAAGGCGCCTCAGACCGGGCGGCTAACACGCGGCAGAGGAAAAGTCTGGCCACCCGCGCACTGTGGAGCCACGAGGATACTCCTTCCACTGGTAGCCCTCGTAACAGCGTACCGAATCTACTTGTGCAGCTGTACTCCACATGACATCGCCCGTTGTGTGGCGCAAGGTAGCTTGCACGTATACCAGGACCATTTTCCCCTTCGTATTCCGTTCCCGTATGAATTTCTATAATCTTAGCGTTTTACTCGTTACGTGCCATGTACGATAAAGGAATCAGTAATTTTTGATTCATTTCTGCACGTGGTCTCTCTTCATTTTGTAGGGCTCTCCGCGATACACAACCTGTTTGTCATAATATTTTTGCTCGTTTGTCGTAATATTTTTTGTTTGTGTGTTTGTTGCCATAAGTGGCCCACTGCAGCTCGGTGGTAATTTTTGTGACATTCTCGAGCCGAATAAACGCAGCTGGGACGTAGCGTGCAACTCCTCTTTGCATCTCGAAATCCAACTTCTTAACGGTGACATTTTGGCATGAGAGTAGTCCATCGCAACTAAACAACGGTTGTTTAATAAAATGGGGAAAAATGGTTCAAATGGCTCTATATACTATGGGACTTAACAGCTGAGATCATCAGTCACCTAGACTTAGAACTACTTAAACCTAACTAACCTAAAGACATCACACACATCCACGCCCGAGGCAGGATTCGAACCTGCGACCTTAGCAGCCGCGTGGTTCCGGACTGAAGCGCCTAGAACCGCTCGGCCACCGCGGCCGGCAAAATGGGAAACAAATCAAGATGACAATAGCTCTCTCGGATAACCTTTATTTGTCAACTTCTGCATAAGAACATAGGAAGAACGAATACACAGTGCAAAAGAATGTAGCCTAGAGATGATATTTATGTTGACCATGTCGCAGTTCTTGCGGAACGTGAGAGAGAACAACTTCCATCTAAGAGAGCAGAGACAGCCTTCATTTGTTCTCACTATGGGCGAGGAAATGACGCCACTCGTAAGTAGCCAAGGTTGCTATCGGGCAGGTTAATTGGAGATTCTGCAGTGAAGCACAGAATTTTAATAAAATAAAAAAATAACAATTTATCAACTAAACAGAGAGCTTTTATATCAGCTTTAAACCTGCGATATGCTTTTGTGGATGCTAGCTGCTAACGCTTTAGAAGGCCGTAAGTCTGTTCTACTTGACACTGGTTTCGGACAATGGGCGCACTCCGTCGTTTTTCAACCTTCAACAGAGATGGTCGGTACCCTACTGTGCTGATAATGTTCGCACGTTAGAGCGCTAACTCTATGTGAGAACATATAAGTCATCTAAACGTTTTTGAAGCTTGATCATGTGTGTTTCATGGCAACCAATTTGCCAAAAGCTTTTTTTTATTCGGTGTTTGTGTACATTTTATTTCATGTTTCGTAAGTGGACAAGACATATGATTGTTCTTTCAAAGCATTTTAATGAATTTCTTGAGTCTTTCCGAGAAAGTGTTTCAAACGCCTTGTGCCAAGAGGCATGTGGATGAGAACACTCCGAGGAGATACATCAGACTTGTACATAAATCACTGAAAGTGAAGTTACAACCAGACTGGCATAGAGTTATTACTATTGGTACTGGCCTCACCAATTCTTAGACAAATTGCTTTTAAACGATATATTGAGAAAAAATTGTTTTTCTGCGTTCTGGATTAGGTACGTATGATAGCAAGTATCAGTTCACGAGTTTCCGAAGCAGTTCGGTTACTCAAAAAAGAAGACATTCACGAAACCCGACTTCTTTATTTTGCTAACTTTTTTCCTTGTGGAATGCAAAGGGCCGTACGCTCTTCTTTTCTCTCTTTTTTGTACATTTCGCGGGTATGGTGCAGCTAGTATAACAGTTTCGGGCTGAAAATGTTACACTGACCGGAAACAGTGGCCGGTAATGTTGCCGTACACGAGGCTGTAATTCGAGTGGCCGCACTGTATCCAGACAACATTGTCGCCAATATGCAATTTTTATGGTCCGCGTAAACGTACCTTAATGTTTGCTCGACAAACCAATTGTTGGTACAGGGCGTGGACCTTGTGCGACAACCACAATTAAAAGCAGCAGTAAACTCTAAAGGAACTCTCTGCGTAGTGACATTCGTGGACTCATTACTATGTAAACTGACGGTGGAGGAGGGAGAAAGGAAAGGAAAAGGAAGGGGAGGAATTATTGGTGTCAGGTGCGTTAGGATTTTATGCGGTATCAGCGGGGACGCGTGAAAATGTTGGTTGGACTGGGATTCGAACCCAGGGTTTGACGCTTACTTGGCACCAGCGACAATGAAGGACGTGGAGCAGGACTGTGGATAGGTGGCACTAGTTGAGAGTGTGCCGGAATGTTCAAATGTGTATGAAATCCTATGGGACTTAACTGCTAAGGTCATCAGTCCCTAAGCTTACACACTACTTAACCTAAATTATCCTAAGGAAAAACTCACACACCCATGCCCGAGGGAGGACTCGAACCTCCGCGGGACCAGCCGCACAGTCCATGACTGCAGCGCCTTAGATGTGGCAGAATAGTCAGCGCAATTGCGGTAAACACTGTGTCCGTGTGGCGTGCTGGTTAACGCAACTGCCTAGTAAACAGGAGGTCCCGAGTTCGAATGCCGGTCTGGCATACATTTTCGCTCGCCGCCGCCGATTCCGCATTAAGTCCCGAGGTCATCAGGCCGCTAGACTTAGAACTACTTAAACTTAACTAACCTAAGGACATCGCACGTATCCATGCCCGAGGCAGGATTCGAACCTGCGACCGTAGCAGCAGCCTGGCCGATGCAGCTGATGTCAATAATTCCTTCCATTTCTTTTTCTTTCTCTTCCTTTTCACTTTCAATTTAGATAATGAGCATCACGGCTGTGGACTGTCCGAAAGAACAGACACCGCGCATTCGTAAAGCCCGTCTCACACGGAGCAAGATTCGCTGCAAGTTTCCTTGCTGGCTCGCGCGACGGCTGCCTTGCGGGCTCCGTCGTCTGCTAGCGGGCTACCTTGCTGGGAACCTTGTAAGATTTCCAGGATAGGTCCGGTGCTATTTTTCTTGTAAGGTTCCCTGCGTGCTACCTGCGTTGGCCAATCATGAGACGTCTCGTTTGTGACGTCAGACGCGGAAAGCTTGGGCGGGAAGCCTTTGTTGATAGTCGCTTTTCTGCTGCTGTGAGATGCGGTAGGCAGTTCTTATAATTATTAAATAATGACACCGCAGTGGTCGAAGGAAGCGATTGTATCATTGATATGTACTTATAGGGAAGAACAGTGAAAAGCGCAAACTATTATAATAAACACTTGCGTGCAGAAGCACTCGAAAGAGTTGCAAGTGCCGTGTGTCTTGTTCGACCATATACGACGAGCAAGGAGTGCTATAGCAAAATGCACAATTTACGTACTCAATTTAATGTGGAGTACGCCAAAGTAAAATCATAGAAAAGCAGTGGCACTGGGATGAACGACGTCAGTACAAAGCCATGAATTTTGTGTTGAATGTAGAAACCAACTACTTGCAAAAATCGGACACATTTAAGACTATTTCCTAGACATATCACACTGAATATTCACCCGATTTTTGAAAGCACATAATCTTGAATGGTAATGAATTACGATGTAGCTTTCTTCTGAATCAGAGGCGAAACCATTCAAAGCAGTTCTTCAAATACCAATACATCCATTCGTATAAAATTTCCTAAGGATGTACGATCTTCTATCCTATAAAATAAAGTCGTATATAACAGTCATTATTGGTGTATTTATAAAGTCAAACAGTAATGAAATGGTGATACTTTTCAAACAAAAGTAGGTGCTATGCGAACTAAGCTCAATTCTTTATGAAGCATGGACAGCACACCCTTTCCAGCGTTTCTCCTCTTAATCCAGTTTTTCGTCCATTCTTTCTTTCTTCTTCTCTCATTATCATGCATTTCTGCATCGTTTAGCACCGAAACAGCTAATAACGCCAGTTTGCTCTGAACATCTGTATCTGAAGCAGCCATCTTCGTTCGATACAACATGCAGCCGATCACAACACAAGTAGCTGCCGATCTTGCACCGTGGGAGAGCTTCGGCATGGAAGATAGCCGGCTCCTTCCCTGCAAACAGGCAGGCACGCACGCCATCTCGCCAACTTGCGGCGAACCTTGCTCCGCGTGAGACGGGCTTAACAGTGGACTGGCTGGCTAGTGGTGCCTGGCGTTGGGGCCCGCTGCCTCCGCCGCCGCCGCCGGAAGTCGGGCAGCTGCCGGCGGCGGTCGGCGAGCGGCTCGGCCCCATTAGCGGCGCGTCCTCACCTTGGCGGCGACTTCACACGGCCCGCACGGCGCCGCGACGCCAGCCGCCGCCGCCGGCGCTATTTCTGGCGGGCGGACGCCGCCTGCCTGCTCCGGCCCGGCGTCGCGGCCGCGGCCGGCCGCCTTCCCCACGGGGCCCCCCTCTCTCTCTCTCTCCCGCGCTACGTTCCTTCCCTGCCTCTTTCAGCTCTCTGCTGTCACGGCAGACGGGCTATGCATTCTGTTAATCGATCCACTACAACAGTATTCTTACTTATCTGTATCAAGTGACACCGACAATTAAGGATGACTCGCCACAAGTACACTAATTACAGAACGACGATGCCAGGAGTGGAGCGCTCGAGACGTCGAAGTCCTTACTGAACTGTGATGACAGCAGTGTGGTTCACTTGGCTTCAAGTCTAAAAACACTACTGTTGTGTACATAGTTCCGCGTAGTCAGCGCGTACACAACTTTCCCAATAGAGCGCGTCCCGCTAAGCACAACAGCGCAGGCGCAGCGCTCGTCCGTCTCCGCACTACCAGATGGCGCTGTCTTAGAGACAGACCGCCGATCCGCGTATTAATATGTAACGCAGCCAATGAGATTACTGCTAACGTAGAACCTTTTCTCCTCGCGGATCACACTCGCACAGTGATACCTGAACGCGCGAGGTATTATAACGAGTGTACAGACTTCCGATTAGTCAGTCTGCATCAATCCTCATTTGTCTGCACCAGTCTGCATTAGTCTGTAGTCAAGTTTCAGTCTGCGCCCAATAAGATTATTATATTCCTGTACATAGCCATGAAGATAAATGTATAGACACTTTGTTAAGTATCAGAGATATGTGAGAATAAGATTAACGGACCAATACCAAAGGAACTTCAGATTGTCAACTGTAAACAGCATCCAGAATCAAGTTACGTAATGTATATCCTTTTTATTATTTTAATAAATGTGTGTCAAAATTAATCAAGCTCTGTTTAAAGTTGGTCACTGTCAATCTGCTACTCTAAGCGTGCAAGTGGCATTTCTATCGTCTGACCTAACGGCAGAACATAAACACGCCACGATAAGACCACGAGACATATTGCTGACACTCGCCTACTTCGTTAGAGCGACAAGTCAAATAATCTGATGGTGTGTGTACCGAAGGTCTTACAGTACGCACACCACAACTACATACCTAAATAAAAAATAAAACTGTTCGTTTCCTTTTCGTACTTTTGGGCAGAGTTACACACACACACACACACACACACACACACACACACACACCAGTGAAACTACTTCCTATGTCAATCTACATACGTATCTATTCGGTACATTACGTATGTAGATTGTGTACAGTTGGGAATGTGGGTCTCACGGGAAGCGTGCAAGGGATAAGTCCCTGCAGTCGCGCTATTCATGCGTGTCCTCGATGGCGCACATAGATAGAGCGTCTGCCATGTAAGCCGGCCATGAGCGTCTGCCATGTAAGCCGGCTTCGAATCCCGGCCGGGACACACATTTTCTGCTGTCCCCATCGTGGTATATCGACAACACCTGTCGGCAGCTGAGGGTTTTAATTAATTATCATTTATTCTAGAGAAGCTGCGCAGTCATCAATGGTATCTGTTCTCTCGAGAACAGTTACTATCATCATATACATTATTCTGTAACACCAAATTTAAAAACTTTAATTCTTTTTGTGTCTGTAGTGTTTATCGTCCACGTTTCATGTTTATGTGAGAGTAGAAGAACCGCAATAAGTACTTTCAGACATGTCTTACTAGCATTTTTTTTTCTCTTTTGCATGGAATATATGCAAGAGTGTAAATCCGTTAAATCTAATTTCTCGTCGAAAACGATGTAATTAAAACCGGAAGACATGTTCAAAATCGATAAAGAGATCGTTTGTGACGTTTTCAAAGGAACTATCCCGTCACTTATCACTTTTGGGAAATACTGATGAACCTAACTCTGGATGTCCAGATAGAAATCCGAACAGTAGTCTTTCTGGTGCGAGTCCAATATCTTAACCATTGTGGCATTTTTCTCTTTCTTCCAGGCTAATTCGACTATTAGATAAAAGAAGATCAATAAATGTATGCGGTTGCGGTTTCAAGACATCAAAATCTCCTAGATCCTGCCGAACGGTTTTTCCAATGGAATAAAAGTACATCAATAATATTGTGCAGTTATGAAAGTCGTAGAACACACCGGGTATTTAGTTCTGTCCACACAGTTTTCTCCGTTCTCTGTGTTCATAGACTACATAGACTAAGGGGGCAGCGTGAATTACGCACTAGGGCTGTTCGACGCGAAAAACTACAACGAAAGCGCCACGGGACTACAAATACGGCGAGAGCGCAGGAAAACAGCTGCAGTACGCTGACTCACGGGTGATTAAAGCACCGATGTTGTAACTCTGCCTGCGCCGTAATACGTGACACTCGGGGTTACGTGGCTAATCAAGCAATGTGAAAACGAAAGTGGGAGATACCAACAAGGAATAACATCGCAAGGGGTGCTTTTTCAGGTAACAGATGATCTTCTCGCGAGTTGTTGTTGCATCCAGTTGCTCCACGAGAGTTGCGTAGTGTCTAGGATTTATTGTTTCATCCTTCGCAAGATACGGTAATCAATAAGAACACCATTAAAGGGACCCCACAGAGGTAATGTGGTACGCCTGATTTTTGTAAAACATGGCGTTCACACTTGAGACGGCGCCGCGGCAGTTTTGCAGTGGCGCACTGGTTCCCGGCGCGCCGCTGAACTATGCATGTGTTCTGACGCGCAGCTACAACTAAATGTTTCACAAACGATTCTGAGGAAACTGTTCTGTTAAAAAATCCCATAAATTCACGTGTTACAGTCTGACGTAGCTACTTGACTATCGACTAGCAATCTTTTCATTATTAGTCATAGTTATTACTATGTTTCACATTTAACTAACGCATTCGTCGAGTTTGCAAAGAAAAGCGTAGTAGCTGGCTACTTTACGCCTGCCGCACTTTATGTTATTCATTGGTGCGCAAGAAATGTAGCTAGGACTGTGTACCTGCTCCTGTTGATATCTAGGAAGAAGGGACCAAGGGAATGTGGAGAAAGCTGCCCCTCCTCCCTGCAGTGGGAATTAACTGTGACGCGGAATACAGTAGGAGAAAAATGCCTATTGTGACAGTGCAAGCAACGTCAAGGGAATCACCCCTGCAAGAAACAACTCGCATAGATTGCATGCCTCGTATCGCCGAGAAAACGACTTCGATGGTCTCCACAAAACCCCGCGTATGTGAAATAATTATTGGTGTTAGACTTACACTAATTCCTTTACATCTACTTTTTATTCTGATTAACACATTACCAAGCGCGCGGAGCATATTTCGCTCATCTCCTCGCTAGCTCGTGTGCAGTATAAATCTTACCGAGAAACTAAAACTACGAGGCGTGTTATTTAAGTAAGTACCGTTTCGAAATTTAAAAAAGACGTGCTAAGATATCTCAATAATTTTATTTTTAGATGAAAGCCTGTACCTTAACCTACGCACTGACGACATTACAGTCTGATTCTTCCTTGTTTACGTTGTGTACTGAGTGTTTAAGATGCCGATAATCGTGAGTCCCGCCGACAGTGAAGTACGGGCTGTTATTTCTTAGTGTTCAAGGCCTAAAAGCGATCGATATTCATCGTGAGATCTGTGCAGTTTACGGAGAAAACATTATGAGTGACGGAATGGTAAGAAACTGGGTGAGAGCATTTAAAGATGGCCGCACAAATGTGCATGATGAACAACGGAGTGGGGGGTCCTTCGGTCGTTAATGAAAGTTTGGTGCCGGAAGTGGACAATAAGGTCAGAGAAAACAGACGCTTTACGAATTCCTCCTTGGGGGATGACTTTCCTAATGTTACTCGTAGTGTTTTGTATGGCACTGTGACCGAGCACTTGAATTACCGAAAATTGTGCGCACGTTGGGTACCGAAAGTGTTGGCGGATGTGCACAAAACCAAACGTTTAGACAGTGCATTCACTTTCCTTGAGTGGTACCACAACGACGGTGATGATTCTTAAGTCAAATTGTTACGGGAATTATTTAGAAAAGTAGATTAAGGTACAGGCTTTAATGTAAAAATAAAATTATTGAGATATCTTATTTAATTTTAAAACTGTTGTGGGAACGGGGGGACGGAGTCGATAACGTGACATCCAGTAGTGATATCAGCTGTTATTCTTACGATATAGAAACGAGAATGATGAATCTGGTTGTTTGAGAAGTTGGGTGTTAAGGCGTGAAGTCAAGCGCCGGCTCACCAGTCCGGAAGGACAGAGAAGAGGTGGCTGTGAGAAGACGTCAGCCAATCGCACGCTGACCGAGCCTTCTCCAGGACGACAACACGACAGCAGCGCTTCCTGTGTGAAGAAGACACAAGCGCCGCGCCCGACTGGTCGCGGCCCAGTTCAATAGCAGCTTCGAGACCAGCGACTAGGATAGAAGCGTCGACGCTCGTTTCTTCGCTTGTACACTCTATGTAACACAGACTTGGAATTGTTTACACTGAGAACGATTGATTATTTAGTATGTCGCCTTTGCTTGCGACACGTCTGTGTAACTAAGTTAAGTACTGGATCTTTTCTGTTTTGTAATTAAACTCATTAATGCGATTTGTTTGAATTGTTGGTCTAGCGAACCGATAAGGCAGGCTTCCTAGATCTGTCAACGAGCATGCAGACATAATACTGAACGACACAGCCTGGGTAAGACAGAAATTTTTTAAGTCAGTCTCTACGGTGCAAGATATTTAATGGTTCGAACAGAAATTACGACACAATAAAGATTTCGACCACCGGAATAGTAGGCCTAAAGCAAACATCTGGCATGCACGGAGTATACTAGCATGATTACAGTGCAATTAGTTTTGGATCCGTCAGTGCAGACCTAGGAATACTCTGGGAAATCGTCATCAGTAATGCAGTCTTCAGTTCAAATGGTTCAAATGGCTCTGAGCACTATGGGACTTAACATCTATGGTCATCAGTCCCCTAGAACTTAGAACTACTTAAACCTAACTAACCTAAGGACATCACACAACACCCAGCCATCACGAGGCAGAGAAAATCCCTGACCCCGCCGGGAATCGAACCCGGGAACCCGGGCGTGGGAAGCGAGAACGCTACCGCACGACCACGAGATGCGGGCGCAGTCTTCAGTGGCTGCTGCGCTCTGACAGATGTTTTTGTAGGAGAGTAGAACACGTCGGCTGCTGTAGTTCTTTCTCCACGGGTAATCTGAATTTATATATTTTCGCATAACAGATACATTGGTCAACTGCAGAATGTCTTCACAGGAGGAATATGTCTTGTCAGTGACTTCCGCGGATGGCGTCAGTCATTTAAGCCAAGCCTCCAACACAGAGTGGCAAATCGGACGCGGTTTGCTGTAGCGTAATGCAGTGCTCCGACGTTGTGGAGAGATCGACTGCTTGCCTCGCCTTTAGGTAAACAATTCTTTACGATCGCAGGCCATCAGACACGGTCACGTGGAAGGCAGATGTGAGACAGCAGAGGCGCCGTATTATACTGCATGTTCACGAAGGCGGCGCTGGCCAGTTGAACGGAGACCCCACAGGTCGGCGCCGCAAGCCGATCTAAATTTATTTTACGAGCTGCGCCGGGCGACTATTTAGAATGGAGGCTCCAGCGTGACGCAACGACCCCGACACGATACGTCAGGCAGGGCCGGACCACACACACACACACACACACACACACACACACGGCGCCGTCGCTGAGCTCTGGGCAACCTTGGCTGGCGTCAATCTCTCTGTGAAGGGTGTGCGGTCAGTTCCGGTTCTGTGACCGATTACCTTGACCTATACGCTGTGTCTGAAATACTCCCACTTCCGGTCAAAATGCCCAACTGTATCAGTAGTTCCGCATCGCGTACACGTCCAAAGTAACGCTAATGACTGCAATCTTGTATTTCCATCATGCAAAGTTCACGGAACACTGACAGTGTCAGAATGACCAATAAAATGGAGCAGAAAAATTTCGACGCAATCATCTGGAATATCTAGAACAAGAAACTGCCCTCGAACGAAGTCCAACTTCGCAGCTACTAAGTACGTGCTCAACCAGAAGCAGTCTACGCGATAGATGGGATACCAGCAGTACCCGTGAGTTACAATGACATCGATAAAACTGAACCAAGATACTAATAAAAATGTTTTGCCCCACGGGTGACGAAACTTCGGAACTACATTCGCTGATATATAAAGTAATATAAAGTAATATTACACGAATGAACGATCCTCGATTACACAAGAAAACTCCCTACTAACCCAATGAGAACGAAAGGAACGATTTGATAAGGGACTGACTGTCAGACGTTCACGTCCGAACAACTGGCAGAAATGAGTGTAACTTCGAAACGCCCTTTTTGCAGTAATTTAATTCTGCTGAACCGTAATGAGTGGTAAATCTGTTCATCATGAAGCAGTAACAAATATACTTTGTGAAGTTCCAAACGCTATGGTTCCAAAATGATCTATTAAGTAAGCATGTGTTAGTTTTCGACCACTAAAAGGCTGTGGAAGAAAAGATCAACATACTACGAACATTAACTCTCATTCGTCGTCAATGAAAGGACGATTTTGGTTTAACGTCCCTTCAAAAAGGAGGTCTTCAGGGACTTTGACGCTCTGTAGCGTCGTCCTGTGACGTCTCCGGACATGTGTTCCTATCCTCGATTTCTTCCTCACGACATCCTCTATAACCTCTCGAAATTTGTCGCATAATTTTTGGGACACCCTGTATACTTCAATATTACCCTAAATATACCCTAAATTCTCTGTCGCTTCATTACATCTTCCTTCTCTAAAGAAAAGTCAATACTCCTGTTGTGGCTTCCTTTTATACAACGACTGTACTTCACAGTAACAAAACATCATCAAAACTTTACCTCCTTCATGTAAGAGATAAACCATCAATTAATAAAACCTCGCTTTACTTCAGACGATATATTTCCCTCTGAAGGGTCTATTCAATACCAAACATTTCTCTTTGTTGACATTACTAAGAGCAAGATTATTTCTTGTTACTACAACTTTTTTTGCTTTAGCCTGAATGTCTATAATATGGCACATTATTACTAAGCAAACATTGTGACTGAAGTAACTTCAAATGGCTCTAAGCACTATAGGTGTGTGTGTGTGTGTGTGTGTGTGTGTGTGTGTGTGTGTGTGTGTGTGTTGTTTCGGGGAGGAGACCAAACTGCGAGGTCATCGGTCTCATCGGATTAGGGAAGGACAGGGAAGGGAGTCGGCCGTGCCCTTTCAAAGCACTATGGGACTTAACATCTGAGGTCATCAGTCCCCTAGACTTAGAACTACTTAAACTTAATTAACCTAAGGACATCGCACACTCCCATGCCCGAGGCAGGATTCAAACCTGCGACCATAGCAGCAGCGCGGTTCTGGACTGAAGCGCCTAGAACCGCTCGGCCACAGTGACCAGCAGGGACTTTCTCCTCTCCGTTTGTGGGCAGGTCGTGAGTCGCGCCTGGATGTTTAGTCGGTAGAGCAATTGCCCGAGAAAGGCAAAGGTTCTGGTTCGTGTCTCGATCGGGCACATAGTTTTAATCGGTCAGGAAGCTTCAGATCAGCGCACTTTCTGCTACGGAGAATTAATTCATTGTGAAAACACCTTTCTTGTTTCGATACTAGAGCCGTTGTGATACAACGATTCCTTTCTTATGTGGACAACAACGCATTCATGTCTCGAGAGACCACTCGATCAAACTACTGCTTCGAATCTACGGTATTGTTATTAGCTATGTTTAGCGAGGAAAAAAGAACCGAATATTACGTCCGCTGACGTCCTGTTTGGACAAAGTAGTGGCGTAAATGATTTCCCCTCGTTGGGAAAGATGGATACGAAGCGGATCGAATCCGCCACAGCCAAAATGAGTGTTGTTTCTGGAGTTCATATATCGTTCACAGACAACGTTCGCAAGTAAAATACACATATCGTAGGCTACAGGATGCTTGAATTTCTTTCCTAATTCACTTTAAATTGATCAATTTTTCTACATGTAAGGAGATATATGGTGACACTACTCTACACTCGGCTCATTTTGAAACAAACATATGGCATACTGAAACGTACGTACTTCTGACGAAACGAACAGATGTAAAGGACTCTCCATGGGTATCAGTGCGACAAAGCATAGTTTTTCACCTGTTTTACAACTGGCATTCACCTAAAATGTCTACTGCAAGGTGCAAAGTATTACTCCTCGCCATTGCTGTCGCACGAATTCGTAAATGCAGCGAAATAAATCAGAGCACTTCATGTCAGAACAGCTCAGTGCTACAGATCTAACAGGATGTTCCACAAGAATAATCACTTTTGTCTGTGGTTGGATATTAACACGTTACGCCAGGTGGTGACAGCTGGCACAGAAAGGAGGAGAGCACCGGCACCACTACAATACGAGCCAGCGTTGCTCGCAGATGGAGCGGGAAGCGGCGTCTGCTACAACGCCGCACGGCGCAGCTGTGTGTCGTTTCGACGGCCTTGGAAGGCGGACTCGTCCGGCCCGGCGACTGTCGCGACCCCGATACGTGTGGCGCCTGGCGCCTCGGAGGCGGCCGCATCCAAACTACCGCGTGACGTCACCGCGGCCGGCCGCCGGGGCGCGTCAGCAGCAACCACAACACTTTCTCTCAGATTGCCGGCGCAGTTCGAGCAAGCGAAACGCATGTCAGCCGAGGCGAGATCTGAATACCAGTAGCATTCTTAGTTCCTGTATGTAAACAGAATGCTTGCATCTATATACTACGTAATCTACTGTACTCTGCATTGCGAAGGGTGCAACACATCGTATACGCCCTGTTCTGTTCATATACTGTGCGAGAATAAAATGTACGTAAGTACTAGAAATCTCTCTAATCTTGTTCTCGTTATATCTGCGACACATTTACTAGGGCAGCGGCAAAAGATTTACTCCTGACCCTCTGGTTCTCTAAATTTACCCAACGGGCTTTCCTCCAAAGATTTCCAGTTAGATTTCCCAATCAGTACTGTTACACTTCAGTTATGGGCTATATCGAGTGTTAAGATAACAGCAACGTGTCTCTGAATCTCTACTGTCAAATGAATTTGATAAAGAATACAGTGCTCTAAAATTGGGTGCAAAATAAATGTACAATACTTCCCACATCGTGTCGTTTCTTAGCCCCTCATTACACTGTCAATAATCTTTGACGGATGTTCAATAAAACCACACCCCAAAACTTATATAAAATACGTGATAAAAGCACTACTACACTGCCATCGATTTTACAAAACGTCATTTGTAAAATATATTTGACAGAGTTGTTTTACAGAGTAATAGTGCCGTAGCAGTTCCCCTAAATAATTGTCTGCACTGACCATTATTGTGGCTCTTCGTTTGCCTCTTTAAGTGCCTTGTGCCTCATTGCTGCTTTTAACTAGGAGCACACCATCATTTGTAAGACGGGCTTACGATATGTTTTCTGATGTGTATGGAGAAAGCAAAGTACCTTTCACTCCCACGGTCGAAGCATTGATGCAAACCACGATTTGCGCTTACCGTGGCGACAGCACGAGCCTCAGACCACGAATGCTGTCCAGTTCGAATCATGCCTCCATGTAGCCATTCACAATCCTTAACGTGGTTAGCAGCTCATCCTGTACAAGTAAGACTCTTCTCGAACAGTCGCCCTCTTGAGGCGGTGAAATGTAAAGTAACTGCATTCTGTTTCGCAAATAATGTCTCGTCATTTAGACCTAACTACGTCGCAGAGCTATTGTCTACCCTGATGAAGTGGACGACATAAGAATGAGCACTGACACATTCCTGGAAAAATTGTTTGACTTACAAGGAACCTCACAATAATCAGAGAGCTTGAGAATGCATTTCCAGTTAGTCAGTTGTTGTCAGAGATTTTCGTGGATCACTTTGAAATGCTGTTCATAACTGGATAAATAATCTCTCACCGTAACATTAAATATTGGTTTAATAACGTAAGCGATGTGTCATGTCAGTAGGCTGAAAGCACCAGCCTGTTCAATTTAAAAATATATTAATGGGAAAACACTTGCTATTCCATTTAAATATGAAACTTCTTTCAATAAGTAAGAGATGAATCCACAATGTTGAACTTTTATACATGACTGGTTTCTAAAAGAATTGCTTGAACCGCGCACGCAGTTGATATTGTTGGGCTACGGCAGGCGAAACGTCTTTTCCAAATATAGGACATGTATGCATTCCATGCGTTATGTTCATGGATCTGCCAGACCCACAACTCATTATAACAGTCCTCCTCCTCGCAAAGAGGCAAAGTGACGCAGAAGGAATTGTACCCTCAAACTAAAAATGGTTCAAATGGCTCTGAGCACTATGCGACTTAACATCTGTGGTCATCAGTCCCCTAGAACTTAGAACTACTTAAACCTAACTAACCTAAGGACATCACACAACACCCAGTCATCACGAGGCTACCCTCAAGTGTACTCAAATACAGTGTGATGGAAATAGCATTAGCTTAATGATAACCCAGGATTTCCAAGGGAACATCACAGATGAAAGATGACTTCATTATTATCTTTCGCTACGTGTGAAGCTACGTTCAGAAATAAACTCAGCGTAGCAACATTTCTTTTAAATGCCGGTGTACGTCTCCTTGTTCTATGCTCTCTCTAAGTGTATTATAAGCTACGAGACTGTTGAATTATTTGCGCCTGAAAAGCGCCAAACGTACGAGCTACAATTGTAAATATTAACTACTGTAGCTTACCTCTATTGTTTCGATATTGTTTGTTTGCAATGAATAAGTGTAATTTGCAGTGGGTAAGCACTCGTCTACAGATGCTAGGAACACAAGTTTTCCTCTTACGTCTGCTCAGAGGGCCCTTGTCAATCCCAGTCTCTCCCAGCGCTATTGTCCAGACATAAGACGGCACCTCGAATTTTCACAAAACAATTAATAGGTATAATAATGGGCATTTCCACTCTGTAGACGTAGTTAAATACGTGTCTAGTTCTGGGCAAACACACAAACGAGTAGCACGAATAAATAGCAGCAAATTGGTAATTATGTTAATGTACTGTAATTCAGTCGCTGAGCTCTAAGCGAGGCCATACATAGACAACCCTACTAGTCGTCCCATTTTTCCCGTGCACATGGACTGAAAATTGTGACACATCCCATGCTGTGTGCTACCTCTTTAGCACCGAGTAAAATTACAACTGTTTAAACGTCACGTTTGCCCATTACTTACTGTACACTTTTAATGTATTGTCTCAGAAATCATTCATAATACTGCGTTCATCTGTGTACGAAATTCGCGCGAAACATCTACATCGGTGTAAGTTACCAGAGGATTGGCAGTATGCGTTCTAAAGGTGTCACGGTTTCAAGCAGTGAAGGCCAGCCAACACGCGCTACTGGTTGATGCCATTCCGGCATATGCTATGTTACAATACATCCACGGGATTTCTTCCACAATGGAGAAAGCGTTGTCGCGGAAAGAACTTCAGCAATGGACGCGATGGCTGTCGACGCCGTGCAGTAACGGCGGCCAACAACAGGTAGCAGGCGGCATAGCGCGCGTGCCCGCTTGCCGAGGCTGCTTTCACTGGCGGCGCGCATGCGCGCTCCGTGGCGCCAGCCGGTCGCGCGGCGGCTCCGTCAAAGCGGGCGGCGCGCTGCCTGCCACTTTAATTGACTGGAAACTGTACCAGCCTCCCGCAGCCCGCATCCTGAATGGAATGCGGCGCGCTCGCTCGAGCACCGTTCCGGGAAGGACTCCTCGTACTTGTGAAAGCCGGTGCTTACTGACATTTCACAACGCGAAATTGTTGGCCTGGACACCGGGACGTAAGATAGCTGCGACGTTGTACCTCGCCTGATAAAGGCTCGGAGTGGCCGGCATTCGCGGAAAATGCCGTCGACTGTGAAGTGCGAATACTGAATCGTTTTCTGCCAGGAAAAAAAACCTTATTCACCGATAACTATGTGCAGTTTACAGCGAGTATGGAAGACAGCAGCAGTGACGTATTTTGCGGAAAACACAAAGCAATGTATATAATCACGCAAGGGGACCTTTCTAAAACTGCTTTGATGGAGGTGATGAGCCATGTGATTGACATGTGATTTCCTTCAACAGGGAAACCGGTTAACCTCCACCTTACATACGTCACGTCCACTACATTTTGGCAGAGGAAGGAGATACTGCTGGCCTAGTTTATAGAACACTGCACAGCCACTAAAAGTCAAGAAACCAAATTGAGCAACAACGAAACGAATGACAGTGCATATAAAGTTTCTGCATGGATTCACTGCATTGCGAGGCCCGTCGATACACTGCCGCAAAGACGGACAGTTTTAATGTGGGATTCTACGATCATTATACACGATGATGACCCCTTCCTAAGCGAAAGGTAACACAGCGTTCAGCGTCCTACAGCAAGAGTAAACAGGAACTAATCTACCATTATAATAAGTGCCTTAATGTCGAGAGAAAGTCCAATTGAAAGTATGCGAAGGCTCTAGCTGTTGCAAGTATGTACCAAAAAGTAGTTTCATTTATTACAACTGATTTATAAAATAGCTCGGTTTGGGTTCGCTGACACGAATATCCAGACGGTATTCCGCCATATCCGGGAAACACTGGCGTGATATCGTGAGAGCCAGTGTCACTGACAATGTCATTTCGAGTTATGTGGAACGCTACAAAAACGTCTCTGCAACGCTCACATTAATGTGATCGTGCACCAAACCAACTTTTATGCTGGAGTTACAAAGGAAACACGTGCACGAGATACAAACAAACTTCGGCACCCGACAAGACATTCAGGTGCCGCGAGGGGCACTGTAACGTGTGCTTACCGCATGAGCTGTAATAGAAATAGACCGGTTGTCGGTATCGTGTATGCCAAGAACACCCCGACATAAATTTAGAAACTACGAAGACAATATTCGGCACTGTCTAGACTGCAGTAGTGCCATAATAATAATAATAAAAAAAAGTTACTGATTAATGTAGTAATCATAGGTCACCTAATGAAGAAGGCACTGACGCTGAAGAAGCAATTTACAAAAGCCAAACAAGTAGGACATTCAGATGGCTCAGTCGAGCGGAGAACAAGCACTTTCTTAATGTGAGAGTGAGAACTATAGTTGTAAATAACGCGAGGGAAACTCGATAGGCATCGCAATCCCTGTAGCCTCAATCCGGCACGATCAGAGAGGCGCTTCGAAACTGGCGAGCGATGCGACCGACAGGTGGGCGTAATCCGTGTCGCCGCCTGCGCCTGGCATCGCTGCCGCGGCACGGTCCTTTCGTTTAGGAATTCCGGGAAATCCGGGGCGGCTCCTTTCGGGGTCCTACTGAGGGGCCGCTGAGGCGCATTGTGGAGGTCGGACAGTCTCTTCCGCGGTATAAACACGCCGCCGGAGCTTTTGTCCCAGCGCTGGTCGCTGCCAAAGGGTGCACGAGAGCCGGTGCGGCGGCAAGGGGGTGGGGCGGAAGCGAGCGCGGTGGCGCGCTGCCTGGCTCACCTGTGAACTGCTTGTATCCATTGAGGAACTTTGTCTTCCACCACTTGGCGAGGTGCGCAGCCATGTGCGAGCCGCTGCCGGTTGTCATTCGAGACGGCGGTCCCCCGGCGTCGTCGTTGCTGCCACCCCGGCCACGCGCGTCACATGGGGCGGCGTCGGCGTCGCCCTCGGGCCAGCCACCACGAGGGGTGGTGTCGTCGTCGTCGACTCGTCGCCTCGGCCGCGGGCCGGCTCGCCTCCGGTCGAGAGCCGGCGGAACCAGGAGCGTGAGGGGCAGGGCGATATCCAGGGGAGGCCGCCTCATGCACAGCCGCTGCGCCAACACGCGTGTCACACTCGCGTCGCGTCTCGCAACCGCACTGCCCGCGCACCGTACCGTAGCGTCGCCCGCCTGGCTCTCTCTCTCTCTGCGCACACGTCCGCCCGTCGCGGCGCACACAGTGCGACTGGCGCGCAGCGCTCCGCCGCGGGCCTCGCGGCCGCCCCCACTCCGCCGCGGCCATCCCTCCCCCTTCCCTCCTGACGCGCCAACCGCTCCGTCCCTCCGACGCCGGCCGTCAGCACAGTAGGCTTCCTCTTCGCGGCCCGCCTAGCTAGCAGGCCCTTCCTTTGGCGGCCAAAGGGCGGTTCGTGTTAAAAGAGAAAAACCGGGCCGGCGCGGCTTCCCGCTGCGCGTGCGGGGACCGTGGCCGTGCTTACCTGCCCCCGAGCGGACAACTCTTCGGGGTTTTGCCGCCGCGATTTGTCTTCGGCCACAAAGGGAAGCGCCGCCCGGCGGCTCCCGCGGGGGCACAAGTGTCTCTGCCTGGGACGTGTCATTCCTAGCCGCTGACATCGCTTACAAGCACATTTCACCCGTAATGGGTCTATAAAATACCGCCGTGCAGATATGAGGCAGGGTCCACACATTGGGGCCAACGTTGGCACCGACATTGTTGGTCCAATGAGTGGATCCGTGAAATGGCATCGGAACCCACATTGACCCCAATTTTGGTGCTGCACCGTTGTCTGGTGAGCAAGATGTATGAGACAGGTGAAATACCCTCAGACTTCAAGAAGAATATAATAATTCCAATCCCAAACAAAGCAGGTGTTGAGAGATGTGAAAATTACCGAACTATCAGTTTCATAAGTCACAGTTGCAAAATACTAACACGAATTCTTCACAGACGAATGGAAAAACTGGTAGAAGCTGACCTCGGCGAAGATCAGTTTGGATTCCGCAGAAATGTTGGAACACGTGAGGCAATACTGACCCTAAGACTTATCTTAGAAAATAGATTAAGGAATGGCAAACCTACATTTCTAGCATTTGTAGACTTAGAGAAAGCTTTTGACAATGTTGATTGGAATACTCCCTTTCAAATTCTAAAGGCGGCAGGGGTAAAATACAGGGAGCGAAAGGCTATTTACAATTTGTACAGAAACCATATGGCAGTTATAACAGTCGAGGGGTATCAAAGGAAAGCAGTGGTTGAAGGGAGTGAGACAGGGTTGTAGCCTATCCCGACGTCATTCAATCTGTATATTGAGCAAGCAGTAAAGGAAACAAAAGAAAAATTCGGAGTACGTATTAAAGTCCATGGAGAATAAATAAAAACGTTGAGGTTCGCCGATGACATTGTAATTCTGCCAGAGACAGCAAAGGACTTGGAAGAGCAGTTGAACGGAATGGACAGTGTCTTGAAACGAGGGATAAGATGAACATCAACAAAAGCAAAACGAGGATAATGGAATGTAGTCGAATTAAGTCGGGTGATGCTGAGGGAATTAGATTAGCAAATGAGACACTTAAAGTAGATAAGGAGTTTTGCTATTTGGGGAGCAAAATAACTGATGATGGTCGAAGTAGAGAGGATATCAAATGTAGACTGGCAATGGAAAGGAAAGCGTTTCTGAAGAAGAGAAAATTGTTAACATCGAGTATAGATTTAAGTGTCAGGAAGTCGTTTCTGAAGGTATTTGTATGCAGTGTAGCCATGTATGGAAGTGAAACATGGACGATAAACAGTTTGGACAAGAAGAGAATAGAAGCTTTCGAAATGTGGTGCTACAGAAGAATGCTGAGGATTAGATGGGTAGATCACATAACTAATGAGGAGGTATTGAATAGAATTGGGGAGGAGTTTGTGGCACAACTTGACAAGAAGAATGGACCGGTTGGTAGGACATGTTCTGAGGCATCAAGGGATCACAAATTTAGCATTGGAGGGCAGCGTGGAGGGTATAAATCATAGAGGGAGACCAAGAGATGAATACACTAAGCAGATTCAGAAGGATATAGGTTGCAGTAAGTACTGGGATATGAAGAAGCTTGCACAGGATAGAGTAGCATGGAGAGCTGCATCAAACCAGTGTCAGGACTGAAGACAACAACAACAACAATCGTTGTCTGTCGCTATTTCGATCAAACATCAAACGGATCTGGACCAATACCAATACACAGACCGCACAATAGCGCCAACGTTATTCTTTTGGTTGTAGTGTCGAAACTCGAGTTTGTTTGTCGCTTGTACTTCCGGAACGGATATCTGAAAACACGTTGTCTTATGATCAGCGCAATAACACGAAAGTTCGAGTTTTTGGGGCTTTACCAGCAAGAAATACATTTGCGGAATCCTACTATGAGGAACCAAAAAAATCGCAGATCACTGCAGATGCATATCTACCAGACAGATACACAATTCCAGAATGAGATTTTCACTCTACAGCGGAGTGTGCGCTGATATGAAACTTCTTGGTAGATTAAAACTGTGTGCCGGTCCGAGACTCGAACTCGGGACCTTTACCTTTCGCGGGCAAGTGCTGTAACATCTTAGCTACCCAAGCACGACTCACGAAGCGTCCTCACAGCTTCAATTCTGCCAGTATCTCGTCTCCTATCTTCCAAACTTCACAGAAGCTCTTCTGTGAAGTTTGGCAAAGGTCCCGAGTTCGAGTCTCAGTCTGGCACACAGTTTTAATCTGCCAAGAAGTTTCAGATTCACGATTACTGAATCAGATACACAATTACTGAATCTCTTTTGGAATCGTACCTGTTCAGGGTATAAATGCACGCAAATGCCTGAAGAGAGATTGATTTTTGGTGTATATATCTTTATATATGTTCTGCAACTGTGCAGTGTTTCGTCTACATTGATGTTTTTGTTTACTTGTCAATAAAGCTTGTTTCATCCAAGTTCTCGCCGTATACCAAAAGCCGTTTGATGTTCCGAGAATTTTCTGACGATGGAGAATCTTGACCAAAGACTTGTATTATGCTTTAACATTTCAGAAGCATGAGGAGCATAAGGTCGTAAGTTTTTGTTGTGAGTGTAAACTTAGTAGCTGGATGATAGATATTCGTGAATTACGTCTCCTTTATTACTAGGATGCACCAGAATAGCTGCTCATAATAATTAATCTTTATGAGGGACAGACTGTTTGGAATTTATCGCTATTTTCAAGCACCCGCGAATACAATTTTGGTAAGACTGTCTGCAAATGTGAATGTCATTTATCTTAAAGGGACTATATTGCACTCTCGTCTAGAACGATGTGATGTCCATATTACGTCGCTAGTGATCTCGTCACTGTTTTGATTCATGGTAAGTGACGTAAATATACGGATTATAGTACGTTAAATATGGTTTGACAGTAGTTTGACAGTTCTGTTCTTACGACGTTGTATGTTTGCAAAGATTATACAGATGAACAGCGATATTATTTTATTAAGTTAATTTTGTCAGTATTACCTTTGATTGTTGCGTATGTTGTTTCGGATTTATCCACTATCGTGTTCTAAAAGTACATAAAGTATTTGAAGTAACATTTGAGTTTAAATTCGGTATGCTCGTTTCATATTTCTTTTGGGTTTCTTCTCCTGTGTATCTAGATTTACAATTCTTCAAGTATGTTCATTGCAAAACCTTTTGGAATTTTGTGTAGGTTTTGGTGTGTATTTTCCGTTGTTGTGACTGAAAACTTAGTCTTTAACATATTTCACGGTTATTTAATACACATATTTGACCTGTATCTTTAGCGAATTTTGCCCTGCGGTTCTATTTTCACACATATTGAAGTTTGAGTCATATCTCCTAAGTGTCGTGGAAAGATGTAATTTTTCTGGTACATTCAGTGGTATATGTGAATACTGCAAAATGTGTCACGAATACAGTTGGTAGTGGTAAGTTCTTATGGGACCAAACTGCTGAGGTCACGGTCCCTAGCCTTACACACTACATAATCTAACTTAAACTACCTTACGCTAAGGACAGCACACACACCCATGTCCGAGGAAGGACTCGAACCTCCTACGGGAGGAGCCGCGCGAACCGTGGCAACGCGCCTCAGACCGCATAGCTACCCCGCGCGGCACAGTTAGTAGTAAAGAAGTAATAAATTAAAACGTTATGCTTCATGTGACTCTTTTGCTGCTTGCACACTGAAAATGTATAAGAGACAAAGCTTTTGCCTCTCATCATTTGTTTGGGTCGTCAGCGGGAAAAAGTTTCGTAAAGGCTTGAAATTATGTGTAAAATCTGATTCAAGTTTTCTCATTCTCAAATCCTGGATAAGTAAAGTATGGGTATTCTCACGTCGTGGGCTATACTGCTTTTTCACCCCCAACCCGCCCCTCTGAAGGGTGGGTTGTTCTTAACACCCCCCCCTACTCCCCAGTGATTCTCCCCAGTCAGTAAATGATAAATGTGCGAAGAATTGTTGAAATCTGTCGAGTAGTTTAGGACGAAATGTCAACATACATACATACGTTTTTGAAATTTGAATGCATTCCACTACACATCTCGACGGATTGTGCAACCATTATTATTAGGAAGAGATGTTAAAGCCGGCCGGTGTGGCCGAGCGGTTCTAGGCGCTTCAGTCTGGAACCGCGCGACCGCTACGGTCGCAGGTTCGAATCCTGTCTCGGGCATGGATGTGTGTGATGTCCTTAGGTTTAAGTAGTTCTCAGTTCTAGGGGACTGATGACCACAGATGTTAAGTCCCATAGTGCTCAGAGCTAGTGCTCAGAGCCATTTGAACCATTTTGAAGAGTTGTTAAAATTAACAAAAACTACCTGTAGTGTTAATTTTTCAGGCCTCTTTTTGGCACTGCCTTTGAGAGCTCATGGGCTAGTCTTCCTCGGCTATTTGCTTCACACTTTCAAATTCAAATGACTCTGAGCCCTATGTGACTTAACATCTGAGGTCATCAGTCCCCTAGAACTTAGAACTACTTAAACCTAACTAACCTAAGGACATCACACAAATCCATGCCCGAGGCAGGATTCGAACCTGCGAACGTAGCAGTCACGCGGTTCCGGACTGAAGCGCCTAGAACCGCTCGGCCACCGCGGCCGGCTGCTTCACACTTTAATGCCACGTGTGTATTACTCGTAAAATCAGTCTAAAGCCTTCAGCGACACTGCCACAGGATGCCCGGAAACAATTAAACCTACAAAATTTAACCATTTCCATTTTATGGTGATGGTAGAAACATTTGTAACGTACAGTGGAAATATAAGAAAAGTGAACAGTTACAGTCAGTTCTGTACGTCAATAGTTGCAACTCTAAAGTAAACAATACACACGAAAAGCAATAAAAAATGGCAGATAGTAACAAGACGAAGGTATTGCGCCGACTTAGCCCAGAAACTGATGACTTCCACACCTCCGTGTAGCGCAGATTCCAAGTCTTCTCGATACACAGCCCATCGATGACAAGACTAAGTGCAAGGGCAGCTGAAACAAGAAGAAAGATTAACGTCCTCAGTAAACTGGACAGAAACGTAGTGGCGTCTTGTCTCGAGCAGGACTCAAACCATTTAGCTTCGAGCGGGAGCATGTAGAGGAACTGCAACATCACTAAATCAACTCATACAAATATGAAAGCGAAAAAAATTTGGTGGATATGATATAAAATGATCGCTCGGGCTCAACCGTAGGTAAAGGAGGAGGCAAACATCGAATCATTCGTTGATACTGGCCAAGTACAATCAGTCTAGATAGGAAATTACTTGCAGCATATTACTGCAAGCCATCCACATTGACTGTATACAATGAAAGGTAGTTCGAAAATTGATAGAGTTTATCTGACTTGAAAAAGAGGGTCACCCGGGTGTTGAAAACCTGAACCGGTAGAGGCTTGAAGATGAACATTACCGATCCCGCGAAATCATAGTTACGAAATTTAAAGGAGCAGTATAAAGCGAGGAATGTAGAAATACACTACAGACTCCTACGTAGTGCATCTGTAGGGGACACGAAGATAAAATTAGACCAATTTCAGTGCCAACAGAGGCAGCAAAAAGTCATTTTTCTCGCTCCATGCGCGAATGAAACGGATACCTGGCTGAAAATGACTTACAAGTTCGTGGCGCCCTCCATCGGTAATGCTGGAATTCAGTATGGTGTTGGCCCACCCTTAGCCTGACAGCTTCCACTCTCGCAGGCATACGTTCAATCAGGTGCTGGAAGGTTTCTTGGGGAATGGCAGCCGATTCTTCACGGAGTGCTGCACTAAGGAGAGGTATCGATGCTGGTCGGTGAGGCCTGGCACGAAGTCGGCGTTCCAAAACATCCCAAAGCTGTCCTATAGGAATCAGGTCAGGACTCTGTTCAGGCCAGTCCATTACAGGGATGTTATCGTCGTGTAACCACTCCCCCATAGGCCGTGCATTATGAAAAGGTGCTCGATCGTGTTGAAAGATGCAGTCGGCATCCCCGAATTGCTCTTCAACAGTGGGAAGCAAGAAGGTGCTTAAAACATCAATGTAGGCCTGTGCTGTGATAGTGCCACCCAAAACATCAAGGAGTGCAAGCCCCTACATGAAAAACACGACCACACCATTACACCACCGCCTCAGAATTTTACTGTTGGCACTACACACGCTAACAGATGACGTTCACCGGGCATTCGCCATACCCACATCCTGCCATCGGATCGCCACATTGTGTACCGTGATTTGTCACTCCACACAACGTTTTTTCACTGTTCAGTCGTCCAATGTTTACGCTCCTTACACCAAGCGAGGCGTCGTTTGGCATTTACCAGCGTGATGTGTGGCTTATGAGCAGCCGCTTGACCATGAAATCCAAGTTTTCTCACCTCCCACCTAAGTGCCATAGTACTTGCAGTGGATCCTGATGCAGTTTGGATTTCCTGTATGATTGTCTGGATAGATATTTGCCCATTACACATTACGACCGTCTTGAATTGTCGGCGGTATCTGTCAGTCAACAGACGAGGTCGGCCTGTACGCTTTTGAGCTGTACATGTCCCTTCACGTTTCCACTTCACAATAACATCGGAAACAGTGGACCTAGGGATGTTTAGGAGTGTGGAAATCTCGCGTACACACGTATGACACAAGTGACACCCAATCACCTGACCACGTTCGAAGTCCGTGAGTTCCACGGAGCGCCCCATTCTGCTCTCTCACGATGTCTAATGACTACTGAGGTCGCTGATATGGAGTACCTAGCAGTAGGTGGCAGCACACTGCACATAATATGAAACGGATGTTTTTGGGGGTTATAGGATACTTTTGATCACATAGTGTACATTGGGTAGTACCCTCTGCCATGTGCTTCACACTGGTTGCAGACATTGGACATAGTTGCCAATGTTCCTGTTTCACCACGCACCCGTTGCCTTGAAACATGGGCGAAATCATTGAACCAGCAATACCCGTGTGAAGTCTGTTTGGTGACGTCCATGTGCTACAACCCTCCTTGTACTCGGCTGCGATCAGTCGTTACGGTGTGATCCAGTACTGGTTAACCGATTTTATCCGCCAGTGGCACTATAAAATGGCTTGTTCAGTGATGCCTGAAATAGAATTGAAAACGCTGTGTGTGGACTTACTGCATGTCGCAGAGTTACAGTCGGTGGGCCATGTGCTTGAACATCATGTCCAGACAATGCAAAGGACTTTCTGTCACTTAGCGCAGAAACTGGTGACTTCCACGCCACTGTGTAGCCTGCTCAATACATTGCACAGGCCGTCTGTCTCGCTTGAAATTTTTTGTGGCATCCACCAAAGAAACTGTTTTGATAGTGCACAAAGATGAAGTTGCACCGTGTTTCTAGTTTTGCGATAATTGTAAATCTCTCTCTAACTAAATGGACCGAGCCTTGTTGAAGAACAAAACTGCCATTTAGAACGATTTATAATTCACCTCCAGCCATCCAGCTTTAGCTTTCACGTGGTTTCTCTAATTAGCTTAAGATGAATATTGGAGTGGTTCCTTTGAGAATAGGGCTTGGGATTTATTGCCCCAATCTTTGTCCGTTCCAACTGGCTGAGTGAATCAGTTCGCGGGGCAGAGAAAGGCAGGGCGTACCACCTCCGACACGACTATGCTTACTAAACCAAGGTAGTCTCCTAAACAATCTTCGACTTGAGGATAACATTATTTTAGACGGTAACGCCGTAACAGTATTTGTATCTGTTAGCACAGACTCAGTAATGATACAGAAATTTAATGCCGATATGTCCGTATGTTAACACTGCTGTTTCACATATACATTTGCACTTATGTGCTCAGTCATCTATGTTTGTGATATGAAGTGAGATGACGTATGCCGTCTCTTCAGCAAAACAATACACAGGGTATGTCATGAACCAATAAATACTACGGTAACATAAATGGTTTCTTGTGATTCGGTTTCCATTCAATATTCTGAGTCCTTGTCGTTTGCACTTTGACCACTCGTAAGTTATTTGTGTTGTATGCGTTATATGATTAAAAATACGTGTCAGCACCGAAGAAAACATTCGCTCGACGCCTACTTAATAAGCGGTCTCTGTTCCCTTCGTATTAAACGAGTAAGCGTGAGCGTACGTGGGTGAAATACTGAGGACGATGATCGAGCGTTTTATGCCGCGAGCTCGCCTCCAGTTCACCACCGGCAATGGAGGGTGAAGCTTTGACAATGCCAGCCACTCGTGCTGGCGAAACGTCAGAAAAATCATTAGATGAACGTCGGCCGAAGAACCCGAGACAGAAACCAATAGGCAGTTTGTCAACAAGTGGCCACGAAAGCCTTAACAATTTTGTAAATGAATAAGAGTCGGATCAGGTGCACGAAACAGATACAGGCATTATTGCATAAGCAGCGAAAGAAGCATACTATAGATTTGAAAAAATCTCGAAGAATGGTAAATGTTTACAGAATATCGAAAAATATTACGGATTTCAGTGAGAGGCACTTTTAAGAATTTACATAACGACACTCTGCCTCTAAATCCAGCAAGAAATACAAAGAAATTCTGAACGTTTTCTGAAATTCCTGCACCAAGTAAGCTGCAATAAATATTCCAAATCTGAATGGAAGGAAACTGGGAATCGGAATAATTTAAAAATAGCACCTCTTGGTATAGCCTCACTCAATAAAGGAAAAGCTTGGTTCCATATTCTACTGGAGTTATGTTCCCTTCAGAATATGCTGACGAGCGCCACTCTTAGCTGTCATTTAAAATCGCCCACACGACGGAAGATCCGTGTCTACAGACTGGAAGGTTGCACAGGTCACAGTAATACACAAAAAGCCAAATGGAAACAATCTGCAAAAGTGACGTTATTACCCTGTCGAAAGACACAGCAGACCAATCACTCCACGACAGGAGAAAGATGCTTCATGATTTCCCAAAAAGCCAAAATCCTCTACTCCTCTGTGAAGTTGCTATTCAGATCTAAGTCAATACATTTTTTTCTACATGCAGGTGGTATTCCCGGAACGCCTCAGTCCATCCAGCAGCTCGCGCAGGACTCTACTTGTACACTCCTGGCCATTAAAATTGCTACACCACGAAGATGACGTGCAACAGACGCGAAATTTAACCGTCAGGAAGAAGACGCTGTGGCGCCGTTGGCGACACCTATAACTTGCTGACATAAGGAAAGTTTCCAACCGATTTTTCATACACAAACAGCAGTTGACCGGCGTTGCCTGGTGAAACGTTGTGGTGCCTCGTGTAAGGAGGAGAAATGCGTACCACCACGTTTCCGACTTTGATAAAGGTCGGATTGTAGCCTATCGCGATTGCGGTTTATCATATCGCAACATTGCTGCTGCGCCGGCCGCGGTGGTCTAGCGGTTCTGGCGCTGCAGTCCGGAACCGCGGGACTGCTACGGTCGCAGGTTCGAATCCTGCCTCGGGCATGGGTGTGTGTGATGTCCTTAGGTTAGTCAGGTTTAAGTAGTTCTAAGTTCTAGGGGACTTATGACCTAAGATGTTGAGTCCCATAGTGCTCAGTGCCATTTGAACCATTTGACATTGCTGCTCGCGTTGGTCGAGATCCAATGACTGTTAGCAGAATATGGAATCGGCGGGTTCAGGAGGGTAATACGGAACGCCGTGCTGGATCCCAACGGGCTCGTATCACTAGCAGTCGAGATGACAGGCATCTTATCCGCATTGCTGTAACGGATCGTGCAGCCACGTCTCGATCCCTGAGTCAACAGATGGGGACCTTTGCAAGATATCAACCATCTGCGCGAACAGTTCGACGACGTTTGTAGCAGCATGGACAATCAGCTCGGAGACAATGGGTGCGGTTACCCTTGACGCTGCATCAGAGATAGGAGCGCCTGCGATGGTGTACTCAACGACGAACCTGGGTGCACGAATGGCAAAACGTCATTTTTTCGGAGGAATCCAGGTTCTGTTTACAGCATCATGATGGTCGCATCCTTGTTTGGCGACATCGCGGTGAACGCACATTGGAAGCGTGTATTCATCATCGTCATACTGGCGCATCAGCCGCCGTGATGGTATGGGGTGCCATTGGTTACACGTCTCGGTCACCTCTTGTTCGCATTGACGGCACTTTGAATAGTGGACGTTACATTTAAGATGTGATACGACCCGTGGCTCTACCCTTCATTCGATCCCTGTGAAACCCTACATTTCAGCAGGATAATTGAAACGTCCCCTTAGAAAACATTTTATACACGACTGTGCTTAAACTGCCACACAATGTTTTTAGCGCAACGCAATCTGACTATCAAAGATCCCTGCAAAAGAATGGCCCTGAGTAACATTAAACTATACCTTTCACAAATCACTTACCTCACAAAAATCTTCGTTACTCGAACTACTGCAATACAGCGAGCGCCACTATTGCCAGCTAAATAAAAGATTCAAACTACAGAAGGCACTAACTACTGATAGGGATAGTTAGCAAATGAAAGATATTAATAGAGAACAAACAATGTATTTACCTTAATATAATCAAAAGTCATAATATATGTAATTTCAAAACTCCGCCATTTCCTTCCACACATCCACCACTGCTGGCGGCTCACCTCTAACTGCGCAACGCTACGCGCTGTTCACATCCAGCTGCCGCTGCCCAACACTACAATGGCAGACAACAATGCAAACTAGCCACAGACTGCACACAGCACAGCCAGTGATTTTCATATAGAGCGCTACGTAACGTTGCCAATAAGAAAACATAAACAGCCTACTTACATAATGCACGACCGCATGTTGTGAAAGGGTATAGTACCGCCCGACATTGAAAATAGGTTGCGAGGTGCCGGGGCTAGCAGTGTATTTAACACTCAATTCTTCTAGAATCTACATATGTACATGATGCTCTAAGCCCCCCCCTATTCTAATTCCAACTTTTGCTGTTGCACAAGGATAAAAAAAATACGCGAACTGACTCTAATCAACCCTGCCAGTGGAGTAGAAGAGAGTTTGGCACCTGCAATAATTTAATTTGATAAATAAGTTAAATAAACGAAGGTTTCATTAACATAGTGAGGAATGATGGGGTTGCTCTACCGATTAACAGAATGAAAGTTCTGTCCAAAATAACAATATGATTTATTAAGACTAAACACAAAATAATAAACAAAAACACATGAAACATTTATAATACATCAAATTGGCTTAAATTGGAGACTCAAACAAACGCTGTGAATGTGAAGTTGTCCCTAACCTAGATTGTGAGGATTATGACGAAGTGGTATGTGCAGCCAACAATTCCTTGCAACTCAAATCTTAGAGAAAACACATAGTCAACCCAACATTAATTCCTGCTACCCAAGACAGAACAAAGTTAGAAAGAGACAAACAGGCGCGCTCTGCTGAGCTCTGATTATCACCTAGGAAAATCCCTGTCTGCCGGTGCTGCGGACATACCTTACCAAACTGTCTTCTTAACTGCCAGAACACGATCTGGCGTACCGGAGCCGATGGCTGGTTGCTTCGACGTCCTCGACCGAAAGGCGAGAGCCGACTACCAAGAGCACCCGTACAGGCCGAACACACAACATTCCCGCCCCCACGACAGTGCCCGTGGTTAAACGTTCCAATCAGCAACTCGAAAACCGGCGGAAAATTCCACTCCATTGCCGGAACACTACCATTCCACCAATGGAGTTTCTTGGCGCCAATTTCTGTGCTGATTTTGCTACGTCACGGAGCTATGCCCTGAGCAAGCCAATCACAGTTACTATTTTGCAGAAAGCGCGGGAATTTTCCCGCCACAACTGCCTGGGTACACAAGTCATTCCCACGCCTCGCTGGTAGCCCGCCAGAAAGTGTTTTCGCTAAGTTTCTGCGAACTAACGGAACCTCTAGCCCAGCCGCTACTTCAGACCCCTCCGGGCGTGTCTTTTGACAATGTCGGCGTCTGCAAAGCATTCACTCGACTTCCTCACACCCGTCGGCTTAGCGCTTTCCAGATCCGCAGAGCCCGCCTGTCACCGGACCACCTGGGTGACGAGAGAGGCTGCGTGGGAAGTCCGCGTGTGAAGGAATAGCGACTTTTCACTGCATGCAATTAGAGAGGAGAATCGTAAGATAGAAATATGAGAGGGGGCTCATGCCACCTCTCAAGGTACAACATACTTCATTATTTTTGTCAGAACAACACATTTTTTTTGTAAAATAACTCAATTTCAATTAATACAGCGAAGCTGGATACCAGTGTGGGAAAGAATGACAATTTATTTATTTAATTGATCACATGTGCACTCCCACAAAATAAATCCCTACGTCCAGTTTGGTGAGATCTTTTGAAATGAATGAATGTATGGTTTGTCTGCTAACCACAGATAGTGAATGTGAATATATGATCATCTTTGAGACGATCCTTTGGTGGGACCAAAGAGATGAAACTTACCTGAGCTTTGAGCGCCTGAAATGTGGCTGACCAATACGGTAGCAAGGTGCTCCCCCACTTCAGCAGAGGTGCGAGAGGACCTCGAGAACGGCCATGTTTCAGCACTCTGCCGCTGGATCTTGTGCTGTTATGACCTGTTTTAGTTGTGCTCCGTAATGACGAAAGAGTGGAGACATGGTATGCATGTGGAATATTTAAGAGTAGTTTGAAATAATAATTTCTCAATTTCAGGCACTTTTGTGGGGAGAATTAAATATCAGGCAGGTAATATTAATGGGATTGTAGTAATCTTCGGAAGTGACCAACGGTCACAATGAAACCACGTGTAGCAATAAGTTGAAATACTTCCGTGTGCTTAAGTTAAGCTGAATTACTAGCGTGTGTACAATAAGTTGAAATATTTAAGAAATATCGTGTGCACCATAAGTTGAAATATTTAAGAAATGGCGTGTGCAGGACTTGAAATTAGAGACGAGTACTTCCACGTGGTGAGTACTGTGTGAGTCTCAATCTGTGTATGAGACAAAGGATAAAGAGAAGTACTCGTTCATGGTATCAGTTGAGGACTCGTGTGTGTGATGAATACGTTCTTAATATTACTTTGCATGATATGATTCCGTGTGACGCTTGATTCAAACTATAAAACTCTGAGACAGAAGCAAGGTGAGTTGGCCATCTATCCAGCAACGCCACTTGGCTTGCATTGCACAGGAAGACGTGCATATGTCTCCAGAGTTCATAGTAGGAAAGTAGAATTACAAAGTGGGGCAGTGTCGTGTGAAACTGGGATAAATACTAATTGAAGTGGGAAAACTGAAAGTGATAGTGTTGTGACTATTCATTGTATTATATTCCATGTCGTAATGTGGTGTATGTCATGTAATTTGGGTATGTGTGGTTTGCATGGGAGAGTAGCAAGGTAGTTTCAAAAGATTAGTGGGTTATGCTTGTTCCTTCGGTACCGCTCGGTCTGGAGGAAAGTTTCGTTATGATGATTGTGAGAGTCGAAGTGTGAGGTATAATAAAAGATCCACCATCCTATCCAGAAAGTGCACTGTAGCGTTAAATAATTACGAGACCATAAGGTAGAGAATCACCAATGTAAAGCCATGCCCACTGGGCGGAATTTCTCATGTGATATTGTTGTAGGTTATAGAATTTGTGTGTTTAGGTTATAGAATTTATCGGAATAAATAAGATAGTGAAAAGAAAAAGATTGGTGGACTTTTCCTTCGAATTGTATGTTGTCATGATGTCCCGAATTTATAATGTGTGCGCCATTCATATTCAGTGCGGTGGCCACGTGTTGATAAAAGCCGTTAAATAAAAGAAAAAAGAAAATGTGGTATTGCCAGTGCGTAGTGAACAGTCAGAGTTCTGTAAATTACTGATAGTCAGATGCGTGTTTCCGTTGCGTATTATTCATACAGGAGGATAATTTGTAACTAAATTGTGAGTACGAGAGTTAATGTTACTCGATAAATAAGAATGAATCCACTCGCTTGGCAGACCACTCATCTTGCAGGCCTGACTGCTTGATGCCACAGTATGAGCAAGGCATGTGGGTGCCTCTCAGTTGAAGGTCCTGTACGGGCCTTTCTGGATACAGAAAACGTTGGACTGCTGCCCTGGCCAGCACACTCTCCAGATCTCTCACCAATTGAAAACGTCTGGTCAATGGTGGCCGAGCAACTGGCTCGTCACAATACGCCAGTCACTACTCTTGATGAACTGTGGTATCGTGTTGAAGCCGCATGGGCAGCTTTACCTGTACACGCTATTCAAGCTCTGTTTGACTCAACGCCCAGGCGTATCAAGGCCGTTATTTCGGCCAGAGGTGGTTGTTCTGGGTACTGATTTCTCAGGATCTACGCACCCAAATCGCGTGAAAATGTAATCACATGTCAGTTCTAGTATAATATATTTGTGCAATGAATACCCGTTTATCATCTGCATTTCTTCTTGGTGTAGCGATTTTAATGGCCAGTAGTGTCCTTTTTAAAATCATATCCTGACATCGTAAAGGACTTAACTGTCACTAACCCCGAATGCAGTTGAATGGATTGAGAAATTTAAAAAAAAAAATGTTGTACCATACATGTAAGATGTTTTATCTCTTTTTCATTACTAGCATTGCCTCGCATCCGTATAACATTTCCGTGTGTTTCGCCATATTCTAAATAAATGAGTACAAGATGAACCAGAACTTCACGAACATAACTGGGGTTGTTAGCAGATATTGTCTGAGTATTTTGGTATACGGCACCCATACTCTCTGGTGAATCGTTACAGAGCAACTGCCTTTGACTTGATTTCTTACTACCATTTATCTTTGTATTTGCAGTACACTGAAAATATCTGTCAAATGTCGACGGGATGAGCTGTGTGTCTTGTCTGGAAAGAAACTTCTCCCATCAACTCACGGTTCTTGGTGCTGAAGATAGTAACGCTCACTTCACTCTTCATCCTCTTTATTTCAGTACTGTTCGGCCCTGATTTGGGTTTGCTTTTCAGTCATTGTTAGTTGTAGGTTAACAGCGATACAATGCGGTACGGTGCAAAGTTAGCAATAGGCACCTCCTGTGCAGATTCACTGAATGCAGTGGAAGAGCGCCGTGACTACATTGTACTGAGCTCTGCCCGAAGCGACAGCAAACACAACACAGTGTGAAGCATCGTCTGAGGGTTGACGCATTGCTCTGCGTTGTGTGGTGTACGTTTTGGTGATTGGGTATTATAGGTTTGTTCACTACTGAGAAGGTAGTTTTTAGAGAAACCAAGGTAACTGAGGTAGTAAACGGAATAAATCATAATTACATGATTACTCAGTGACGAGCCTCCTGAGTCCACGGATCCCTTACGCCGAAATAGTCTGAAAATATCCCTCAACAACCTCCGATATTTTTGTCGATGGTGTTCGGGTTCACCTCATTAATATCGGTTTGCACTAGGGTTTTTGATTTATACTGAGTTAAAAAATCAGGAGATTCATCAAACAAATCAATCCGTTGAAACATAATCAGCAAGGATTCAGAAAATACCGTTCTCGTAGAACGCGACTGCCTCGCTATTCGCGCAAAGTTTGTGTTACAAGCAGGGGATTAAAAGTTACTTTAAAATTCCGACGCTCCTGGAAGGATTTTGACATCATCTCTTTCTAAGCAAATTGCATGCCTGTGGACATCTTTTCAGCTACATGATCGGATTCGTGGTTCCCCGCCTGAAAGTTCACAATATGCAGTAATTGATGAAAATGACTACCAAACCCGCAATACTTCGAAATTGCTAAGTATCTATGGGAGTCGGCCACCGTAGCGTAGCTGTGGCTTTACCGCCTACCACACAGGGGACTGGGTGTTGAGTGTTTTTCATCATCACTGACTCGCAACTCGCCGATGTGGCGTCACCTAAAAAGGACTTGCAATACGGCGACCGAACTCCCCCGAATGGCGCCTCCCGGCCAACAATGCCATACGATCATTTCATTTTTTATGTGTGGGAATTCCACGTACGCCTCCTTCTCGCCCCTCTCTCTGTCCATCTCCTCGTTCTCCCTCACTTTCTGTCCATCTCTTCTTCGTCCTCTCTCTGACTTTCAGCGTTGTTTATTGTTATTTGCAAGCTCAGATTCCATTGTAGTATTCTAATCATAAGCCAATGGCCATCAATAGAAATTTTTCTATTTTCTGTGAATACCAGTAGCGAGAAAAGTCCGCAGCTCGTGGTCTAGTGGCTAGCGTTGCTGCCTCTGCATCACGGGGTCCCGGGTTCGACTCCCAGCCGGGTTGGGGATTTTCTTTGACCGGAATCTGGGTGTTTGTGTTGTCCTTATCATCCTCATCATCATTCGCTTAACGGAGTGGTGACAGGAATCCCTTGCTTCCGCAGTTAAAACTGATCACAGCATAGCATCTTCCTCGCAATCGGCTTTCACAGGAAACCTCAACATTGTTGTTCAAAAAAGTACATACGCTATCTCCATCTGAATGTCTGTTAGAGAATCGTGTAAAAATTTGTAGTAAATCGCTCACAAATTTTGCGAGATTTCATCTTTATATATATTAAAAAATATGTACCGTGTGTTTGTTCGAATATTCATTAGAGTAACGTGTAAAAATTAGAAGTAAATGGGTCAAGAACTTTCCGAGATTTTTCTTAATAACTTTTCATCTTTACATATTACATAGATAACTATTCTATCTACATACATTAAAATGCATAGCTTATGCTGTTCGAATGTACATGGAGTATTGTGTAAGAATTTGAAGTAAATCGGTCAAGAACTTTTCGAGATTTTTGGTAATTAAGTTAAACAACGCCTTGCCTTAATGTTGTAGGATAGATTTTACATATATTTATATACCACAAGTATTAAAAGAAAATTTACCTTATGTCCATTCGAACTTTTATTAGTGTGTCATGTAAAAATTTGAAGTAACTCTGTCAAGTACTATTTGAGATGTTTCCTAACTACGTTTCCCCTTAATGTGTTGCATACACAATTATGTTTTGTGACGAGACATGGTCGTCCAATACCTTGCGGCCTGCTCGGTATTTCAGCATCCTTCAACCACACTCCACAGGTGCTCACGCGAGTAGTACGCCAACAGGCGACCAGCTTCGCCGTTTCACAGATATTAAAGAAAAATTTAGCCCGTCTCCCTCTGATAGTATACTAGAGTGTCATGTAAAAACCTGAATTAAATCGGTGAAGAACATTTAGATATTTTTGCTAACACCATTTCCTCTTTATGTATTTTATGCATATGCATACACATACACTGATGAGCTAAAACATTATGACCACTGCCACCGCGAGGCTGAACGCCTCCTGGCGGTGTTGCGGGCACGTGAGGCAGTAAGGAAAGACTGTAAGCTGAAGACAGACGAAAGGTCAGTCATTATACCGAAGATACGTGTTGCGAATGCGGAAGTCCAGTGATGTAAGTGGTTCTGACAAAGGGCACATTGTTGTGGGCCTGCGGCTGGGAAGGAGAATCTGTGAAACGGCGAAGCTGGTCGCCTGTTGGCGTACTACTCGCGTGAGCACCTGTGGAGAGTGGTTGAAGGATGCTGAAATAACGAGCAGGCCGCAAGGTATTGGACGGCCATGTCTCGTCACAAAACGTAGAGGTCGGAGGATTGCCCGCTGTGCAATCCAGGACAGGCAGCGGCCTGGTGCAGACCTGACGAACAGAGAACAATTCAGGCGCAGGCACAAGGCAGAGGTCATTGTTGAACGTGGAGCTTCGCATCACACGACACCTACATGGTCCTGTGTTGACCCAACGACATCGTCAATTATGACTGCAGTGGGCACAGGATCACTGAGTTTTCAGCGTGGATCGATAGAAACGTGTCGCCTGTCGAATGAATCGCATTCCTTGCTACACCAGAAAGATGGCTGGATTCTTGCACGCCATCATCCAGGCGAATGGCTGCGCGAAATATGCGCCACACTACAGATGCAGGCACGCGCGGGCAGAATTATGCAATAGGGTTCATTGAGTTGGGCTTCCATGCCATCTGTGATTGTAACCGAGGCGTCATGAACGCTTGTTAGAAAACTGTGTAAAAGTCTGAAGTAAATCGGTCAAGAACTTTTCAAGATATTTGCTGAAAACGTATATTACATATTTATTTATATGCCATATATTTTAAAAAGTGTGTAGCCTATGTTAGTCGGAAGGTTTACTCAAGTATCATGAAAAATTTGAAGTTAATCAACTAAGTACTTTAGAGATTTTTGGTAACAATGTTAATCAATGACTTGCCTTTATACAGTACGTAGAGACAGATTGATTTATTAGATATGTTTATCTGTTCGATATATATATATATATATATATATATATATATATATATATATATATATATATATATATACACTGCTGGAAATTGAAATAAGAACACCGTGAATTCATTGTCCCAGGAAGGGGAAACTTTATTGACACATTCCTGGGGTCAGATACATCACATGATCACACTGACAGAACCACAGGCACATAGACACAGGCAACAGAGCATGCACAATGTCGGCACTAGTACAGTGTATATCCACCTTTCGCAGCAATGCACGCTGCTATTCTCCCATGGAGACGATCGTAGAGATGCTGGATGTAGTCCTGTGGAACGGCTTGCCATGCCATTTCCACCTGGCGCCTCAGTTGGACCAGCGTTCGTGCTGGACGTGCAGACCGCGTGAGACGACGCTTCATCCAGTCCCAAACATGCTCAATGGGGGACAGATCCGGAGATCTTGCTGGCCAGGGTAGTTGACTTACACCTTCTAGAGCACGTTTGGTGGCACGGGATACATGCGGACGTGCATTGTCCTGTTGGAACAGCAAGTTCCCTTGCCGGTCTAGGAATGGTAGAACGATGGGTTCGATGACGGTTTGGATGTACCGTGCACTATTCAGTGTCCCCTCGACGATCACCAGTGGTGTACGGCCAGTGTAGGAGATCGCTCCCCACACCATGATGCCGGGTGTTGGCCCTGTGTGCCTCGGTCGTATGCAGTCCTGATTGTGGCGCTCACCTGCACGGCGCCAAACACGCATACGACCATCATTGGCACCAAGGCAGAAGCGACTCTCATCGCTGAAGACGACACGTCTCAATTCGTCCCTCCATTCACGCCTGTCGCGACACCACTGGAGGCGGGCTGCACGATGTTGGGGCGTGAGCGGAAGACGGCCTAACGGTGTGCGGGACCGTAGCCCAGCTTCATGGAGACGGTTGCGAATGGTCCTCGCCGATACCCCAGGAGCAACAGTGTCCCTAATTTGCTGGGAAGTGGCGGTGCGGTCCCCTACGGCACTGCGTAGGATCCTACGGTCTTGGCGTGCATCCGTGCGTCGCTGCGGTCCGGTCCCAGGTCGACGGGCACGTGCACTTTCCGCCGACCACTGGCGACAACATCGATGTACTGTGGAGACCTCACGCCCCACGTTTTGAGCAATTCGGCGGTACGTCCACCCGGCCTCCCGCATGCCCACTATACGCCCTCGCTCAAAGTCCGTCAACTGCAAATACGGTTCACGTCCATGCTGTCGCGGCATGCTACCAGTGTTAAAGACTGCGATGGAGCTCCGTATGCCACGGCAAACTGGCTGACACTGACGGCGGCGGTGCACAAATGCTGCGCAGCTAGCGCCATTCGACGGCCAACACCGCGGTTCCTGGTGTGTCCGCTGTGCCGTGCATGTGATCATTGCTTGTACAGCCCTCTCGCAGTGTCCGGAGCAAGTATGGTGGGTCTGACACACCGGTGTCAATGTGTTCTTTTTTCCATTTCCAGGAGTATATATATATATATATATATATATATAATGTTTCCCCCTGATATCTCATATATGTAGCTCACGTCCGTTCGAATTTTTATTAGAGCATCGTGTAAGAATTTGAAGTAAATTGGTTAAGAAATTTTCGAGATTTTAGTTACAACATTTACCCCAAATGTGTACACATATATTTACGTAATATATGTATTAAAATATATAGCCTATATCTGTCCAAATATTAATTAGAGTGTCATGTAAAAACCTGATGTAATTTCGTCAAGACCTTTCAAATTTTAGCTTATAACCTTTGTTATTTATGTAATTTTTTTTTCTTTATTGTAATTTGAACACCCCATACAAGGTGGGCTGGGAGCGGAAAAGTTTACTCCGCTCGTCAGCCATAAGCAGGACAATAAAAGAGAAAGGGAGACAGAAAAGTAACAGACTGGCGGTTTAAAAAACAGTAGATACAATAATTAAAAAACATGAAGCCGTTCACACTCGACGAAACAAACAAGGAAACTGTCGGCACTGTGCACAAACACTGACGAGTGAGACGACACATGTGAACGAAGGAGCGTGGACGGCGAAAGACACTGATGCACAAACAATTTATGTAACGTATATAGATACTTATACACCATATATATTAAAAAACGTGTAGGCTATGTCCGTCTGAACGTTTGTTAGAGTATTGTAATATAGTGTAGAAATTCGAAATACATCGATCAAGAAGTTTTCGAGATTTTTCATAATAACGTCAAACTACAACTTGGCTTTATACAGGGTGAACATTAATAAAACCGACACACTGCAGGGGTAAATTCCTGACTGTAAATGGAGGAAATGCATCACTGCATCATTGCACGGTAGATGGCGCTGACGAATGAAAGTTGCTCTGGCCACCTTGCATTCGTCGCAGGTGACAGGGATAGTAGCGGTTGCCATGCAGGATACACATAATCGTACCTTGGCTTACACCTTGTTGGAGGGCCACTTGTCTGCAGATTGTACTAGGATTCGTCTCAGTATCCTGTAGAACCGGATCCCCCAAATCTGTTGTACGCACAATCCGCTGCCTCCGTTCACGTTCGTCTGCCAGAAAGGACCTATGATCACACAAGCGCCCAAAAAGGGCCTGAAATGTTTTGTGATGTGGTTGGTGTCTGTGAGGGTGCTTATTTTGGTACTGCCGTGCTGCCCCTCGACCATTTCCATCTTCTTGGATGTACACGAACACCATCTCGGCTTGTTCCCGACGTGGATACCGGACCATTTTGCTGCTTACGCTAGGCTGCGTCAATCACGCAGTCTGCAAAACACAAGGAACACACGGCACTTGATTAGAGGCACTATCGGCGCCATCAACCGTGGCAACTATGCATTTCCGGACACGTGTTCGTAGGACCTTTTTTCCTCCATTTCCAGGCAGTAATCTCTCACTACTGTTTGTCGGTTGCTTTAATATTCATCCTGTAGCAGTGTAGATTTGGGAGACAATGTGAGAGGTCCTCTTGGATTTTTTGCAGGTGATGCTGTTGTTTACCATCTACGGAAATCAACAGAAGATCGAAACGAATTAGAAAATGATGTAGACAAGATATCTGAATGGTGCGAAAAGAGGCAACTGATCCTGAACAATAAAAAGTTTGAGGTGTTGCATGTGAGGCTAAAAATTTCTGTTCATGATAAGTAACACAAATTCAGAGGTTGTGAGTACCTTTATATACCTAGAGATCAAAGTTAGGAACAGATCAAATTTGGTCGTATAGAAAATATTCTGTGTAAGGTGAACCGAAGACAGCGTTTTATTGGACGATCATTTTGAAAGTCCAACAAATCTACCAAAGAAATTGCTTGCTGTTCAGTAGTCTATCGTCTTCTAGAATTTATTGCACGTTATACAATCCTTAGCAGATTGTATTGACAGAAGACGTCGAAAAATTCGTCGCTAGATGGCTCGATTTGTGTTCTTACGAAACTGGGCACAGAATATTACGGATATGACAAACTAATGTGGAATGGCAATCATGAAAAACCGAGGCGTTTTCACTGTAGGGAAAGCTCACGGAACTTCATTCTACAACTTTCTAATCCGAACGCCAAAATATTTTGCATCTCGCATCCACAGTGAGGAATAACCATCGAAACAAAATAAGAGAAATCAGAGATCGTACAGGAAGATTTATGTTTTCATTTTTCTTTCGTGCTGTTTGCGAGTGGAACGATAAATATACGGGGTGATCGAAAACAGGTTGTAAAGCTTCTAAGGTTGTTGCAGGGCAGGTTGCGCTGAGAAATAATTATTTTTTTAAAAATTAGCATTGGTATTAGCCAATCAGGTCGTTGCGTGCGCAAATTTAAGCACTTGTACGCGCTAAAATGCGGTAATGCACAGACGTCTGTGGGTCCGTGAGTTACCACTTGTTGAAGTGCTCATTACCGGTTAAAATATGCCTTTTGTGGGATGATAAATTTTATCTGTGTGAGCAACAGGTACGTTTGTTCGGTTTGACGAAACCAAACACACAACATATTTTGAGACACTGTGTCTGGCTGACTGCTAGAATCTGTGCGCACAATGACCTACTCGGCTAACTTCAGTGCCAATTAAATCGGAAATGGTGCAACGGGTCGATTTTTGTTCTTAGCAATTATTTCTCAGCACGACCTATCCTGCAACAACTGGGTTAAAATAACAGTTAGATCGCAAAAATATTTTATTAATCGCCGGTTTCGACTTCATGTAGAAGTCATCTGGCTGCTGGTGGCGGCTCCTCGGATGCTCATGCGGCAACATCACCATAAACTCTATCCTGAAACACTCTTACAAGCCTTTCAGACTGTTTTTGATCTTTCTGTATTGTTTGAATTTGGTGTCTTGTCCCCTCTGCCAGGCACATAGGGGTGACTAGCAGAGAAATCATGTTGAGGTAGACAAACAACGATAGCCTAATAACTCTCTCTTCAAAGCAGTAGTTGGCTTACTGGCAACAGTCCTGTTGAAGGAGGTATGGATGCTATTGCCCTGTCAGCTCTTAATAGACCTCTCGTCTAAAGTGGAATCCGAGCTTGTAATTTGGTGTATTTAATTTTCAGATTTTTTTTTCTTGACACATAAGGGCAAGATATAACCGTCAATGGAAGAGCGAACTTTTCGGTTTGTATTTTGATACCTACCTGCTTGGCCACCACGGAGTATACTTTCGTCAGAAGAGATTGGTGGAAGAGGGAAGATAGTGACCGACCGTATCAGACCACTCGGAAGACTAATGACCTCCCAAAATGTAACAAGGGCCACAATTGGCCACCACTGGTTCTGTGAAACACCGAGACCCCAGTTGCTCATGAAACCCGCATTGTATCCTGCCCAATAGCTGGGAAGCACGCGCCTATGCCTGTCCAGTCCACTGTCTGGAGAGCTCCTACGGCAAGGCAACCCGTCGAACACAAAGCAGACGGCTACGTCGCCACGAGCTTAAGCAAAATTTGTCGTCTGTAATGCAAATACAGAACACTTGAGCCAAGGGCCTGATTTGTGTTCATCATGGTGACTCTTAAAACACATTCATATGGAAACAAGTACATTCTTCTTGTACGTTAAATCGTAATTTTAGCAACACGCATGTTCTTTTGGTGTTTTTCTTGTTATGATCTGTCAAGCCATTCCCGACTCTTGGTGACATGATGAATGACGCCTCTCCGAACTCAGTTCTTCCAGGGGCGTTTTGGTGCTGCCTCTTGATGTCAGCTATCATCTTTCCTCTTGGTCTTTCTCTTCGCCTTGCCCTGACATTCATTTGAGAATGATTGCTTTCTCTAGTGTGCTCAGCTGTGATGATGTATCCAACAGTGTCTTAGTTTCGTCAGCAATGTTGTGGCTTATAGAAACATTTTTGGTTTTGTTCTCTGCTTGTAGAAGAATATACAAAATGTAGTCTGGAAACAAACATCGAAAAACCAAAGTATTTGACAGTTGGAAGACTAAAAGAAGACTTTGTAGGATATAGGGGTAAAAATTTCAATAGATAAATCTGGGTTCTCAATGAAAATAGTTATTATCAAGCATAAGCAGCGTAGAAAAAAATTATGGTCGGTGCTGCAGAGAGACTTTACGAAATAAAATTTGGATGACAGAAATTAACAGTAGACCAGGAATGGAAAAAAACCTTTTTTGGTGCTATTCATGAGAAACAACTATAAGGTATAATCACTTGGAACAGGTTTTTGAGAAGATAAAGAAACGAGATAGACCGACGAAAAGACGGATGGATGGAATAAAAAAGCTGCTGTGGCAAGAAGAAGCTTGGAGGAGGTAGAGTAAAAGAACAAAAAGTTATGTTAATAAAGTGGAACAAATGGCCTTTCATGCTGTAAAGAAAGTTACCTCACAGATGGATACACTTCATTTCATGACGTTGATAGGATCGTTCTCCAAACACACTTTACAGAACAGTAATTTATTTGCTGTCCAGTTTCTTCATTGTAGATAACTGTCATCCACACAAGACTAATAGGGAAGATTCAATTTTCTGTCGTTTTTAGTTTGATTGTTAGTGTATGTTTCTTTTCCTCTAACAGCTTGCTTAATTTAGTTGCAGCAGCTTTTCGAAACTCTTTAAGAGATCTAATTTCTCTGATTATCTCGTCGTGGTCATTTCGCGAGATGTATGTGGGAGGAAGCAATACACTCGTATATTGCCCAACTCTGTTTGGAATTCACGCTTTGCCCCTGGAGTTCGTTTGGAGTTTTCATTCCACTCTCGCGCTTACTAAACCATTCCGTGACGACAAACACCGCTTCTCGATGTATCGTCTCTATCTTCTGTATTCATCCAACTTGATAAGGATCCCAGACTGGAAGTATATCTATCGCAAATTCCTCATCCGTGCATAGCTAATGCTCTATAATTTGAAACTAGTACACAATAAATGTATTCACACCTTAGTATTCCTCTACAAATGCCCCCCACCCCCGCCTTACCCACTACGCCAGACATCCATCCATTACCAAACGAAATACTCCCTCATACGTTAGGATGTGTCGATCAAATTATCCCTTCTTTCCATCAAGTTATCTCATATAGCTCATTTCTAACCGATTCGAGTGACTAGCAGCTGTTCGTTTGTTACTCGATCGAACATTCTAACATTCAGCATTCTTCAGCGGCTCCATATTTTAGAGATTCTATCTTCATCTGTCTGTGATGCTTATGGTGCACATTTCATTTCGATATAAGACACACTCCAAATACTTTCAGAAAAGACATACTAACACTTAAATTAATGCTCGATTTTAAGATATTTTCTTTCTCTGGTAAGCTTTACTTATTATTGCTAGTCTGTCTTTTGTATTCTCTTTATGTCTGCTATCGTCAGTTACTTTGTTCCTTTAAACAGCGTATTGTAGTGTATTGAACTGGGGACCTAGAAACGACGTAGGGGCTTCGTCCCCGCCGTAGCCGCCCGCAGTGGTACGCAACCCCACACCAGTCTACAGTAGTCCACTCACCCCTACGCCGCCCCACACCGAACCCAGGGTTATTGTGCGGTTCGGCTCCCAGTGAACCCCCCGCCCCCCTCCCGGAAACGTCTCACACCAGACGAGTGTAACCCCAATGTTTGCGTGGTAGAGTAATAATGGTGTATGCGTACGTGGAGAAAGTGTTTGCGCAGCAATAGGCGACATAGCGTAGCTGAGGCGTAATAAGGGGAACCAGCCCACATTCACCGAGGCAAATGGGAAACCACCTTAAAAACCATCCACAGACTGGCCGGCACACCGGACCTCGACACTAATCCGCCGGACGGATTCGTGCCAGGAACCGGCACGCCTTCGCGCTTGGGAAGCAGCGCGTTAGACCGCACGGCTAACCGGGCGGGCTAAACAGCGTAACTACTCTACCACTTTTAGCAGATCATTTCCTAACGCAACTCTGAGACAAAAAACAAAGAAAATAAAAAAAAACGACACACCACCAAGGGACTATACAAATGGGACGGACATAGCTATGTGACGTATGTGAACAGACAAACAACGATTACAATTCATAAAAATTTGATGATTTATTCAAGAGCAAGTGCTTCACAAATTGAGCAAGACAATAAGCGTTTGTCGACCTCTGGCCCTTATACTAGCCGTTATTCATCTTGGCAATGATTGAGAGAGTTGTTGGCTGTCCTCCTGAGGGATAGCTTAGAAACTTCTGTCCAACTGGCGCGTTCGATCGTCAAAACCCCGAGCTTGTTGGAGAGCCCTGGCCAAAAAGCTCCAAATGATCTGAAGTGAGGAGAGATCCCGCGAATTTGCTGGCCAAAGTAAGGTTTGACAAGCGCGAAGATAAGCAGTAGAGTCTCTGGTCGTGTGTGGGTGGACGTTATCTTGCTGAAATGTAAGCACAGGATGGTTTGCCTTGAAGAGCAACAAAACGGGACGTAGAATATCGTCGACGTACCGCTATGCTGTAAGGTTGTCGCAGATGACAGCCAAAGGGGACCTGCTGCGAAACGAAGTTGCATCCCAACCCCAGACCATCACTCTAGATGTCGGGCGACAGTCAGGTTGGCATTCCACTCCTGTCAGGGCGCCTCCAGACATATCTTCGCTGGCCGTCAAGGCTCAGTTCGAAGCGGGACTCATCACGGAAGACAGTACTATTCCAGTCAGTAAGACTTCAGGCCGAAAACGTGTATGGAGACGCTCCGAGCAGCAGTGGGGATATCTACTTGAATGTCGCCCACCGTACGGCCCGGAATCCGGGAGTGATACGTGAAATGAATTCGCAGTTGCGAACATGGACAGCCATGAGCTGAGTAATGGAATGACGGCGGTGACAGTTTTTTTGACAGACCGTGCCTCGAAACCGGATTTCCCGCTTATCGCAAGCTGTCACTTACCTTCTTCTTCTTCTTTTGTTTTTTAAATCTCATTTTGTTCGCTCATTCGCTCTGAGCGGACGTCGCAAGACACCCGTTGAAGTTTGTCGTTGATTCTTTACTTCATATTACAGAGGCCAGCTAACCCTCTGACCGAACACGCTGAGCCACGGTGCCGGCACCGCTAGGGTATCCGAGCACGGCTCACGGGCAGAGCCAAACTTCCATACGTCGTCAAGCAAGTGTCTACAACCTGTAATCGTACATCCATTACGTATGTTCCCATACAGGGGAGACATTTTACTTAAAGTCGCTTGTCTTGTGTCGGCAGATAAATGCGATATTGCAGTGCCTGTGTTATTCCGAATTACGGTGCAGTGTTCCTTCGGACATGCATGCTGATCTTCCAAGTTCTCTGGTATCTCTGATATAATTAACATGTCATCGTAAAGGCTACAGCTTTTGATTTTGCATGCGTGTCCGAAGGAACATTGCATCGTAATTCTGAATAACACAGGCACTGCAATATCGTATACATCCAGGAGTGATTGTTTGGAGTTCCATTTCACTTCATAACAGGACCGCTTTGGCTGTCAATAACCATAACTCCATTTTGCAGTTATGAAGTGTGGAACCGCAGCTGGTCGACGAATTGTAAAAAAATTGTGTTCCAGCGGCAATTACTTACATTTTTATAGCGTTTGATAGGCTTAAAGTTTCGCATGAACAGCAAAAAGCATACAGTAGTACATGTACATAAAAGGGAACCAAAGTTTCAGGAGCAAATATTGGTTCCCCGTCTGTATACATGTACGACTGGTTGCTTTTTATCGTTCGTGCCACAGGGCCTGAAGATGACTACTGAGGAGTCGAAAGAGGTAACCAAAATAAAAATAACTATAAAAAACGCCTGCTGGAATATTATTTTTACACTCCGTTGATTGTCGTCCGCAGCACCTTTACACCACAGCGGTACGTTGTCAGTACTCTACTCCCCGGTTTGTTGTCCTGTATGGCAAGTCATCCTGGGCTTACATTTCAGCAAGATAACGCCCACCCACACCGAGCGAGAGTTTCTACTGCTTTTCGTCTTGGTTACCAAACACTACTTTGGCCAGCGAGGTCGCCGGTTCTCTCCCCTGATGAGAACGTTAGGAGCATTACGGGCAGGACCGTCCAACCAGCCCGGGATTTTGGCGATCTAACACGCCAATTGGACAGAATTTGGCACGGTATCCTTCAGGAAGACCCAACTCTGTCAGCTAATGTTAAGCCGAATAACTGCCTGCATAAGGGCCAGAGGCGGATCAGTGCGTTATTGACTTGCTCTATCTGTGAAGCTTTTTCTCTTAAATAAATCTTACACTTTTTCTGAAAATGTATCATTTGTTCTTCTATACATGTACGTCGCATCTACCGATTTCCGTCCCATTCGCATAATTCTTCCGTGGTGTTTCTTTTTTTTTGTCTTAGAGTATATAATGATATTAACGACGTCATATGACTTAATCCTTATTCTTATTTTACTTTTATTTATATTCCTCTTATATCTACTGTTCAGTACACTATCGATTTCGATTAGCTGATCACCCAAGTTCTTTGGTACCTCTAATGCAATTAACACGTCATCTTTCAGCCTAAAGCTTTTTATTTCTTCCTTATGATTTTTATCCTTTTCCAATTTTCTCTTTGGTTTCCTTTTCTACTTGAGTAATACACATTTTGAATAACGTGTTGGATAGGTTAGAACTCTGCCTGTCTTCTCAACTACCACCTCCCTCTCACATTCATCTCATAACTTTAGTCTTGTTTCTATGGTAGTGGCAGATAACCTTCTCCTCTCTTCACTTTATGCATGATAAGTTTAGATTCCAATGAGTGTATTCGGATCAGTATTATCGAGAGCTTTTTCTAAATGTACAAATGGTGTTCATGTAGGTATAGTATTCTTAAATCTATCAAATGGTAAGGTAATCATACATTTCTCTTGAACCCAACTTGATCTTCCCCCAGCCAGGCAATTAAAACAGTTTCATCTCCTCTACCTAATTTTTGTTAGTATTTTACAACCATGACTTATTCTTGTTGAATTCTACGAGTGTAATGCTTGGTTCATAATAAATGCTGCATCGTAGGTTGTTTGAGTTCCGAAAACTTCAGCCAGAGCGTTAGACTCACACGTGTAACTTCGGTGCAATGGCTGCTCGTTTCCTGTGTACCACTGTGATGCGTTTTCTAGTAAATCACATGCCTCTAGCACCACTCATAGTTTCACCTGATACTTGCAAACAAAGAGCTAACCGCCTCGTCGCAAGGTACGCGCCACGTAACTCAAAATAGTATTGTACCTTATTTAATTAACGTCATGTTATACACCTACCTCTACTAATGGAAGAGTTTCACAGGAAAGAGAAGGTGCAGCGAGAGCGGAAACATCGGAGACAGAAAAAAACTTATCTTGCTGGTCAAATGTTGCAGCGTTTTGGAAGAGTTTACCCGGGTGACTGAAAAGCGGCGGCTTTGGGGTGGTCGCGAGCGGGCACAATGGCCGCTAATTCCCCGCGGGAGGCGACGCCGTTCCTGGAAGGACGGAAGAGGGTAGCTGCGGGGGTGGCGGCCGCCCTCGCCCTCCGCCCTCTGCCCTTCCCGGAACAGCCCTTCTTCCCGCCCCTGCCGGTAGGCCGGGCCTGCCGCCGCGCTGCCCCCTGGTATGTGCCGCTAACTGGGCTCTCCCCCTCTGCACCAAAGTCGGAAATTCAGGCACACTTCAGATGTCACTGGTCGGCTTCCAGTCTTCGCCATTATCCTCCTTTGGTTTTTTTTTCTTCCTTCATCGTCCCCCTGCGGTTACTACGGTACTGTGTTGTACAGCTGCCATCTGCCACAAGGAGGCCCAGATTCGATATCGTAATGATTTTGATAGTGGGCTACAGCGTGGCAGCTGCCTTTATTATTCAAGTCCCAAGTCCCCACTCAGGGGAGCATGAAGAGCTTCAGATGACTACTTTCACATGCTGTACTGTACGTGAATCAGGGCATGGTGATGTGCGACAATTTTTGTTATTGTTACTTTTGACTGATAAGAATGTTCTATTGAAATATTTTGCCTAAGGATGAAATCGTCTACGGTACAACATACTGAATTAAAACTGTTCAGGAATCTCTTCTAGAGGCTGTAAGAACACAGTGAATATTAATCAAGAGAAATAATTGAAAAAAAAACTTTGGAGGAAACAAAACAAAAGTTTGTGTTAGGTAGAGACCACTTTCCAGCAATTAAGGTGGCATTCGGCACACTAAATAACAATAGAGAGAATTTGTTACAGGCACCCCCAGATTTTTTTAAAACGTTTATATAAATCAAGATCTGAATCACAGACTTAGACTACCATTAATGAAAACAATAGTTTTGCTGACGTAATGTCATATTTCCAAAACAAACCAATTCGTGGTATAAAGAAGGAAAAGCCGCCGCGAAATGATGGAGTTTCAGCAGGAATGATTAAAAGATGTGCTTTATGGATAACAGTCCGTCAGCTGTCTCCATTTCGGCTTTTAGGTTTCATTTCCAAAATGTATTTCGGAGCGGAGGCCCCATCATACGTATCGAAAACAAAGTCAAACTACGCAAATACAGACAGTCGTCACACTTTTATTCACAAAATTTATGTCTTTCACCGTTTCTGTACGCAACTTGGCAATCACTTTTGATTCAGTAAAAAGTTGCGAAGTTGGAACAATATTATACAAAACTAACTCATAAAATTATCTGATGAATGTTTGCAAAAGAAAACCATTATTTCAAACTGAAACAATGCTTTGATCATTATTCACCTTCGCAAGAAAACTGGTAGAAAAGGTAAAAAAAAAAGAAAAACAAACTAGAGAGCAATCCCTGTCCTATCTACATAAGATATTCTGTGAACTTGTCATAAAACGCACAGGAGAAAACATGATTTCAGTCAAGTACAGAAACAAGCCGGCTTTAGAAGTGAGTATGGCACAACAGTAGCACAGCAGACCATTTGAAAGTTTGAGCACAGACCAGCGAGTATGAACCGCTTTGCCTGGGGTCCGTGAATGCCCTTGACTCGGTTTCAATGAAACTTGAAGTAACAACCCTTTGAGTAACACATATTGATTCGACACATGCTATGATATAGAAGAGTATATTCCTAAACGTTAATCCTACAGCTTCCAGTAGACTTCAGCTGGATGGTGAGAAATTCAAAATTGAAAGAGGCAGGTAAGAAGATTCTATATCAGTAAACTATCCTCAGCATTTCTCTAGGAATTTCTCAGATCTTTCAGCTCATTGATAAAACGGGGCTGGGGTGTGCCATTTTCTTTTGGCTCGTCTAACGGCGTACTACGGTACTGTGGCGCGGGTGTTACAGAGCGCACCAGGACTAAAAACAAGTACTTTCAAACAAACAAAAATTTAATTACGCAGTTTTATTTTTCGAAGTGATAACTAAAACCTTATGACCACTCCTCATATTGCGGTTTATGAGGTGGAAAAGCTCATCTCTGTTCGAGTCTGCTGTTGGAGAGAGTCTCAACTGCAAGAAATATCGTTTGGACGACGGCTGCCGGCCTCGTGGCACATGGTGTGATATTTGCAGTCTACGCCTCATATTACCCAAGGCTCAGATGGTATCACATAACTTGCGTGAATCCTATAGACATGGCAAAGACGATTCAAATAAAATGTAACACCTGAACGTTAGGAAGAATTCAAAAAGGATAAATTTCTTTTCTTTTATTTCCGTCTACAATCACAAAATTGTTTATTTCTTAGAATATCAGTTTCGATCAGTGATGGCCGTGTTCAGGTCTGCAGCAAAACATGGGAAAACCAAATACAACTATACGTAAATTGAAGGTGCAGGGGGAGGGTGGGGGGAGAAAGGAAAAGTTGCATCGGTACATTAAGCGGAATCAGCGGCGCCGAGTGGAAAAATGTGAACCTGACTGGGATTAGAACCTGGAATCACCTGCTTACGATGCAGGTGCGTTAACCACTGCACCACTCTTTCTTTCTTTCTTTCTTTTTTACAATGAAAATTAATGCCAGACCGGTTTTTTTTTTGTTTAATAGGGACTTGAACCCTGGACCCTTAGGTTAAAAGCCTAATGTTCTACCGACTTTTTTTCAGACAAGGATTGTTTTATTTTATTATTTTATTTTTTGCTTTTTTACAAAGAAAATAAAATTCTTTGGTGTTCTAAAATAAATGACGGCCTTCTGCATAAAAAATAGGTTTCTTGAAAATGTAAATAAGGATACTTTTGCGATATCAGGTTTTTGTTTTCAGATCATGCATCATACTAATTTATTTATTTATATATGTTGAGATCACATAGGACGCCCACAGGCGAAAAACAATTATGTGTAATTACCATCAATAACAATCAAAATAAAGAGGAAATTATAGAATTTAAAGAAAACGCCCTCCTGGCAGAACAGACAAAATGGCATCCTCGCCCCGCCAACTTGTGGATAGACGCACACTGAATCCCAAGGCAGTCAGGCATGTTCCAGGCACGTCTTCACGAAGAATATTGCATTTGCCGACATATTGGATCGAGTCCTGCTATTACACAATCTCACTGAAATCACCTTCTCATACCTGGGACACGTCAGCTGCATGGGGGATCGAAGAAGGCACTACCCAAAAAGTTGGCATAGTACTGACGGTATCGCGGATGGTGCACGAGAAAAGTAAAGCGATCTTGCAGGAACGTCCAAAAATCAAGAACACTCTTATCACCTTCATGGAACAAATAAGAGATCGAGAGGCCTTTTATCCGTTTCACAACGCTGGTCTTCGTACGTGGGAAGTATGTCTCATCTGGGAACAGAAGAGATTGCGGTGTAATGGCATGGGGAGCCATACGTAGAAGAGAGCAAGCATCTTCTGAATCAGCTGCCACACCTCTGCAGAAGATCCACACATCAGTCGATGTTCGTCCGTATCAAGCGTGTGACAGCGAGGACACAGCGGCGAATCTGTCATTTTTATGGCTTGTAGACGAAGTTGTGTCGTGTATTTTCCATTAACGACCAGATATCAGGTCATACGCGCTCGTGTCGAGGAGTATATGGTGCACAGAACGCCAAACCATGGGCCGTGCGATCGTAGGATGCCGGCTTTCCACAACATTCCTTGTATGATTTCTCATCATTAGGCGGTAAACATCACGTGCGGTAGGGCTTCTGGTACTAGGAAAGTCGGCATAGACATAACTGTAGTCGATGAAAAAGGTCCTCACATGTGAGAGCGAGGAAGAAATTTGGGCTACTGCAACAGGTGCCACTCGAGAGGGAGGGGCCAGTTCGTCAACCACTCGGGACACAGTGTTTATAGCAATTACGCGAAGTACTCGGCGCGCCTCATAGCCGATCCAAGTTCCCACCTAGCGCCATCTATCTGCTGTCCCTGTCCTTCTCCTCTATGCTCGCTACTCTGAGATTCCCGCCGGCGGTCAGACGTACTTGTGCATCCGCACTGAAGAAAGTGGATCCATTGCCTACAATGCACCATGGTTCTCGAATCTTGTGCTGCCACGTCTCAGGAAGCGAGTGTATCGCTGACTAGAAGAGAGAGACAGGCCACTGACAAAACGAAAATTAGAGTGAGATAGTAGAGGTGGTGTGTGACTGACGTACCTCACATATAATTAAGGGGATAGGGGTTCATGCCGTTTGACTTCAGTGTCTAATTGCCACTGAGGTCGTAGGAGAGAAAAAAAAATGGTTCAATGGCTCTAAGCGCTATGGGACTAAACATCTGACGTCATCAGTCAACTAGAACTTAGAACTGCTTAAACCTAACTAACATAAGGCATCACACACATCCATGCCCGAGGCAGGATTCGAGCCTGCGACCGTAGCAGTCGCGCGGTTCCGTACAGAAGCGCCTAGAACCGCTCTGTCACAGCGGCCGGCTCCTAGCAGACGACTTGAACTGAAGCTGTCGAAATAGAATACCGCGTCCAAGCTCGTCCATCAAAGAGATGTATAGTCTTCATACGGCCGGGAGAGAGGTGTGCTGACCACATGCCCCTCTCTATCCGCGTCCAGTGACGCCTGGTGGTCTGAGGATGACACGGCGGCCGGTCGGTACCGTTGGGCCTTCATGGCCTGTTCGGGCGGAGTTCTCTTTTTAGTGTTTATTCTGAAACGACGGGAACGCCATGTTTGTCTTTTTGGGTCAAGAAAGAGGTGGTATTTAAATACTAATTGTCTACTGTATTTACTTGCTGAACTTCGTGTTCATCTCCACCTCTTCCTGCCTACTATCGCGGTTACTCCTGCATCTCTCTCCTGCTCTGCTTCTTCCGTTTCATTCAGCAACGCCATCTTACTCGTCCTCGTCTTCTCTTGTATTCTACCCTTAGCTCCTTTAGTAACATAAAAACTTGAACTTTCGACATTCAAACCAGTTCGGTCCATTAAAATTTTTCCGACTGCCCGTTTTTCCTATCCTGTCAGTCCTATTCCTTTTTCTTTTTTCAAGAGGTATCTGATTTTTGTTACTTGCATCGGACGCAGTGTCCAAGATTCACATCCATATGTCAGCGTTGGGGTATAGGCACATTAATATACAGTTAACGTCCCCTTCCGATATCTATTATTGAAGAAGCGCCTTCTGGTTGCATTAAAACGACGGGCTGTTGCCCCGATTTTTATCCTAGTTTATTCTTCCATCTCCCCGGGTGCAGCGACGATAATTTTTCAGATCCGTTCAAGCGGGTTTCCTTCAACATCAACGACGTGTCTTTCTTGTCTTCTGTTTATAATAACGGGTAGTGTTTTTCTTGCATTTACGTCCGATGCTTCGTACTTCAGCCCTTCTATTCTGACAGTGTTTTCGTAGTACATGTTCTTTTCACTGGCAGTTACTGTCTGCAAAAGCCGTTCAGATCATTTGAACGAGTTTTCGATCTGAATTTCGAGATCTGAATCCGATGAACTGCTACGCTTCAGATTGAGGTAACTGAACGGGACGTCATTGGAATTTATGCCGAGAGCGCCGTGCACTATAAGTTCTCATAGCTGTGTGCGATCTGCCATTCCTTTTGATACTGAACCTGAATATTCGTATAACACTATCACCCTGGCTCTGCCCTGAAATATACTTCCAGATACTGAATATATCCCGCTGACACCGCAATCTGACTACCAATATTAAGTTCAGGAGGTGGCAAAACTTTCGCAAAGCGCAAAGAAGTAACACAGCTGAGATTTGATTCAGAACATTAGCTTCAAACACTGTGTTATACTATACTGCTCAAAGTGTGAGAAACTGGGTTTTATAGGCTCAGTTTGTGCAGGACAAATGTGTTTTTCATGTGTGATCTACAGTTCGTAGTAACCTACAAACTGAGAGCTTATGTGGTATTAACAATAAGTATTGATGACGACGTATCTGCTGCTGTGTTTCTCGAAGTACTGCATTTACGTCACTCTACCTGAATTTCCGAAAAGTTCCAACAGATGATGTTTATGTATATATCGTATTCCAGAAAGGATGGTAATATACGTGAGTGGAGCACATTTCTATATGAAGCAAACATTTCACACATTGAGGAAAGGTATACGTGGTGGAATTTGTGAACAATTGAAAAGGTGCAAGGTACAACAAAAATTTGGTAAGACCAAAGTATGATAAATGCAGTTTAATGTTCAGTAAGCAATATATACAAAGTTAACCGTCATGGGTAAGAACAAGCATCAGATCAAACTGCTTAACATCTCCTCCGAATATTGTGGCACAAGAATACTGAAATATAAATTTACAGATTTCTGAAAAATGAAGTTGTGAGTGAGAGAATGTGTTTGTAAGTCACCTGAATTTACTGATGATTGTTAATTCAGAAATGGATACTGTTAATCGCATGTTCTGATGAGATCAAAAGCGAGAACAAAATGATATTTCCACGAAAAGTTCGAATGCAAAATGCAACACGAGAAGGACGTAATTCCACATAACTGCAACACACTAATGATTGCCAATCGTGTGAATACATCCCGAATGGTAGCAGCTTGCTACAGTCTCAGCATAGCGATGAAAGCTGCTTGTCGAATGCGCCCATATCAAATGCACAAGACTGTCTTCTAAATGACTTCTATTCTATGAGCTGTCAGAAAAGAGAAGTACATTGTTCTTACATCGCACGAAGCGTCCAACTGAAAAATACACGTCCAGTGATCTGATTGGCTGAGGCCGGTCAGAGCTTTCACGCCTCCCCAGAATACACCTGCCCGTTTCTGTTGCAAAGATGTTCCATATCAGTAGACAATCGGCTGGTGAAAGATAGGCGTTGAGTTGACAAATGACTTCCGCATGGCGCGCGGGTGCACGGTAATGAAAGCTGCTCCTGTCACAGGGTGAAATTCATATAGGGACTTCTAGGAACACGCCCTTGTTTCGCTGCCTCGCCATGTGGAGCGCTGCAAGTTTATCAATCCATCACCTCGCCTTCTTACTGGCTGAATTTTGTCGTTCATGTTCGTTTGCATTTCATAGTTAACAGAAGCTGGTTTCAGCACGGTGTGCTTCTGATTACAACTTCTCGTGCGTATTACACTCTTTGAACTGCGTTGTAAATATGTTATTCGTATTCTGATTGCATTCTTCACATATCGGCAATATTGGGTAGGGTAAACGATTCCACTTTTTTTTCATATAAAACAGAAACTGATTTTGTTGTATGGTGTTCTGCGGACTTATGTATATCTGCTATTGCTTACGAATCTGAGTATGAACTGCTCGATTTCAGTGCATTGTAAGTTGACCTATATTGCACGTATTCTACGTCACTTCTGTTTTTGGCATCCGTTTTCCCTACTTTCTCGCATTTAATGGAGAGCTCCATGATGCCATTTTTGACAGTATTGGTATTCAACTTCATTACATCTTGCCAAGGAATGAGCGTGTAATTCGGCTTTGAATGGCGTTGCTTCTTGCCACTGGGTGCCAAAAATATCTCAGTGTCTTGCAGCGTAGGGGTCTAGATATGCCGGTCGATGACTTTTCTGGAGACTAGAAATCTACTCTATAGGAATCAGCATGGGTTTCGAAAAAGACGATCGTGTGAAACCCAGCTCGCGCTATTCGTCCACGAGACTCAGAGGGCCATAGACACGGGTTCCCAGGTAGATGCCGTGTTTCTTGACTTCCGCAAAGTTTTCGATACAGTTCCCCACAGTCGTTTAATGAACAAAGTAAGAGCATATGGACTATCAGACCAATTGTGTGATTGGATTGAAGAGTTCCTAGATAACAGGACGCAGCATGTCATTCTCGATGGGGAGAAGTCTTCCGAAGTAAGAGTGATTTCAGGTGTGCCGCAGGGGAGTGTCGTAGGACCGTTGCTATTCACAATATACATAAATGACCGTGTGGATGACATCGGAAGTTCACTGAGGCTTTTTGCGGATGATGCTGTGGTATATCGAGAGGTTGTAACAATGGAAAATTGTACTGAAATGCAGGAGGATTGCAGCGAATTGACGCATGGTGCAGGGAATGGCAATTGAATCTCAATGTAGACAAGTGTAATGTAGTGCGAATACATAGAAAGAAAGATCCTTAATCATTTAGCTACAATATAGCAGGTCAGCAAGTGGAAGTAGTTAATTCCATAAATTATCTGGGAGTACGCATTAGGAGTGATTTAAAATGGAATGATAATATAAAGTTGATCGTCGGTAAAGCAGATGCCAGACTGAGATTCATTGGAAGAATCCTAAGGAAATGCAATCCGAAAACAAAGGAAGTAGGTTACAGTACGCTTGTTCGCCCACTGCTTGAATACTGCTCAGCAGTGTGGGATCCGTACCAGAGAGGGTTGATAGAAGAGATCCAACGGAGAGCAGCGCGCTTCGTTACAGGATCATTTAGTAATCGCGAAAGCGTTACGGAGATGACAGATTAACTCCAGTGGAAGACTCTGCAAGAGAGACGCTCAGTAGCTCGGTACGGGCTTTTGTCAAAGTTTCGAGAACATACCTCCACCGAGGAGTCAAGCAGTATATTGCTCCCTCCTACGTATATCTCGCGAAGAGACCATGAGGATAAAATCAGAGAGATTAGACCCCACACAGAGGCGTACCGACAATCCTTCTTTCCACGAACAATACGAGACTGGAATAGAAGGGAGAACCGATAGAGGTACTGAAGGTACCCTCCGCCACACACCGTCAGGTGGCTTGCGGAGTATGGATGTAGATGTAGATGTAGATGAGTAGGCCTTTACTTTGTAGTCTTGATGACCGACGCATTCTTCTTTGCAAATGCTAAAAATGCGAAAGTAGTTACGCAAACGTTTTCAAACGTTATTATCAGGTAACAAGAACAGTACATTTTAGCAGAAGTCAAAAAATATTTAGGTGGCCTCCGTTAAATGAGAGAGTACGGAAAATGGATGGTAACAAAAATAACGTAGAATACGAGCAATATACTTACAGTGCATTTAATTCGATCAGTTCAGACATGGATTTGTAAGTAGTAACAAGTAGGCATGATTCTCAGAATACCATGTGAGGAAATCAGCTAGTGTTTCAAATGAAACAAAAACAAATATGGACTCATTTATACCACCCAATATCATGGATAAGACCAAGAATTAAGCAGAATACGAGCAACATATTTACGTTGTAGTTCAAAGAGTGCAATACTCACAAGATGATCGTAATCAGGAACATAATTTCCACTTTATAACAGCCACACAGTCGAAATTGCAATATTGGTATTTGGAAATAAGTACGCTTTACCGCCAGACTACCAGACATACCCATAAAGTATAAATGAAAAATATTATCATCTTGTATCAGTATTTCAAAAAGCAATAATACGGATTTCCGCGCTGTATTTCTCGTATTCAGGGTTCACTGCCACGCCATTTGGAGCGCTGCTGTCGTTATCTGTTTCGTGACGTAACACAGGCCTTGCACTTCTGATATTTTGCTGTTCTGTGGCCCGTGCTACGGCAGCTGTCATTCAAGCATTTATTCACGAAACTTCGTGGCAGATAGAAACTGTATATCGGACTGGGACGAACCTTGGACCCTTGCCTTACAGCTTCACTTCCGCCAGTACTTCTCCCCTAGCTTCCAAATTTTGAAGAAATTCTTCTGCATACCTTTCTGTTTAAAGCAGTACAGCCTCATTTGTTGATAATTCCTTTCTGTACTTACACCACACCATCATATCAATCCAGATTACCCTTAGCGACATTGCTGTCCGCAAAGCTCAGTATTCGTGCTTCTAGCAGATCCTCCTGTCGCCATCATGCCGCACCTCCACCAGGGAGAAAGTTTTGTGAAGTCCCCCAATAATTCATGAATAAGTTAGTAATTGTAGCACACATAGACTGAAATGCCTCCCATGTTACTGTGCAAGAGCAAAAAGGTGGGCGTGATACCAGTCGAACGTACTACTGGTACAACAGTCCCGTCGTAAAAGTCACAGACGTCAGAAAGGCTGTGTCAAAAACGTTGAGACCAGTTTTTCGCATCTTTCAGATTTTCTGCTAGGCCTGCTTGCAGCATCGTCACGTCTTCAGGCATAATTTGTTCTAGAATATTTAGGACGACTGGGCACAGTCTAATTCGTGGAAACATCAGCATTTTGTTGTCACCCTACCTTGCAGATAATGTGAATAACTTAGCTTGAGATCACTACCACTGAAAAATGGCGATGATGATTTTAGCGTGTGAAAATAAAATCACATAAAATATTAATGATTTTCATTTTTAAACTGAAAGCAGTTTATGACGTGCCACAAGATGTATTTATTAAGTAATTAACTTTAATTATCAGTTTGCATTGAGTTATAAAGACCTATTACATGCCAACTAATCTTTTCAACATCATTATTGACATAGGTTTTAGGGAAGGAGATCTATAGCCTCTGATTAGTTCAGTTTCTTATACTACAAGATCGTGCAGCCCATGTAAGGGGCAGCTGTACAAAAACTCACTTAAATGTTTTGTAAAACACATGCAGACATGAAGTCTAGATGTGTCAACATTGTTTGAGATATACAAGGATTCTGCACAGAATCTGATTACTTCATTATCAAACAGAATGAATAAAACAGCTAAATGAAGATGCAGTCCAGATTAGTTTGTTCAACGCAACCATCTCTCCAAGGATTGCCGTCTGACTTCTGCGAACACTTCAAGCAAGAAATATTGCTTCATGCTTAAAAAATAATTACTGTTGGCCAGAATGAGAACTGCCATACTGGTGCTAGCGCTCAGGTTAACAAACAATGATTGAATGTGGGAGAGGTCCCGACGGAGGTTCGAGTCCTCCCTCGGGCATGGGTGTGTGTGTTTGTCCTTAGGATAATTTAGGTTAAGTAGTGTGTAAGCTTAGGGACGGATGACCTTAGCAGTTAAGTCCCATAAGATTTCACACACATTTGAACATTTTTTGAATGTGAGAGACACAGTGCATCGTTCAAACATTGACTAGTGAAAATGAAAAATAAGACTTACTTGCACAAAGGAAATACTATGAATAAACCATATTAAGTAAACACGGACACATACGTAACACGAAATTACAGGAAATTCCAACAAGTGAAGTAGCAAATTTTCCATGTTACATCAACAAATAGTTATAGGGAAAAAGAATACACTTGATAACCCGTGTCACTAGCCAATGTATTAACCACAAGAATAAACATGCATTATTAAGGCACACTTTGTATTTTCTGCACAATTTTTCCTCGAATGAAATGTTTTATCTAATGATAAGTCCATTTTGCCACTTCATTATGCGACAAACTTCAAATCCAACTTCACATATACGACCGTATGTAGATGTAGGACTATGTGCAAGAAGAAAGCTATGTGAGAGGAAGAAATTATTTACAGAGAAAGAGCTATGGTCAAGCGCGAGGAAAGAATGTTTACAGAAGGCAATTGATTATACTAAAGTAATAAATAAAACAAATGTTAACGAGTAAACTACGAAGAGAAACAGGCTAATGAATATAGCGATGGTACAAAAATCAAGTGCAATTTATATTACAATATCTGCAGCTGCTTACAATAAGAAAGAACTACGCAATTTATATAAAACTATAATCGATTAAGCTATGACGATTATACGATACTTTACACTATCTATTGAAAACTGCCTCTACATTACAGTGAATACGAAAAACTAATGCATGGTATAGGAAGAAATAAAAAAGAAATTAAGAAGAAAATGAAATTGGGCACACGTTATTATAATGTCAATACCTTTGCATAGCTAGCAACTGCAAGCCTCAAGGTAAGTTAAGGTTCATTACAGTAAATAAGCGTTATTTACACAAAGACAGTGCAGCAGGCAAATGACTGGCAAAGAGCACATGAGGAACTATAAAATATTGATATACATATACTAAGATAAAAACGTTATTAGCAAAAATATTAAATGTACTGAGTTTTACTTTATGTGTGTGTATGTCTGAATGGAAACGCTTACTAATCTAAGGGCAGTTATATATAATTAAGAACTTATGTAGTAACAAAAATTTTGGAGGGAATGATGCGAAGTAGCACATCCTACTTGGCGAAATGACTGAACTGGAGGTGGGAGGTACGATATTAAAGCCCTCCACTGATATTAGTTTATAAGATTTGTATAATTATGATTGTGTGTGAATTTATGTATAAGTAGCTACATTTATATTCAGTACGTTGATTCAGTTAAACATATTGCAGTTCTGCCAGTTGAGGAGTAATAACAAGTACAGTGGATCCCGCATTAACTTAGCCTGCATCTTAAGCGATTTCGTAAACCTCTGAGTGCTATGTCCAATGAAATACGTACATAGTTATGCAAGCCACTTTTGAGTGTAAATTAATACTTATGTTCACATTGTACAAAAAGCAATACAAGACTAGCGTTGCAGAGAAAATAGAATACAATACATTTATTCATCATTTCAGAGCTAGTTGGCATATAAACTTGTACTGCTGTGGTGGGTGTGGGCTTCGTGTCTATCTTGACTACGATACTCCGTTCACTATGCTTGTCATAGGAGCTTACCTGCATTCCTATTTTGTTGTTCATTATTAAAGCTACTCCTGCATTACCCCAGTCTGAATTATTATCTATAACTCTTTATCCACCTGACCAGAAGTCCTGTTCCTTGTGCCACCGAACTTAACTAATTCTCACTATATCTAGCTTCAACCTATCTATTTCCATTTTTAAATTACCTAACCTACCTGCATGATTGAGAGTTCTAACATTCCACACTCCGATCTGTAGAACGCCAGTTTTGTTTCTCTGATGACGACATCCTAGTGAGTAATACCTGCTCAGAGATCCTAATTGGGGAGTATTTGACCTCTTGAATATCTTACCCAAGAGGATGCCATCATCATTTAACCATATAGAAGAGCTGCATGCCCTCAGTTTTCAGTCTTTCGCAGTACCAGCACAGCAAAGCAGTTTTGGCTGATGTTACAAGGCCAGATCAGTCAATCATCCAGTCTATTGCCCCATCAGCAACTGAAAAGGCTGCTGCCCCTCTACTGAAACCACACATTTGTGTGGCCTGTCAACAAATACCCCTCCATTGTGGTTGCACCTACTGTACGGCTATCTGTATCATTGAGACAGGCAAGCAAACCCACCAACAGCAAGGTTCATTGTCCATGGTCCATGGGAATGGAGGATCTGCTTACGTTGACAAAAATCCAAGAACACTCTTTTTTGTAATAGTTTCATTTACCTTCACAAATTGCGAAAGGTATTGAACTTACAATATTTGTTCAAACAGGCGTCCCCCAGCGGCTATTCAGACACGGCATCGTCGCACGAAGACCAGTGGTATCCATTGGGGGGGATATTGTTTGAAGAATGTCACACGGAGCGAGAATTCTTCTTGCCTGGTGATCCTCTAGTCTTGTACACAAACCTTTTCACATTATGCCATACGAAGGAATCAAGTGGGTTCAGAATATATGAGTAAAGCGACCATGAAACAGGACCTACACGCTGGTCGGGTTAGCTACCATAAAATATTAACATCCACATATATATTACATTAGTTATTACATCGTAAAATGAAATAAAGTTGACGTCAGTACGCAGATGGGTTTGAGCACCACAGTGCATTACCAGGCATGGTTCAAAGTGGTATGCCATTGCCTTCCTGTGACAACAGAACTGACTTAACGAGCCAGCTATAGGGGGTCATACAGTTTAAAGTGGAATCCTAGTCACATTGCAGTTAATTATTTTTCACATCCAGAAACAACACGATAGATGAAATTCTTCAGACTGACATAGAATTGAACATGTGACGTCTGGAACTAAAGTCTGTAATTTTACCGCTGAGCCAGCGAGACTGCAAGCAATGTGTTCTCTACCAGAGTTATATTGCATCATTTTAGTCTTCATAACTTTCAGCTCACAAAGGGACCACATGACAATCGGAGTTTTTAATTTTTTAAATTCATGTTACATGAAGTTCACAACTCAAATATCAGTCAGCAAAAGCAGTTCGCTGCAACTCTCAATAATTCTCAATAAAAACGATTTTGAAGTTTTCTGACCATCTTCAATGTGCTCAAGCACAGTCAATTTTTCTAGACAGACCATGTGGTTCTGTCGTAGAATGTTCGCCTACCATGTGTGAGGCACAGGTTCTAGACCCAGCCCTGCCAGAATTTTAAACAGAGGTGCATTATACATAACATTAGCATTAAATGTAAAAAACATACAGAATTTAAATTGTAATGCTTTTTTAAAATTGAAAGCTGGATTTTTGTGTGTGATATGTAGTTAGAAATAAGAAGGGGTGTATTTTTCATAAAAGTAGTAATTAGATCCCCATTAATTAGCATATATTTGATGAACTTCATGTTTAAATGACCTAGGTATTCTAACTGAACGAAAAAAGTAATCACCAAAATAAGAAGTAGTGGGATGATCAAAATATCCACGGGTGTGCTGCCGGTCTATAGTGTCCAATGGGCACAATATTTTGGCGATCATACATGTCGCCATCATCAGGTGAACTGACGGACTGAGCTCCTGTGAACGTGCCGGCATGGAGATCCGTATGCTATGGCTGGGATGTTTGTTCTGAGACAGTTTGTTTGTGGGGGTTGCATATGTTCAGGGGTAAGAATGCATTCAGGGGCAAACTTGAGTGATTTATGACCCCCTCCTCCCCTAATCCTGCTGTTCTGTCAATTGATCTGTGACGCCCTGGGGATAATACATCCTCTGGAGAAACCAACACCCCTCCCCCTCCAACTCCCCACCTCTTTGGGAAACCCCTCACCAATACAAGAACACCTCTGATATCAAATTAATTGGATAATTAATTATGTCAATCAATCAGTTAACCCCTCCCCCTTTGGTAAGTCCCTAGCCACCCCTCCCTCCCCCGTCTGGAAATTGATGGAAAAATAGACTCAATCTGTGATGGAGAAGAAGGATGTCAATACAGAAAATTCAGATCAATGGGAATTATATAGCAAAGGACATACTGTTTATTTATAAAATTCAATTCACAGGGGTTGGAGCTCTCTTTTATGTGGTGGGGAAAGCTCATCAATCTCTGCTGTTTTGGAAGACGCAGATCTTGTAAAATACGTCAAAAAGAAGAAATTAAGTAGATAGCTTTGTCCCAATCACACAAGAAATACCGTTACATAATTGACATCAACATAACTCACTGCACGTAACTACACTGCTGTAAGTCCTCCAATCGTGTCTTTACACTGACCGCAAGCAGAAGTGCCAGCCACTTCGTGTACTTCCTGCGAGACATGTAGGGAGACAGGTCCGCACATGGAACCAGCTCACGCAGCGTGCAGATTGGAAGTTGTGCTAATCCCCAAACAAAGTGTAAGGTGATGCCAATCCTTACACTGCTGTGCCAACAGGTAAGGAGTGGTAGGAACCACTAGCTTTCCGCTGCCACAAATATCTGATATGAGGTCCTGATCTGATTACAGTTTTATACATTGGCGATGGGAATAACATATCACAAAAAACCATCGCTAATAAAGAACTGAACTGTCCACAAACATTGCGACAAAATCCTGCCTAACACGTATACCACAAATTCTATAAAACATGTACCCACTAACAGCTCTGAGCAAATGCACTTCAACGGACCATTGTGATTACAAGTCTGCTTCCCATGGTGTCCAGAAGCCTTGTGCCCAAGCCCACAGACAACTACCGATTGATCCCAGTCCCCCAAGCTACATCGATAGGATCTATTGATTGGTGATGACATCACAAAGAGTGATGTGGTCCATTCCAGCAGGTATCGACAGACAAAAGAAAACTAAGTAATTTAATTTCAATAACACTGTCCATTTATTGGAGGTCATGTATGCAGAGACATTTGAGAACACAAACACACTCCTCCACTCTTTGCCTATAACGCACATGGTCATGAAGTCAGCAAAATGAATACTGAGCAATATTTTACTACTCACCCACCCTGGAAGTGCCTTGAGAGTCGCCACATCAACACCAGAGCAGAAGTTGACATCCTTTTAATATCAGATACCTGGGAAACCATATCTGTGCTCCTTCAAGTGGCTACTTCCTGTTTGTGTGTGAACCAATGTATGCAAACACATACAGACCAAGATGTCCTCCACACCCCTCCTCCCCTCGATCCCCCTCCCCTGCCTCCATTGCACTTAATGCAGGCCAGGCGCTGGTACTTGGTATATCTCCTAGTTCGCACACTTCCACTTCTATGGAAACCTATAGTGGACAGAACAAAGACATTCGAGAAGAAGTAGGCAGCACCTGTTGTGAGCCGCACTAACCCCTCCATTTGTAACGTCCCCTTTGAAAATTTATACAGGACTGTGCTTAAACTGACACACAATATTTTTAGCGCAACGCAATCTGACTTTCAAAAATCCCTACAAAAAAAATGGCCCTGACTAACATTAACCTATGCGATTCAGAAATCGCTTACCTCACAAAAATCTTGGTTACTCGAACTACTGCAATACAGCAAGCGCCACTACTGCCAGCTAAATAAAAGATTCAAACTATGGAAGGCACTAACTACTGATAGGGATAGTTAGCAAATGAAAGATATTAATAGAGAACAAACAATGTATTTACCTTAATATCATCAAAAGTCATAATATATATAGGAGTTCATAACATCCATTCTTACAAATTTCAAATCTCCGCCATTTCTATCCCCACATACACCACTGCTGGCGGCTCACCTCCAACTGCGCAACGCTACGCGCTGTTCACATCCAGTTGCCGCTGCCCAACACTACAATGGCAGACAACAATGCAAACTAGCCACAGACTGCACACAGCCAGCCAGTGATTTTCATACCGAGCGCTACGTAACGTTGCCGATAAGAAAACATAAACAGCCTACTTACACATTGTTCTGAACAAAGCAGCAGCTACCTAGAAAACCACAAGGCCCTCTGAAAATGTAAGGCTGTGGATGTCCTGGAAATGTTCCCTCACTTTGTCAGATTGATAGACTAATTAATTAAATGGGTACCCTCTGTGTGTGGGTAATTTTTCCTTGTATCCTATTCGTGGATACTACGACTGGTATATTTGGTGGGATTAAATCCTGCAACCATCTGGTTTCTAAACCCTTCTGGATTATCTTTTTTCCTTGCCTCTTATTGGTTAGGACATTTGATATGAAGTCTATTACAGAGCAGGTAGCTGAGAACTTCAAATTTCAGCTCCATAGCACGCTGTGTCCTAAAACAATTTGCAGAGGGGATGGACTGGTGTATGTGCTTGGAATATCACTGTCAGAAGCAATAAATTGATCAATAGGAATTTGATGTTGCAATTGGGTTTTTAAAGCACTATATATTCTGTAGCTACACCAGGACGAAGAGTGAAGAGGAGGAGAAGTAGGAAGGGTCTACCACGTGATTGGTCTGTAGCTGGACTCAGCCCACTGGAGACGGCCAACTGGTTGTGGATGACTGGAGAGGTAGGAATTCGGATGTCATCAATATGTCCAGTGCAAACATTTGCCATATTGAATCTCCTCAATTATCCACATAAAAATCGGAGAATACTCGCAACACGTGTGATGACGAAGGCTGACCAACACATACTGCCTATTAGTTCGTTATTCACTTGCCCAGAGGGAGACATGGTTAGGTCAACTGCATCCCCGATCTCCACCTGACCGGTACAATTTCTTGCAGTCACTGGCTACGTCCGCCAGACCCAGATGGCTGGCAGAGTCATCCTAGGAAACCAGCCACATATTAATAACTGTTGTTACAATTACATACTACGACTGAAGCCCCAATCTCATGACATTCGACAATGAATATAGTATCAGAAATACCTCCTCTTAATGGCTGTGGCTCTGGAAATATAAATGTCCCATGTAAATCTACATCCTTCTTACGACTGGAATGACTTCCTTTCATCCCCCTTACGACTATCGATGCACTGAAATCGCAATTTTCCTCATTCAAATTCATGCCTCCCTTACGACCGGATACAGTCATTTTCTTTGCACATGTTGGAAGACTGACTATAGTAACTTTACACCCCAACACAGACTTTATAAACCTACTGATCACAGCGACACTATGACACATCCGTTACTAAGTATAATACTTCGCCAGTAAGTGAATACTGGTGGCATCAAACAATACTGACCGAAAACAGTAGGGTACATGGATATGCTGCATTTGTTTTTCTTGCAAGTGGAACCAGTGTGTCTTAGGAAGAGAGACATAATCGTCTTAGAACAGCTATTAAAAACATGATCGTAACGTCTATGTTACAGTCAATCGTACATAAGAAGTTGTTTTGTTTCTGCAGGCACACACAATTATCACTAACGATATCCTTATCTAAAACTACGCATGCTTTATAAATCGAGGTACGGTATTGCTTCCAAACAAAGGGGTCTTCCACTCAAATACCGCGACATTGAATATAGATGGTGATTGTTGGGGTGTGTATTAACAGACTGAAAGTGCAGGTGCATATCACCAGTGGTGTAACTGCATGCATATTATCTATAGTGAAGTCTCGATTTCAAACACTTGTACATTATTTTCGACAGTGCTACAGCTCTGCAAATAGCGATATACTCTTCACAAAACGATTGTGCAGTAGGCTTAAGCACATTTAAATTTATTCTGCTAAAGAGCATAAGATCATTGATATAATTTATATTACCAATATTTGTAACAAGATTATCCAGAATCTCAGCTAATAACAGCCAGCCAAGGTGTTCTGCTGTGCCTATCACACATCCTTTTATGTTCTAAAGTTCCATGATGTTGATGCATGACTACCCCACTCACACTGTTTTGTGTGCTAGATGTCCTTTGGATGCAGGGAGAGAGTCCTGTGTGAGTATCATTCTTATGTATGAGATATAACAACACATTAGTCAGATAGTATAGTATAACACTGTTCTCAAATGCTCCTAATCACTTTGAACCACATATTCTACAGTTGCAGTGCATTTACTCTATTTTCTGTATGTCTTTGTCTGTTTGTGTGTCACAAATGGCTCCCATAAATGTGACCCAGTCCTCCCACTGATGGATCCACCTTCAGGAATAGAACACGTCTCTGGACTTAACGTGTGGTGGATCCACCGACGAACCTGTCCCACACATAACGCAATGTGGATCCATGTCCAGACACCATTTCGGATATAACCCTTCGTGAATCCACCATGAACCCTATCCTGGACGTATCATATTGTGTCCACTTCCAAACATCACTCCGAATATAATACGTCAGACCCACACTTGAATGCTAACTCGGCTCTACTCTGGGTCATGGAATCCATCCATGAGACACACACAGACACAGAGAAAATAGAGAAAATGCATTGCAACTGTAGAATATGTTGTTGGAAGTGAGTGGATGCATTTGGGTACAGTGCTATAGTATACCCTCTGACTAATGTGCTGCTCTATCTCGTACATCAAATGATACTCACGAACGACTTTCTCCCCCCATCTAACAGACATACAGTATATCTCACAAAATAGCGCGACAGGGGTGGTCCTGCACCATCATCGTGGATCTTTAGAGTATAACAGGATGTGTGATAGGAGCAGCAGGATGCCTTGGGTGACTGATTTTTCTGGAGAATCTAGACAATGTGATTGCAAATATTGATAATATAAATTATTTCTAAGATGTTACGTTCTTTAGCAGAATGAATTTAAATGTACTTGCATGCGCTCCTGGACCATTTCATGAAGAGTATTTCGCTATTTGCAGAGCTGTAGCTCTGTCGAAAATAACGTACAAGTGGCTCAAATCGAGACTTCCCAATTGGTAATATGCGTGCAGAGTCTCTATGTGTATTTGTGTTGAGATGTCAGTAGTGGAAGATTGTGGTTCGGACACATGACTTGCTAACTACTTCTCTATAAACGATGCTGCCAGGGCGATGCACTCTGTAGGTAGAGAGAGAGAGAGAGAGAGAGAGAGAGAAGAGAGACTCATATGGCCCAAGACGCTACCTGCAGTCGACACGGCCTCAACTAACAAATAACTTATTACTGGGGTAATAAAAATAAATACCCAAACGCTATAGTCTGTAGAGGTCCTGACAGGGTTGTGGGTATGTACCAGAGTTGGAAGGAGTGGACAGAAGTAACAAAGCAAATCTGGCAACCAATAAGAGCCTATACTTATCGAAAAAAATCTGGGCAGCAACAGAAATTAATTCTGTACACGTGTCAACTGTCTGTTGCAGATCCCTAACGACGGAGTGGAAGTCGAATGAACATGTTAACTGTTTCCAGACTTTGAGTTTCCATTACGTCCAGTATTACATGAGTCTGCAGACAAGTTCTCCGATGGGTTGGAGCAGAACGTGGAATGTTTCCTCATTTCGAGATTCCATCAAATCCTTAATCTGCACCACTCGATGAACATAATATAGGTAAGGAATGACTGTTACTGTACTTTTCGTGATTATCCTATCCAAAACAGGTGCATGCGGATCATCAGAAAGAGTAGTTTCAGGATGTTTTGGTAGGTTTGTGTATAAGACACGGCAATATTCTCGTAGAAAATCAAACAACACATGCATGTCAGCAATATGATCATATACGTCTGAAAAAAAGACATAAAAACGGTAAAATTCGAGAAAAACCTGGTATAATCACGAAAAATTGACGTAACACCATGATATACACTCCTGGAAATGGAAAAAAGAACACATTGACACCGGTGTGTCAGACCCACCATACTTGCTCCGGACACTGCGAGAGGGCTGTACAAGCAATGATCACACGCACGGCACAGCGGACACACCAGGAACCGCGGTGTTGGCCGTCGAATGGCGCTAGCTGCGCAGCATTTGTGCACCGCCGCCGTCAGTGTCAGCCAGTTTGCCGTGGCATACGGAGCTCCATCGCAGTCTTTAACACTGGTAGCATGCCGCGACAGCGTGGACGTGAACCGAATGTGCAGTTGACGGACTTTGAGCGAGGGCGTATAGTGGGCATGCGGGAGGCCGGGTGGACGTACCGCCGAATTGCTCAACACGTGGGGCGTGAGGTCTCCACAGTACATCGATGTTGTCGCCAGTGGTCGGCGGAAGGTGCACGTGCCCGTCGACCTGGGACCGGACCGCAGCGACGCACGGATGCACGCCAAGACCGTAGGATCCTACGCAGTGCCGTAGGGGACCGCACCGCCACTTCCCAGCAAATTAGGGACACTGTTGCTCCTGGGGTATCGGCGAGGACCATTCGCAACCGTCTCCATGAAGCTGGGCTACGGTCCCGCACACCGTTAGGCCGTCTTCCGCTCACGCCCCAACATCGTGTAGCCTGCCTCCAGTGGTGTCGCGACAGGCGTGAATGGAGGGACGAATGGAGACGTGTCGTCTTCAGCGATGAGAGTCGCTTCTGCCTTGGTGCCAATGATGGTCGTGTGCGTGTTTGGCGCCGTGCAGGTGAGCGCCACAATCAGGACTGCATACGACCGAGGCACACAGGGCCAACACCCGGCATCATGGTGTGGGGAGCGATCTCCTACACTGGCCGTACACCACTGGTGATCGTCGAGGGGACACTGAATAGTGCACGGTACACCCAAACCGTCATCGAACCCATCGTTCTACCATTCCTAGACCGGCAAGGGAACTTGCTGTTCCAACAGGACAATGCACGTCCGCATGTATCCCGTGCCACCCAACGTGCTCTAGAAGGTGTAAGTCAACTACCCTGGCCAGCAAGATCCCCGGATCTGTCCCCCATTGAGCATGTTTGGGACTGGATGAAGCGTCGTCTCACGCGGTCTGCACGTCCAGCACGAACGCTGGTCCAACTGAGGCGCCAGGTGGAAATGGCATGGCAAGCCGTTCCACAGGACTACATCCAGCATCTCTACGATCGTCTCCATGGGAGAATAGCAGCCTGCATTGCTGCGAAAGGTGGATATACACTGTACTAGTGCCGACATTGTGCATGCTCTGTTGCCTGTGTCTATGTGCCTGTGGTTCTGTCAGTGTGATCATGTGATGTATCTGACCCCAGGAATGTGTCAATAAAGTATCCCCTTCCTGGGACAATTCTTATTTCAATTTCCAGGAGTGTATTTAAAATCGCGAAAACCTAGAAAAATTACGGAAATTGACTGAGAGTACGTAACAGTAGAGAAAAAATACCAAGAAATGAATACTGTCTGAAATGAATAAAATTATGTATTCTGGAGGAAGGTGGACTGATGCTACATATACACACCTTAGTAGTGGAAAGAGGAGGCATTCTACAGCCGTGGTGCCAAGGCGAAATGGCCATGTTATCGCGCACATGAGCTATACAACCTAACACTGGACCATGAATTCGGTGTGCAAGAGGAAGGTTACCAGGGGCGGTGGAAAACTGTGATAAGACTGTTACGTCTCGTCTGATGTTCATTTCCTCATAAGATGTCACTGTTTCTTCGTATGTATTTTCAATTGCCAATGGTCATTATATAGGAGTGCTGTGAACATATCATAATTTCTGAGCCATAATCGAGCTTGAACTTCGTAAACAGCAGGTGTCACACGCCTCCGGATACCTATGTAGTTTTTGTGTTACAAAGAATCGATGGTTTCTTTGGTGTGAAAGGTAGTCGTTTTATCACCTTACACTGTGTCACGATAGTTTAATCGAGAGAAACTTGCAGGGAGAATTTGTGTCATGCGCTGGTAATATATTTATCACATTGGAATGTTAACAGTGTTGCATTGCACGCAGCTACTAGGTCGGAAACGGCACAACTCTAGCGTTATAGCAAGTGTAAGTGCAGAACTGTGTTGCCCTTCAAACGTGTTTCATGTTCTAAGATCATTTCTCTCTTTCCAATACCTTCTTGGTACAGACTCCAGACACTAGAACAGTACTCATGGAATGATAAGTGATTTACGTAAAATGTTTCAAACTCCGTCCATCTGCAGCCCTGTCATGAATAAACCATATATTTCTTCTCCTTCTTAACCGTCTGTTATATCACTCCAACACTGTCAAATGTTTCAGGCTCATATCTGTTATACACCAATAAGGAGTGCTAGTCTTCTGAGTAAGCACACGTCTAGAGAGATCATGTGTGCTTGGATGGGTGCCACGAGTAAGATTGGTACAGAACAGTCTTCGCTGAATGGTGGTTACGATACCGGGATGAGAAGGCAGTCTGTATCACTGGTGTCAATTAGTTGTGCCAGTGTGGAGCAAGTATTATGCTCTTTCGAAAGCAGAATATTGGAGTGTATTGATTACCTGTTCCAGTTTCCATATGTTGCAATGTCTTCCACATTTTGTCTATAAGAAACACCGCCTCTGTCTTTTTTCTATCACCCTGTGTACGTGTGTGTGTGTGTGTGTGTGTGTGTGTGTGTGTGTGTGTGTGTGTGTGTGTGCTTGTGTTGCGGGAGCAGCTTACCTTATACTGCTTGACGTCCAGCTTTCTGTGATAGCCAGTAGTGGATCACAACATGTTAATGTCGGTTTAGCACCTGACACAGACTTCGAAGTCATGGCAGAAAAGAAAACAAAAGGTATGGCGCTGTACACAGCTGTTATCATACAGTGCTTGGCTGTGTTACAGCAAAAAACAGTGTATGAAACTGTTTATGAAGCTATAACAGAAGAAACCCATGTTGCGACTGGTATTCTGTGGGATACATGCATAGAAACTTTACACATGTCTCTAGGAGCGACTTCGATTACTTGCCACGTGCTCCAGTGAATCAGTGCATGTATATTTAATGGGATCACAATATGTGCTAGATGCTGGCATGGAAACTGTATTTGTTTGCGATTTATCAGAAGAGACACACAGTCAAATGTCATCGAGTTCTCTACCAGCTGACATTAGCAAAGTGCTATTACAGCACATGGTATGGAGCTTAAAAGTTTGGTTGAGAAAGTTCGCAGTTTTTCTCTGTTGGATGGTACAAAATAACGAGGAGAGAGAGAGAGGGGGATGATTGGATTACACCCTGAGAGAAGCAGATCTCCTTTGAACTGCAGAACCTATCTGTGTTTAGGAAATCCTCATTCTTCTTCCAGTTCCATATGATGTGTACGTCTTCCTAATTTTTCCAATACGCGACCTTAACTGCTCGTACTTTCTTTTCTACTACCTAGTGTTGCAGGAGGCAGCTTCATTTGATGCTGCCCTTACACATGGTGCAAAGTTAGTGGAGCTACGATAACATGTTCCCATCAAAACGATGTCCTGTCACATTAACTCAGCTCACCCTGTTTCTCCGTGGGATGCAGAGGGGTGTAGTTATAGTGCTCTCTGACTTCCGCTTAGTTCCGACTGAAATTGGAACGATTACATTGTAAGTAACCTATTTGTATGTTGGCAGCGCTATAGACTGTGTTAATATCGCTGACAGAGCTCCGCGCCCTCGGCAAGAGATTCTGTGGTTGGACGGACTAGCAGTTAGCGAGTGGATAGGAAGTGTATGGACATGATATTCTTAATGGAGAGTCTGTGTTGGTAGGCCATGCATTGTAAAGTGAGATGAAATGATGTGTTTATAAGAAAATACGCAAGGAAATGTATGATGATGGATGTTTGGTTGGTAATGTTTGGGCAGTGGAATTATTGACAACTATGTCATTTGTGGAACTGGATGTCACATGCATAAGGCAAAATGTTCTAAATACGTTGTTTACTCCTCAACAAAATCTTTCGTTCGCTAACCAAATGCCTCCTAGTAGCTAGAGTCTATAGTAATTAGAATCTTTTTATTTAGCTGTCTGTACTTGCTGTAATTGCTGTAGTTCGTGTTATGAAGATTTTCTGTGAGGTAAGTGACTTTTTGAAAAATAATGGGTTTTTACTGTTGGGATTCGTGATTGAAATGAATTTAGGCAAGTAACAGAGTTGTATGTAGTTTCATATTCTTTAATTTCATATTTTTTGGATTTGTATTATTATTAGGATTTCTTGCAATTCAGGGCCATTCTTTTGTGTTAATTATTGGATGTCATGTTGTCAATGTACAGCAGTCAGATTGCGTTGGGCTTGTATATTGTGGGTTACAAATGAATAGGTAAAGTTTGAGTTGTCTTTGTTAGGCAAAATTGTGTAGATCAGTGTTTAATGAAAAAAAATTAATTAAAGAGGTAGTTTCAACATGGACAATGCTTCAAGGAGGGCCGGGCAGAGACTAGGAATACCTGCAAGAGGCAGATAAACTGTCTAAAACCACGCTTTAGTTTTGCCGTATGGGGTCCATACCCGATAGTTTCAAGAAAGATGACTCGTTTCGAGATACTAGTGGGCCACGTATATGATTCACGGATGGCTGAAATCATTAAAAGACATCTCCACAGGATCCGTCTCAAGTGTGCGACTGATTGGAGAAACTAGATACCAAATCACAAACAGCTTTTCTACCAGAAAGCGTAACACTGTAGATCTGAAAACCAGTGTACTGGTCACAGGATTTTGAACATTCCTTACGACTTAAATCTACTGTAGGTGATCAGTCTCAGTCAACCAACATCCTCCCTCGCCTACAACCCTGTGAATACATCACACAACCCCTGTTACACTGTCTACATGGCAGTGAGATAGAATGCGTTACAAATACTGTTGTTAGCGTGAGAAATATCTAGTAGTGCCAAGACAGAGTTGCAAATATCGGATTAATTTCACGTTCTTTAGCCGAATCACTTTTTAAATTCGGTGAGAAAGGTGTTACCTATAGCGTTCATCTCGGGGTGCTTGTCCTACGGTTTTTCTAACGTTTCGCCATTGTGAGTGAGTGCATTGTCACATATACACCACACTTCACTGGCGGAAAACTGGTATTGGGTCCACAGATGTAATTTATGTGTATCGACGGCGGTACTGCATACGGTCCTTCGTCTCTAACTGTTGCTGTCGTGGTTTCCAGCTTGCTACCTGCGAGGGAAGTTTGCCGAAAACGGGGAATTTAGGCTCCGTCAACTTCCAGACTTTGCAGTTTCTTGTGCAGCTCTATGGCTTCTCCGAATAACGGGGGTGGCAGTTTCTTCGCCGCAGCGAGCTCGTGTGCGCCGCAGAATTTCAGTGTTTGATCGGAGTCACTTTGTGCCCGTTCAGTGGCGGCCGATTTCCACAGCAGCCACACTCGTTTCTGTTCGTCCCAATGTACGCTTGATACTACGAGAATGCTCCGTACTCCTCCAGTCAATATCGAGCATTTGCTCACTTTTTCCTCTGTTTGTACATCGTCTTTTACTGTTGGTAATCCTGTAAAATATGGCAGAAAAGAACGACCTCCATGTTCGCTGTTGTCGCGTACTATTTATTCGCAACTGTTCAGCTGCGTGAGTCACTACTTCCTTTCCTATATTGCGAGGTGCCGGGGCTAGCAGTGTATTTAACATCAAATTCTTCTAGAATCTTCATATGGAAATGATGCTCTAAGCCCCCCCTTTTGTAACTCCGACTTTTGCTGTTGCACATGGATTAAGAAGAAACGCGAACTGACTCTAATCGACCCTGCAAGTGGAGTAGAAAAGAGTTTGGCACCTGTAATAATTTAGTTTGATAAATAAGTTTCATTAACGTGGTGGGAAAGGGTTGCTCTGCCGATCTACAGAATGAAAGTTCTGTCCAAAATAACAATTTGATTGACTATGACTAAACTCAAAATAATAAACACAACACACGAAACATTTACAATACGTCAAACTGGATACTCAAATAAATGCTGTGAAGTTGAAGTTGTCCGTAAAGTAGCTTGTGACGTTTATGATTAAGTGGTATGTGGAGCCAATTCCTTGCAACTCAAATCTTAAGGGAAACACCCAGCCAACCCAACATTAATTGCTGCTACAGTAGTGAGAACTCAGACAGTAAATATCCAAGACAGAACCACGTAAGAAAAGACGGGAGCAGGCGCGCTCTGCTGTGCTCTGATTATCACAGAGCAAAATTCCCTAATCTGCCGGTGCTGCGGACATACATTACCAAGGTGTCTTCTGTACTGCAAGGACACGATCTGGCGTACCGGAAGCGATGGCTGGTTGCTTCGACGTCCAGTCGTGGTGATTATAATGTCACGAGTATAGCCCGAAACAAATTGTCCTGGTCTGGTTGTTCCAGACCAAAGACTTCTTATCAATACAAATGCGCCTCTGAGGGAGACGAAGAAGGCTCGCCACACAATCACTGACAGTACAGTGATTGATTTTAACACGCAAAGTCACACAGTAACTCCGGTACAGTCAACTTTAGCCAAAACTGCTCAAGACGGACAACATAGACCGCTTGTACGCAGAACGCTCAATTTCCAACTGCACTCGGAAAGTTACGTTGAAGTCGAAGTCAGCAACTTCGTCAAACAGTTACAATTAAATGAAAGTATATTAGACAGCCAACGGAAGGCACGCTGTCCAGAGCAGCGAGAGCTCAGTCTTGAAACCTACCCCGACTGAAAGGCGAGAGCACCTGTACAAGCCGAACACCGAACATTCCCGCACCCACGATAGTGGTCGTGGTTAAACGTTCCAATCAGCAACTCGAAAACCGGCGGAGAATTCCACTCTATTGCCGACGCACTACTATTCGACCAATGGAGATACTTGGCGCCAATTTCTGCGCCGATTTTGCTACGTCACGGAGCTATCCCCTGAGCAAGCCAATCACAGTTATGATTTTGCAGAAAACGCGGGAATTTGCCCGCTTAGACTGCCTGGGAACACAAGTCATTCCCACGCTTCGCTGGTAGCCCGCCAGAAAGTGTTTTCGCCAAGTTTCTGCGAAGTAACGGAATCTCTAGCCCAGCCGCTCCGTCAGGCCCCTGTGGGCGTGTCGCCCGCGCTCTTATGACAATGTCGGCGTCTGGAAAGCATCCACTCGACTCCCTCACACCTGTCGGCTTAACCCTTCCAAAATCAACAGAACCCGCCTGTCACCGGACCAACCGGGTGACGAGAGACGCTGCGTGGGAAGTCCGCGTTTGAAGGAATAGCAACTTTTTACCGCATGCAATTAGAGAGGAAAATTGAATTACTCAGAGTGAGATAGAAATATGAGAGGGGGCTCATGCCACCTCTCAATATTTTATGCGAGTTCTGAGTACTCGACTGATTCCAGTCTCCAACCCCATTCTCTCTTTGTCAGTGATCGAACTTTTTGGTGCGAGAGAAAGGCAGTTAAAAACCACATCGGACACTCAGACTTACGGTTTCTGTGATTTCCCTAAATCGTTTGAGTCGAATGCTGAGATGATTCCCTTGACAGGACACGGTCTATCCCTGTCCCCAGTCTGTGCCTGTGTTCCGTTTAATGACATCGTCATTAATGGAATGTCGAAGTCCGATCTCTCTTTCTTTGTTGGCAGTGTGAACGGTCAGTAATTGCTATGTGTGCAACACCTTTGTGTGACTGCTGTTAACAGTGAGAAGATATGACGATACATCTGTAATTGTCACACCAGCAAGAATAGCATAATAATCACAACACGTTCAAATTTTAAGCGAATCGTTCTTTGTTATGTAGGTTTGACGTACCATCAAGTGGAGAAACCCGTGAGAAGCAGAGGCGGTATATCCCTACAGCACACGCAGCATACGCTACTCTGCTCAGTGTTTAGGGGGGAAATAGTCAGCAGATTTTAATTTCTTCTTCTTCTTTCTGCCAATTTTCTACACCATGCGGAGTTTCTCCCATCCAAGTTTTCATCTCCTTCTATTCCGCCAGTCCTCTTCTGCCAAGGCCCTGTCCTGCATCGCACTCCTCCACTGCATCGTTCCAGTGTAGCCTTGATCTTCTTCTCTTTCTGCATCGTTGTTGTCTCCATTGCGATATTTTATAGGACCATCTTTACTGAGACCTTCTTCTAAGCTGTCCACATCATGTTTGTTTCCATTATTTCTACAACATCTTTCGAAACTCTCATTTCTTATTTTGTCTCTTCCTGTTGCTTCACGACTTCGTCTCTAAAACTCCATTTCTATTGCCTTTAATTTAACCCTGAAGACTTCCGACACTTCAGCTCCATACAGAGTAACGCTTCCTACTATAGATTCATATTCCTCCTTTTCAAATTTTTTGACGGATTTTTATTCCAAATAATAGAGTGTAATTTGCATGGTTGCCCTTTTCCCCTTTTCTACTCTGTGCTTTATTTCCTCATTGTTCCCACTCTTATCCGAAACGATTGCCCCTAAATATTTATATGATCGGCTACGCTTTACTAAAAACACGTCATCCATAGCAAGATCTTCTCCTATATTCCGACAACCAAGTATTCAGTGTTTGTAAAGTTAATTGTCATGTCCTACTGCTCATATTCTTCTTTAAACTTTCTTAATAAATAAGATACATTTTCTTGTTCGTTGGTGAAGATGACCACGTGCACATGATTGTGCACTACAGCGCAATCACTTGAAATAATACATCATCGACATAAAATTGTGTGTATTTTTAATGTTTGAAGAAGACTTTCGTCATAATTCTACTACATTAAATCACATATTACGTATTACGAACTGTCGTAAGTTTTTTTGTATATTTACACGATATCTTCCACTCTGGTCTGCTGCACATGATTATGAACTGAATTACAATTTATGGACAGAAGCTGTTAGCTTAGCAAAGCTTGCCTAAAAACAATTTTTGGCAATACTCTCTCCAAACCACGGGGGCTGCCAATTGAAACAGTTGGTCAATCAGCTCCTCCCCAAAGTCACACAGTTGTTTGCTTGAGTTAAGGTTAGTGACAGTCTCACTCACTCAGTGCTAGCAGTACGAGTCAGTTTTAAGCTCTGCTCATTAATATCAAGGTCAGCCACATCGTGGTTCAACAATATGTTTGTCTACCACGTTTCAACGAATTGTGTAAAATTTTCTTGCATGCTTCAATGTTTAACCCAGTTAGTGTGCTCATCTGTGCCACTGTGTTGCGTTTCCGGCTGCCACCTCTAAGCAGAGTGTAGGTCGGATTTCCGAATCGGAGTGGCGCGACACTTTACAGTATGTGTGGAATGGTCCTGACGCTGAAATCTAGCTCCGTATCGGTATTTTGATATGTTTTCTCGTTTTTTTTGCTTATGTAATATGTAACTGAGACGGGAAACACTTTTCACAGCCCACCCGAACATAGATGAGAGCAAAAACCATGATGACGTTGGCCTGCAAAATCTACACAGAACGACCTGGGGTCGACCTGAAAAGCACTGACAATCTCCTATTATTTGGAAGGTACAGAAAAACACATGATGACCTGTAACTGTTTACATGATGATTTCTTAGTTTCTCTGTACTGAGTGTTGCTTATTACACCCACGGACTCTTTCCTTAAAGTGATTATAGAAATTCCTCCCTATCTCATCTACGTAGAATTTACAGTGTTCTGCGCATTTTAATTCATACAGAAATAAATTTTTGTGGTGGCGTCGTCGATTTAACGTTGTAGTCACATTTGTACAGGTACTTCTTTACTCTGCAACCCAGCTTGTGGTGTGTGCCGAAAAATACTTCTGGTTCTACTCATTTCTTCACGTTCCTCTTCCACTCACGGTTGGTGCGTGGAACGAATGAATGTCGGTAAGAGTCCGTGTGAGCTCGAGTTCATCGTATTTTACCGTCATGGTTTATTAAGAAATATACCCAGGAGAAAGTAGTGTATCTACTCGTGTTGGAGCGTGCGCACCCAGCATTATGCTGGAGTTCGTTGAGGAGCGCCGTGAAGCTCTCGTTCTTACTGCATGCGGTAAGGTGGTACAATTGCGATCATTTCGGACAAATGTTATTGTAACTGGAAATATATTGAGAAAAGAAATAATTTTAACTATGGCACTCGTTCTAAATGAATATGTAACACAAATATTACACAATTACAAATGTTTTATAAACACAAAAAAAGGTTACAGAATTGAGAAAAATCGATCGAAAATGTACCACACTAGGTACAATTGTGATCACTTCCTGGTACAAATTTGATCACTGGCATCTTCCACATAAAAAGCACTTTTTCCCTCGGGTATCAACGCATACTTCGTAGTACCAAACATTGCATTTTTGGCAGCGAATCCAGTCACCTTTAGCTATTGATTTTGCACTATAATAATTCAATAAGCAAAATCCACATTTATTGTCATTGTTTGCTGGCGATTTGAAGCTTGGTACAATTCTTTCATCATTACTCACAGACGTACATTTCTCTTTGTTGTTATTGTTGCATTTGTTCATTGCTTTCCTTGTACCCTGTTGAAAAAGTTTTCTCTTGCTCACCTGAAGTGAGTCTAGCTGATGTCTGTGTTTTCCTCTTCCGAGACGATAATTTTTTCTCTGGACTTGGCAAAATGTCCTTAACAGCGTCGTGCTGAGAAATGGTACTGGACCCCGGCGTTACGGATTTTCCGTGTTCTTCAGTTACATCTTTTGAAGATAAGGGTTCTTCTCCCATAATTCTGTTAGTAGCTTGACTGGTGGAGATTGAAGGAGCAGGGGCTTCGAATAACGTTGAAGGTGCAAATATCTCCTCGGGAACAATGCCTTTGCAAAACGGTATTATTCGTGTACATTGGAACCCTTTGACTGTGCACCCAAGGGACGCAGTTTTGCTCCAGGCATCACAGAAAATAGTACAGAATCGTTGTTTTGCAATGCTTGCATTGGGATTGCGATGAATTCACTCAGTTTCATTTCTGTGATACTGAGCCTTTAGGCACTTGGGGAAAGTTCTATCTAATGGTTGCAGTACATGTGTACTGTGCAGAGGCAATGCCAAAAGTTCTGTCTCATTTTCCCGACAATATTCTACAGCATCTAAGCTGGTATGGCTGCCATGGTTCTCACTAATAAGAAGTGTAATAGGGCTACCCATTGTTTTCTATTTCTTGAAGTGTCGAAGCCAGACCATGAACAATTCTTCATTAATGTATCCCGATTCACTCATATCCATAATGGAACCTGGAGGTAAGCCATCTTGAAATTCATGGCGTTTCCTCACTCCTTTAAAAATTACCATTGGTGGTAAATACGTGCCACTTGCATTCATGCATGCAGCAACAGTCATATTTTGTCCTCTTTCCACGTTTGTTAGTGAAACAACTTCTCGCTTTCCTTTACGACTTACTATTTTTGTAGGTCTGTTGTTAAGAGGAAAGCCGGATTCATCCATATTATAATACACTCCGGTTTATCAAACAAATCATATTCATTTAAGATTTCTTCTAAATTCTGAAAATGTTTACTTACTTCTGCTTTATTTAAGCCTTGAGCTATGGCTCGCGAAAGACCCTCGGGTTTTCTCAGGCTAAGGTGAGTGTATCTCTTAATAAATGCGCTAAACCAATCGATTCCAGGAACCTTGCTTTCTTTCCATGGGTGTTTCAAATTATTTATCTCAGCTAACCGAAACGCAGCTTTTCTTAACTGGAGTGACGACAGACCCAATCATCGCTGTTCTAGAAATAAAGCTCTCTGGACCAAAGCATCTTCCATTTCAGAGCTGAGTACCATTGGATGACTAATTCTGTTTTCTATAGGACTAGGTGGAGTTAATCCAGTTTGCATTTCTATTTTAATTTGCACTTTACCATGTAAAGTGCTGAAAGGAATGTCATATAATTCTGAAGCAGCTCGAACGCTCAAATGTCCACTCATTACACTCTTTATTGCCTCATCTAATCATTTCCATTTATTGTAGATTTTCTTTTCTGTTCGTTTTTGTGGCATCTAGAAAATAAGAAGTGGCTTTAAAAAATCGCGTAGGAAAAGGTTTAAATACACAGAATTTATTTGCAATAATTGTGTATAATCATGACGGACTAAACTAAAAAACTGCATTGATCGAAATTGTACTAGGGTATCGAAATTGTACCATTTTTCTAATCGAAAATGTACTATTGGTGTGAGTGAAATCACGAGTAAATAGCAGTGAATTGTGCCAAGAGATGGCAGCACATGTCACAGAGGCTTTTCCCTGTAGCTGCCTCGGAACACGCCCGAACGGAAAACAAGTTTCTAGCCTCACTAATATAGAATTTGCAAGTGCATGGAAACTAGAAAATTTGTAAGACCGCGTCAGACTAAGTAGCTTCACTTACCTCTTAATAGGAAAAAATTTATATCTCCGTAACACAAAGTGGCGTATTCTTGGAAAAGACAGGAGGAGCTGTAGAAACCTGCTACACTACAACGCCACCCAAAGGCAAGAGCTGCCAACACTACGAGACTGACAAATGGCGCGAAACCTTATGTTGATCGGAACTGTGCCTATATCGAAATTGTACCACCTTGTTCTATACAACTACGAAACAATGCAGCGCCCTTCTGTGTATCTCGTTTATGTCTTGTACCTGCTAAGATTTCCAGACTTACAAGTAATTACTCATGAATCGATCGAACTAGTGGATTGAAAGATACTGCTTTCGAGAACGAATTAAGTTTTGTTATACTCTTCTAACGAAACTCAAGCGTGACATCTGCTTTTACCCCAACCAGTTTTATGTTTCATTTAACATTTAATTCACGAAGCGTTGTCTTTCAGGCCGAGATAAATTCTCTACCCCCCCCCCCCCCCCATAGCTTTCTTGAACCGCTAGCCCTACAACGTTTTACTGTCGCTTGCATTATCGCCTCTTCTGTTGTTGATACGTGTTGATGACGCGCACTAGAGACCGAACTCCGTGGAGTATGTATCTGTTTTCTTCAATATAGTGCAATATATGCTAGCAGAAGTGTGTCAACTTCAACCATCCTAGGTTTGCTGAAATTCGCAGTTGGTGGATGGAGGAAGATGTCAGTGCTATAGATCAAGAAATAGACGAAAAAGACTACTATTTTACAATAGCCAGTAATCACAATTTCGACAGTGAACGAGGTAATTAATCAAAGTAAAAAATTCAGGACTATGGTGTTTGGCACTTACCTTTTTCTCCAATTAAATACTTACTATTAGTTAAAAATCAAATGTGTTCTGAGTAGCGGAAAAGGGAAATGTCAATTCCAGCACTGAATGTCAGTTTTCGCGGACTCCATTTTTGTATCTATCGATTGCAATTTTTATGTGCAAGTTTAAACCTGGGAATTTAGTTTTGTGTGAAAATTCATTTGCAACAGAGATAATATAATTTTTCGGAATATAAAGTTTGGGTCCTTGATAATTCGTTTATTTGTACTATTTAAATAACTACACAAAAGTATGTGATTTTGTGAGATAAAAAGTAAAATACTGCAGGCTTTATTTAGCCTTTATCAACAAGGAGTGCTTCAACAACACTTATTGTAAAAATAAATGTTATACAACTTATAATTTTCAAATGCTTTACACGTTCAATCTCAGTTTAAGCATAAGGGTACCAGACACCTCACATCGTAGCACACGTTACAGAAAATCGGTTTTTGAGTTAAGGGTTAATCGAATACTTTAGGAGAGCATTTTATTTTTACTTAACAATAGGGGGGGGGGTAACCATTCTCGTTTGATATGTCCCTTTAAAGGGTGCTACCAGTTGCGCGGATCCATTTGTGGTGTTCACAGGACGTAGGCTGTCAACAACAGCCGTAATGAAACTAGTTCGTCCGAAGTTGGCAGGCGTCGCCGCTTCTGGTGCGTGTCCCACCGGGACACTTTTTCGCCGCCTTTCAGCTCGACTGGCCGCGTTTCCGTGTCGCAGAGGATACTTCCCGTCTTTTGATGCCGGTTTTATAGCTTTATTGCCAGCCAGCGCGTAGCGGAGCGGACTCGCTTTGCGCCGGGTTTTGCAGCTGGGCCGGCTGTGGCCGCGTGTTGCAAGAAAGAGAGAGAGAGAGAGAGAGAGAGAGAGAGAGCGGGCTATTAGCGCGGCATCTGGCCGCAGCGGCCGGCTCCACAATTACCGGCGGCGCCTTTGATCAGTGGAGCGCGCGCTAAGCGATCAGACACGCCGCCAGCGCCGCGCCGCGGCCGGCCCGAATAATAATCAGCGCCGCTGCCGCCGCCGCCGCCGCCGCCGCCGCCTGACTCACGCGCCACGTCCCCCGGCCTGCGCTCGCCGCCCACCTGCCCAGCGCCGGCCACAAAGTAGCCGCCGACCAGCTCCCGGTGCCTGCCTTCTGCTCCTCACTGCCCCCAGCTGCAGGAAACGTCACACGAAAAGCCTCCCGAGTTGTTCCATCCAGTCCCACAGCTGCTACTACCAGACTATATCCTGCAATCTTAAGCGTAGTGAGGACACCCTGTGCACCCCATCCCAATCACCATCCAAGAATTATCCAAGACTACTCCCTAAAGAAGGGAAGCAAAAGGTGGAAGGAGTATATGAAGGGTCTATACAAGGGTGATGTACTTGACAATATTATGGAAATCGAAGAGGATGTAGATCAAGATGAAATGGGAGATACGATACTGCGTGAAGAGTTTGACAGAGCACTGAAAGACCTGAGTCAAAACAAGGCCCCGGGAGTAGACAACATTCCATTAGAACAACTGACGGCCTTGGGAGAGTCAGTCCTGACAAAACTCTACCATCTGTATGAAACTGGCGAAATACCCTCAGACTTCAAGAAGAATATAATAATTCCAATCCCAAAGAAAGCAGGTGTTGACAGATGTGAAAATTACCGAATATCACTTTAATAAGTCACAGCTGCAAAATACTAACGCGAATTCCTTATAGACGAATGGAAAAACTGGTAGAAGTCGACCTCGGGGAAGATCAGTTTGGATTCCGTAGAAATATTGGAACACGTGAGGCAATACTGACCTTACGACTTATCTTAGAAGAAAGATTAAGGAAAGGCAAACCTACGTTTCTAGCATCTGTAGACTTCGAGAAAGCTTTTGACAATGTTGACTGGAATACTCTCTTTCAAATTCCAGGGTAAAATACAGGGAGCGAAAGGCTATTTACAGTTTTTACAGAAACCAGATGGCAGTTATAACAGTCGAGGGGTATCAAAGGGAAGCAGTGGTTGAAGGGAGTGAGACAGGGTTGGAGCCTATCCCCGATGCTATTCAATCTGTATATTGAGCAAGCAGTAAAGGAAACAAAGGAAAAATTCGGAGTAGGCATTAAAGTACATGGAGAAGAAATAAAAACGTTGAGGTTCGCCGATGACAATGTAATTCTGTCAGAGACAGCAAAGGACTTGGAAGAGCAGTTGAACGGAATGGACAGTGTCTTGAAAGGAGGATATAAGATGAACATCAACAAAAGCAAAACGAGGATCATGGAATGTAGTCGAATTAAGTCGGGTGATGCTGAGGAAATTAGATTAGGAAGTGAGACACTTAAAGTAGTAAAGGAGTTTTACTATTTGGGGAGCAAAATAACTGATGATGGCCGAAGTAGAGAGGATATAAAATGTAGACTGGCAATGGCAAGGAACGCGTTTCTGAAGAAGAGGAATTTGTTAACATCGAGTATAGATTTAAGTGTCAAGAAGTCGTTTCTGAAAGTATTTGTATGGAGTGTAGCCATGTATGGAAGTGAAACATGGACGATAAATAATTTGGACAGGAAGAGAATAGAAGCTTTCGAAATGTGGTGCTACAGAAGAATGCTGAAGATTAGATGGGTAGATAACGTAACTACTGAGGAGGTATTGAATAGAATAGGAAACAAGAGGAGTTTGTGGCACAACTTGACAAGAAGAAGGGACCGGTTGGTAGGGCATGTTCTGAGGCATCAAGGGATCACAAATTTAGCATTGGAGGGCAGCGTGGAGGGTAAAAATCATATAGGGAGACTAAGAGATGAATACACTAAGCAGATTCAGAAGGATGTAGGTTGCAGTAAGTACTCGGAGATGAAGGAGCTTGCACAGGTTAGAGTAGCATGAAGAGCTGCATCAAACCAGTCTCTGGACTGAAGATCACAACAACAACAACAACAACAACAACTCCCTTACCAACTGAAATGCCTACTGAAACTCCGTAGAAACCCAGACTGGCAGCCACCCTCCGACCTTCCAACAATCTGACAATATCCCTTACGCCGTATGCTACCCGCAGTAGATCTTGTCAGATGCTATATACATTCACATTCCTACCAAGACATTCCTACTAAGACTCACTGTCTCACCCTCCCCCAAAAAGCCTCACTCCTTCGAGAATTGCGTCACATGTACCAATACTTCCTGCAAACTCGTCACTGGGATACACTCACACGCCACTAGTAAGTGCAGAGACACATCTGAAATTTATTACACTAGTGGCCATTAAAATTGCTACATCACGAAGATGACGTGCTACAGACGCGAAATTAAACCGACAGGAAGAAGATGCTGTGATATGCAAATGATTAGCTTTCCAGAGAATTCGCACAAGGATGGCGCCGGTGGCGACACCTACAACGTGCTGAAATGAAGAAAGATTCCAACCGATTTCTCATACACAAACAGCAGTTGACCGGCGTTGCCTGGTGAAACGTTGTTGTGATGCCTCGTGTAAGGAGGAGAAATGCGTACCATCACGTTTCCGCTTTGATAAAGGTCGGATTGTAGCCTATCGGGATTGCGGTTTATCGTATCGCGACGTTGCTGCTCGCGTTGGTCGAGATCCAATGACTATTAGCAGAATATGGAACCGGTGGGTTCACGAGGGTAATACGGAACGCCGTGCTGGCTCCCAACGGCCTCGTAGCAGTCGAGATGACAGGCATCTTATCCGCATGGCTGTAACGGATCGTGCAGCCACGTCTCGATCCCTGAGTCAACAGATGGGGACGTTTGCAAGACAACAATCATCTGCAGGAACAGTTCGACGACGTTTGCAGCAACGTGGACTATCAGCTCGGAGACCGTGGCTGCGGTTACCCTTGACGCTGCATCACAGACAGGAGCGCCTGCGATGGTGTACTCGACGACGAACCTGGGCGCACGAATGGCAAAACGTCATTTTTTCGGATGAATCCAGGTTCTATTTATAGCATCATGATGGTCGCATCCGTGTTTGGCGACATCGCGGTGAACACACAATGGAAGCGTGTATTCGTCATCGCCATACTGGCCTATCACCTGGCGTGATGATATGGGGTGCCATTGGTTACACGTCTCGGTCACCTCTTGTTCGAATTGACGGCACTTTGAGCAGTGAACGTTACATTTCAGATGTGTCAGGACCCGTTCTTCTACCCTTCATTCGATCCCTGTGAAACCCTGCATTTCAGCAGGATAATGCACGACTGCATGTTGCAGGTCCTGTACGGGTCTTTCTGGATACAGAAAATGTTCGACTGCTGCCCTGGCCAGAACATTCTCCAGATCTCTCACCAATTGAAAACGTCTGGTCAATGGTGACTGAGCAACTGGTTCGTCACAATACGCCAGTCACTACTCTTGATGAAGTGTGGTATCGTGTTGAAGCTGCATGGGCAGCTGTACCTGTACACGCCATCCAAGCTCTGTTTGACTCAATGTCTAGGCGTATCAAGGTCGTTATTACGGCCAGAGGTGGTTGTTCTGGGTACTGATTTGTCAGGATCTATGCACCCAAATTGCGTGAAAATGTAATCACATGTCAGTTCTAGTATAATATATTTGTGCAATGAATACCCGTTTATCATCTGCATTTCTTCTTGGTGAAGCAATTTTAATGGCCACTAGTGTAAATGCAAAAACGCTGGAACTGCCGCCACTCATAAGCTTTTGAAGTGCTGCAAAGCATTCCATCGACTCAGAGGCAATGACTACATACTTCACTAACAACTCTTCCATAACATCCATTCCTTACCTGATAACCTGAACAGAGCTGACTACTTTGCATCGTATCTCTCTGACATCTTCTCCATCTGTGATGACCTTCATTTTGATTACTCACTGTTTCCTACCATCCATGAACGTACTAACACTATTGTCCTGCCCCTGGCTCCCAGCTTTCAATACTTGTGCAACGTCCCACATAAAACACGTACTTCACAGAAAAAATAACCCATCTCCTGGTTACAACCGCATCAGCTGTCAACACCTTAAAGAATGTCCCCTCTCCTTTCTTGTCACCCTTGCGACCCTATGCACCACTATCCTGTCCACAGGTTACTATTCTGAGTTCTGACAAACCTTCAAAACCCGGCATTGCCTTAAACTCAACAAACACCTTACTTATGCCTCCTTCTGTTGTCCCATCTGCCTTACTTCAGTGTTCAGCTAGGTCTTCGAATCCATCCTCTCCCATCACATCCGTCAACACCTGAACCAACACCACCTTCTTCCAGTTACCCAGTGTGGCTTCCATCCCAATTCCTCCTCTAATGACGTGCTCCTGCATCTCACCCTCCTCCTATCCCACCAACTCAACTCCCATAAATCTGCTGTTTTTGTCTCTCTCAACTTAGAGAAAGTCGACGACTGTTTATGGCATTCTGGTCTCCTTTTGAAACTCCATACATACACACCTCCAATTTACTATGTCTACCTTATTGTATCCTTTCTATCTTATCACCCCTCCTTTGTTATAATTAACAATACCAATTCCCATATCTTCTATCCCACTGCAGGACTGCCCAAAGGCTCAGTCCTCTCCCCTCTACTTTATCTCTACACTGCTGATATTCCCCCTCCTTCATTAGGATGATGACGCCGCTTTCCTCGCCCTCTACCCTCCACTATAAAAATCCTAACGATTCCTCCAAATCCATCTCACTCAGTTTACCTCCTGGTGTAACCGATGGCTCCTCAAGATAAACCCCTCCAAAACCCAGCTGATAATTGTAGGACAAAACACACACACATTACACCTCTATCGCTTCTGCATTATCATTTATGATCATCCTATCCAGTTAACTGAACACTTCGTACTAACCCTCGACTGGCAGCTAATGCGGAAACCTCACCTACTAACCATACAACAGAAAACCTCTAAACTAAAACTATTAATAGCCTGAGCTTGGAGATTACACTCCTCCTCTCTCCACACCTACAAAACCCTGATCTGACCCATCCTCTGCTATGCAAATGTTTTGTGCATATCCACACCACCGAAGTTCTGTAAGTTCCTCCAAATCCTCAAATTCCAGGCATTCTGTCTCGATTTCTGCATCTGTCTACCTCTCCTCACACCGATCCTCTACCATCTCATCAAATTCCAAATGTTCCTCACTCACATAGATCACCTCCACGTATACTATACTATCTCCAAATTATATTCCAATAACCCCCTGTCTCCCCTCTGATCACGAACCCTGGTATGTTGCTGTACCTACACACTCATATCCCTCCATCACCACATGTACGCCGGCCGGAGTGGCCGAGCGGTTCTAGGCGCTACAGTGTGGAACCGCGCGCCCGCTACGGTCGCAGGTTCGAATCCTGCCTCGGGCATGGATGTGTGTGATGTCCTTAGGTTAGTTAGGTTTAAATAGTTCTAAATTCCAGGGGACAGATGACCTCAGAGGTTAAGTCCCATAGTGCTCAGAGCCATTGGAACCATTTCTACACGTACACACTCTCCATATCCTATCTCATCGCAACTTCAGCCAACTCCCCCTCCCAGACAAAAGGTTTTGCCCTGATAGCTATCACTTCTACCAACTTTAACTCTTCCCCACCTATCCTACTCCAAATATCAGGACTCCTCTCTCTCTGTCTCCCTCTCTCCACCTAACCCCATCCATTCCGTCTTGTTACCACTACCCTAACCACGCACCAAAACCCTCCCACCCTCTATCTTTCCCAGTTTCTATCTTCCGACTATCGGCTTCAACACCTACCCTCATCTCTAGAGTTTTCCCTACCTCTCTACCCTGTAGGATATATTCTATCCTCCTGAAATACTTTTTTCTCAATGAAGGTCCTTCAGATTTTAAGTGAAAGTGCAGAGCTTCAGTGTTTTTTTTCTAGAATAATTTCACCATACTGTGATCTGTTTCTAAAATGTATATATTGACATTTTCTAGATGTCTGTCTTTGATTTTTAATTTAAATTAATAAATCAGTCCCCATGTTCTTTATATCATCTGTTATATTTTTTTAAAAAAATATTCTTGGCTGAAGAGTGGAATACTGTGCTGCTGACAGTCCACCCTAACCATATGGAGCAAAGAGGATGAAGGTAACAGTAAATGAAAAAAAGTGGTAAGGACTATCGTGGCATCCCACAAGGCCCTGCTTATTATTTAATATCTTGTGGTTAGAGGCCTGTGCAGATGCGAATTTCCGCCGTTGTAATTCGTGTTGTCTTAATATATTAGACTACAGTTATTTTATTCATATAGTCCGTTTTTCAATGGTATGTTAATCCAGTGATCAGTCCCTTCCTGTCGAATGGTTTAAAGCAAAAATATTCTGTTACCTTATAGTCTGAAAGGGTACAGTACCGCCCGACATTGAAAATAGGTACAACATACTTCATTATTTTTGTCAGAACAACACATTTTTTTCTAATAACTCAATTTCAATTAATACAGCAAAGCCGGATACCAGTGTGGGAAAGAATGACAATTTATTTATTTAATTGATCACATGTGCACTCCCACAAAATAAATCCCTACATCCAGTTTGGTGAGATGTGTGAAATGAATGAATGTATGGTCGTCTGCTAACCGCAGATAGTGAATGTAAATATATGATCATCTTTGAGACGATCCTTTGGTGGGACCAAAGAGATGAAACTTACCTGAGCTTTGAGCGCCTGAAATGTGGCTGACCAATACGGTAGCAAGGTGCTCCCTCACTTCAGCAGAGGTGCGAGAGGACCTCGAGAACGGCCATGTTTCAGCACTCTGCCGCTGGATCTTGTGCTGTTATGACATGTTTTAGTTGTGCTCCGTAATGACGAAAGAATGGAGACATGGTATGCATGTGGAATATTTAAGAGTAGTTTGAAATAATAATTTCTCTATTTCGGGGACTTTTGTGGGGAGAATTAAATGTCAGGCAGGTAATATTAATGGGATTGTAGTAATCTTCACAAGTGACCAACGGTCACAATGAAACCACGTGTAGCAATAAGTTGAAATACTTCCGTGTGCTTAAGTTAAGCTGAATTACTAGCGTGTGTACAATAAGTTGAAATATTTAAGAAATAGCGTGTGTACCATAAGTTGAAATATTTAAGAAATGGCGTGTGCAGGACTTGAAATTAGAGACGAGTACTTCCACGTGGTGAGTACTGTGTGAGTCTCAATCTGTGTATGAGACAAAAGATAAAGAGAAGTACTCGTCCATGGTATCAGTTGAGGACTCGCTTGTGTGATGAATACGTTCTTAATATTACTTTGCGTGATATGATTCCGTGTGACGCTAGATTCAAACTCTGGGAGAGAAGCAAGGTGAGTCGGCCGTCTATCCAGCAACGCCACTTGGCTTGCATTGCACAGGAAGACGTGCATATGTCTCCAGAGTTCATAGTAGGAAAGTAGAATTACGAAGTGGGGCAGTGTCGTGTGAAACTGGGATAAATATTAATTGAAGTGGGAAAGCTGAAAGTGATAATGTTGTGACTATTACCTGTGTAGTATTTCATATTGTAGTGTGGTGTATGTCATGTAATTCGGGTATGTGTGGTTTGCATGGGAGAGTAGCGAGGAGTTTCAAAAGATTAGTGGGTTATGCTTGTTCCTTCTGTACGGCTCGGTCTGGAAGAAAGTTTCGTGATGATGATTGTCAGAGTCGAAGTGTGAAAAATAATAAAAGATCCACCATCCTATCCAGAAAGTGCACTGTAGCGTTAAATAATTACGAGACCATAATATAGAGATTCACCAATGTAAAGCCATGCCCACTGGGCGGAATTTCTCATGTGTTATTGTTGTAGGTTATAGAATTTGTGTGTTTAGGTTATAGAATTTATCGGAATAAAAAGATTGGTGGACTTTTCCTTCGAATTGTATGTTGTCATGATGTCCCGAATTTATAATGTGTGCGCCACTCATATTCAGTGTGGTGGCCACGTGTTGATAAAAGCCGTTAAATAAAAGACATAAAGGAAATGTGGTATTGCCAGTGCGTAGTGAACAGTCTGAGTTCTGTAAATCACTGATAGTCAGATGTGCGTTTCCGTTCCGTATTATTCATACAGGAGGATAATTTGTAACTTAATTGTGAGTACGAGAATTCATGTTACTCGATAAATAAGAATGAATCCACTCGCTTGGCAGACCACTCATCTTGCAGGCCTGACTGCTTGATGCCACAGTATGAGCAAGGCATGTGGGTGCCTCTCAAGTCTATGGATGATTTATTTTTCCTAGTGAAAAATAATGGCTGCCTGAGCTTTACCTCAGTGCTAAGACATTAGCAGGATCACCTACAGGGGTTGGACAAAAGTATGGAACCACCGCAAGGAATGGATGCTTGAACATAAATGGAGATGCTAGCCAAGCCTGCAGAATGCACTATTGTACTGGACCAAGTACTGCAGCTGTGGAGTGCGCTCAATACGCTGCAAGTGTCAGCGCTGGCGAGAACAGTGTTCTGTGTAGTTGTGGGTCCATTATGTCGGAGCTCAGTGAATTCGAACGAATGAAAACTGGTTGTGCTCTTAGGGTGTGTACTACCGTAACCAACTTAGCTGAAATGTTTGCTCTTTCAAGAGGTACCGCAACGAAGATTTATGCTGCATACAGAGAAAGCGGGAAAACATCACCAGCCATGACACAAAACGGACAGGAGTGTGTGTTGAGTGATCGTGATGGACGGTTATTGAAGAGGATTGTGGCGAAAAATAAGAGAACGTCAGCTGCAAAAGTCACTGCAGAACTGAGTGTCGCACCTGCGAACCCTGTCAGTACCAAAGCAGCAGGGAGTTAGCTCCACAAGAGGAGAACTGCATAGGGAGTTTGAGTTCCAGAACCGTAACAGGAAATCGTGGTGCCGAAGCCATAAAACCTAGGCTACTCAGCAATGGAAGGAAGCCGTTTGGTCATAGGATTCTTGTTTCACACTGTTCCGAACTTATGGCACTGATTACTCACCAAAAGCGAAAAATGGCGGGGGTTCGATGATGATTTGGGCAGTCATATCATGGAATTCCGTGTACTTAATTGTTCCTCTGCCAGGTTGCGTTACTACCAAGAATTATGTGACCATTTCAGGTCCGCGCGCCGAGTGGCCGCGCGGCTAGAGGCGCCATGTCACTGACTGTGCGGCCCCTCCCGCCGGAGACTCGAGTCCTCCCAAGGGCATGGGTGTGTGTGTATGTGTGTGTGTGTGTGTGTGTGTGTGTGTGTGTGTGTGTGTGTGTGTGTGTGTGTTTTGTTCTTAGCATACGTTAGTTTAAGTAGTGTGTAAATCTCCGGACCGATGAACTCTGCAGTTTGGTCCCGTAAGAACTCAAACACACACATTTCAGGTCCATATCATGGCACAATATTTGTTTCCCAATGGTGATGCAGTGTTCCAAGACGCCCTGGCGCCTGACATCCCCTGGGACTGGTTTTTTCAGCACAAGAATGTGCTGTCGCATGTCCTCCGGCAGCCACAGGCACCAAGTGGCCCTGCGCACTATGGGACTTAACATCTATGGTCATCAGTCCCCTAGAACTTAGAACTACTTAAACCTAACTAACCTAAGGACATCACACAACACCCAGTCATCACCAGGGAGAGAAAATCTCTGACTCCGCCGGGAATCGAACCCGGGAACCCGGGCGTGGGACGTGAGAACGCTACCGCACGACCACGAGCAGGCACCAAATCTCAATATCATTGAGCCTTTGTGGTATACTTGGGATAGAGGGGCGCCGTGAGCGCTATCAACGTTCATAACCATTACATGAACTTGCAACTATCTAGCGGGAAGAATGATATAAGATTCCTTTGAAAATCATACAGAAGCAGTGTTTATCCATTCTGAGACGACTGGAAGCTGTTTTGAATGCGAACGGATTTCCTACGCTATATTAGGCATGGTAAGTTGTGTTTTTGGTGTTTCCATATTTTTGCCCGATCCATGTACCTATATTCTACTTTAAATGTTATTATAAAATCAATATTCTTGATGTACGATTATTTTACTTTAATGTGTAGTACAGTCGAACATTATACCATTGTCGTTCGCTTTTTCATACATGGGAATGAAGTCCCATGCCTCTTGACAGAGCGTAGGGGAACGATACGGGAAACCCGCACCGCCATACTAGGCAAGGTCCTAATGGAGGTGGTTTGCCGTTGCCTTCCTCCGAAAGTAATGGGGATGAATGATGATGACGAAGACGATGCAACAACACCCAGTCATCTCGGGGCAAGTGAAAATCGCTGACCCCCAACGGGGAATCGAACCCGGGACCCGTGATCGGGAAGCGAGAGCGCTACCGCGAGACCGCGAGCTGCGGACTTTTCATACATGATCTATAAAATATTCTACGAAGAACCAATAGAACAGTCAACTAATGGAATGTATTTCTGGTGCAGTCCAGCCAGTTCTCACTGGTCACTGACGTAACATTGCTAACATGCCATGCTAATAGGGATCAGTAATTGATGCAGTGATTATTCCATGTGAGAAGCAATTTTACATGTTCCACAAGTGTTGTGGCTAATCGTTGTAGTCACTGAAATGGGTGCGACCATCACTGAGATTTTCGGAAAATGTCCCTAAGTAGGGGAGTTTTGATATGCTCCTTTGTACTCATAGTTACTACGAGAGGGATATGCGGATGTGCCCGACAAGTACAGTGCGACATCCGTGAATGCTTTCATTGCAGGAGGTAGGTGTAGATGTGGACGCATCTTCTTCCTCTGTCTACTTTTGCTAAAGAAACATTTCTGTCAAAAACACAGGGTGTTTCAAAAAGAATAACCTGATTTTAAAACTCCATATTTATTGATAAAAACATAGCACAAAACTTGGATGAAATGCAAAAAAGGTTTAGCTATGCTCTTACAAATGCTCTGTGTGTCCACACAAACACACACACACACGCACGCACACACACACACACACACACATACACACACACACACACACACACACACACACACACACACATACAGAGCTGCCTATTTATCTTCAGAGTCTAATTGCTACCGCACATATTCTTGTCAGCATTTATGATGTTTGATACAGAGTCAAATGTGTCTTAATTAACCTCAGCAATCAGCATATCATTTTTGAGGCTGTAGGAACACTTGTTCTTAGCAGCACATGACAGATTTTGATTTTAAATGGGGCGGTAAGTTTACATTTATTTGAGTCTGATCCAGAGATGAAACTAGCTTGGTGTCTGAGGCTGCACTAAGGCAATGGACTCACAATTGGCAGGACAATGGTTCAAATACCCTCCAGCCAACGAGATGGAAATATCCCGTGGTTTTCATAAATCGTTGTAGGCAACTGCCGGGATGTTTCCTTTGAAATGGGTCGGCCGACTGCCTCTCACATCCTTCCCTAATTCGAACTTCTGTGACATCTCTAATAATCTCACTGACGATGGGAAGTTAAATTCTAATATTCTTTACTTTCACGCCCTACAGAATGCCAATCCTGCTAAACTTTATTTTGCCATGTTCTGCATCAGATTTCTTGAATTCTCGGGCACAGAACAACCTCTGAAGGATGTCTCTCACTTAGCCCTTAAAACCATCAGCCCTGTGTTTGTAGAGTGATGGACTTTTCCCTCAGAAACGTGGATTCGCATTGGCATTATATTCTAAAAAAATGGCTCTGAGCATTATGGGACTTTACTTCTCAGGTCATCAGTCTCCTAGAACTTAGAACTAATTAAACCTAACTAACCTAAGGACATCACATACATCCATGCCCGAGGCGGGATTCGAACCTGCGACCGTAGCGGTCACGCGATTCCAGACAGAAGCGCCTAGAACCGCTCGGCCACACTGGCCGGCTGTTTATTACACTTCTCTACTACATCCTGATGGGACCCCTTGTCATTATTATTTATGTCACAAAATTCAGAAAAGTGACCATTGACCTAATGGGGAATCTTTCGGCGAACTCCAGTATTTATACTTTTCTTGGATCACTTCTAGATTTCTAACTACTCTTAGCAGTGTGAAAAGCAGACCTCGATGAAATGGTGGCCACGTCCCCACATGTGAGTTAACTGGACTCATCTTACCCATAGTGTATTTGTATTGTGTATTGAACCAGGGACCTAGAAACGACTGAGAGGCTTCGTCCCGCCGTAGCCCTTAGTGGTTCACAACCCCACAACAGGCCACAGCAGTCTACTCACCCCACCATCGCCCCACACCGAACCCAGGGTTATTGTGCGGTTCGGCCCCAGTGGACACCCCCTTGGGAACGTCTCATGCCAGAGAAGTGTACCCCAAACGTTTGCGTGGTAGAGTAATTATGGTGTACGCGTACGCAGCAATCGCCGGCATAGTGTAACTGAGGCGGAATAAGGGGAACCGGCCCTCATTCGCCGAGGTAGATGGAAAACCGCCTAAAAAAACATCCACAGTCTAGCCGGCACACCGGACCTCGACACTGATCCGCCCGGCGGATTCGTGCCGGGGATTAGCACGCCTTCCTGCTCGGGAAGCAGTGGGTTAGACTGCGCGACTACCCGGTCGAGCTTCGTCTTACCCGTACTGGACACTGGATGGCTACCACGGCTTCAGGTATAGGAAATTATGCCCATGGTACATCCGACAGTCGAAGGAGTAACATTTACTGGATGAAAGTCATTCTCTGATTTTAAAATCTGGATAGCGTAATTCTTTAGGTCAAGATTCTGCCAATTCATACCTTTAAACTTTGGCAAACAATGCATTAAGAAAACAGTTAACACAGAATACACTGTTGGACTTAAGTGGCGAGAAAGCAGACTAGAGTATGTTAGCCAGTCATTTACTATAGCCAGCTGGCCAGTAACTGGTCAAAATATTTGTCAACTCTACTGTTCGGAAAGGGAGACCGCCAGACTGCGCTCACTACTGTGGCTTTCATCGGGTACACAGTCATGGTGGCTCCAGCATAGAGCCGACACTGCGGATGTAGCTATGAGCCGCAGTGTCATGGTACAACAAACTCCTTTATGGGAGAGGGTTTGGTTTGACTCACTGGACCTGACTGATGGACTGATAACATGTCCTTTGACGAAATTAAAGCATACTGGCACTTGCTTCCGTGCTCCCAGTATACCATCTGTTTGTTTAGTAAGGCAGTTAGGCCACAGCTCTCAGCAGAGCAGTAAGTTAAGTGTTTATCTTTTTCTGTGTTTTCCTCGTAGTATATCTGTTAAATTTTGTGTGTGTTCTTCTGTTGAAGTGGTTCAATCTCGCGTTTTTGTAAGGGTGTATTCATTCAGTCTTTAGCGCAACGGTTGCTACATAGTTTATTAATGAATCTGCGTCCATTGGTGACACATCAGGAAGCTACCAAGTTGCATATCAAGGATTCTGTCTGCTTTTATAGTGTACTTCTTCAGTTAGTCTTGCTAGGATGGTTAGGATGTGTGCATGCTGTGTGCAGACGCAGAAGGAGCTGGCCACAGTTCGCAAACAGCTGAATGCCCTTTTGGCTACGGTCAATTACCTTGCTGCCTCGGGCTGTAGCGGAGGCAGAGAATCTGGCGCATCGCTTGGCACAGGTGTCGCTTGGCTCGCCCACTGGCTCTGCATCTGAGGCCCTCCTGTTTTACCTGATGTGGTGGATCCGTCCACACAGCAGGGTGAGTGGCAGATAGTAACGCATTCACGTCGCTTGAGGTAGAGGGCCAATGTGAACCCCGGCTGCCTCGCCTCGCCCGCTCATCCTGTGAGTGGAGAGGCGGCCGCTCCTTGAGCAGGGTCCGAACATGCATTCGGGAGCTCCAGCGTTAGGAATATTATGGAGCCCAGTAGGCAAATAGTGTTCAAGGCTGGAAAGAAAGCCAATGTGCACTCGGTGTGTCTACCAGGGGCCTCATCCGAGATGTGGAGCCGGCCTTGCCTGCAACTGTCGAATGTGCAGGGTGCAGTCTTCTCAAGGTTCAGCTCACGTCGGCACCATCGACGCCTGTCTCATGGGTTCTGAGGCTATCCTCAGTTCATACACTGGTCTGGAGCCGAATGGAGGGTCTCAGCCAAAGGCTTCGTCGACTCCGTGATGGTCTCCGCTGCAGATTTTTAGACCTGCGTTATCGTGTGGGGTTTTGTAGGACTCCCATTGATAGGTGATGGGTGCATTACACAAAGGAAGCAGCTACACGAGTTGCACAGTTCTTGTGGAGTGCACATGAGGTTTTTTTTTTGTTTTTTTTTTAGACCGTATTTTGAGGTGCTCTGATAGGCCAGTCAATACGTACCAAGGGTGTTCAGAGTAAAGGCACTTAGACTGTCAAAAATTTATCTGTAAACTGCCGAAATCTTTGTAATGAAGTTCCCGAATTTACTGCCCTCCAGCAAATTTTTCACTCTCAAATTATTGCTGGCACTGAGAGCTGGCCGAAACCTGAAGTGGAAAGCTCTGAGATATTTAGCGAGTCGTGGAGTGTATATCGGGAAGACAGATTAGAGCCCATTCGAGGGGGAGCGTTCACTGCAAATGACAAAAATATTGTCTCTATTAAGGTCTATGTTGAGTGTGACAGTTAAGTTATTGGGTCGCATATAATAGGTGTAGGTGTAGTAAATTGTTGGATGTTTTTACTGACCAGGCTATTCCGCTGTGGCAGCTCTAGAGTCATTCAAAGAAACTCTACGCTCAGTAGCGCTTAAATACCCAGATCATGCGATACCAGTTGGACGCGACTGTAATCTATCGAGTATAGCCCGGGATGTCTATGATTTCATTCCGGGGGGTACAGACAGACAGTACCACGATATACTTTTGAATGCGTTTTCTGAATTCTGTCTTGAGTAGCTAGCTCGGCAGCCCACACGCAATGGAAATATGTTAGACCTTGTAGCTACAAAAAGGCTGGATGTTATCGACAATGTCATTACAGAAATGGGGATTAGCGATCATGATGTCATTATAGCAACTATGGTTACGAAAGTTAATAAATCAGTGAAGAAGTCTAGGAGAGCGTTTCTGACAGACAGAGCAGATAAGCAGTTGTTAGCGTCTCACTTAGAGAGTGGATGGACATCACTTAGTGCCACTAAGATGGACGCAGAGGAAGTATGGGCAAAGTTTAAGGAGACTGTAAATCGTGGTCTGGAGAGTTATGTGTCTAGTAAGTGGATAAAGGATGGAAAAGACCCTCCATAGTTTAATGACGAAATTCGGAAGATGCTGAGGAAGCAAAGGCTGTTGCACCCTCGGTTCAAGAAAGAACGCCCAAATGACGATAAGCGAAGGTTATCAGACAAAGATTTATGCGCGAAGCGTGTAACAACTCCCATCGTCACACCATAGCAAAAGATCTGGCAGGGAACCCGAGAAAATTCTGGTCTTATTTAAAATCGCTAAGCGGGTCTAAGGCTTCCGTTCAGTCCCTTCTTCACCAGTCTGGTGCGGCAGTTGAAGACAGAAAGAGGAAAGCCGAAGTTTTAAATTTCACCTTCAAGAAATCGTTCACACAGAAGAATCGCACAAATATAGCGTCATTTGACCATCGGACAGACTCCCGTATGGACGAAATAGTAATAAGCGTAGAGAAACAGCTGAAAGATGTGAAAGCAAATAAATCACCAGTTCCAGATGCAATCATAATTAGGTTTTACAAAAATGATTCAAAAGGCTCTGAGCACTATGGGACTTAACTTCTGAGGTCATCAGTCCCCTAGAACTTAGAACTACTTAAACCTAACTAACCCAAGGACATCACATACATCCATGCCCGAGGCAGGATTCGAACCTGCGACAGTAGCGGCCGCACGGTTCCAGACTGATGCGCCTAGAACCGCTCGGCCACTCCGCCCGGCTAGGTTTTACAAATGAGTACGCTACGGCCCCTTACCTGGCTTGCGTTTATCGTGAATCTCTAGCGCAGCACGAAGTCCCAAGTGTTAAGTGAATCTTCCGTCGGTTCTTGGTAGAACAACATTATAATAAATGAAAAGCACTACTTTGCTTTTGTTCTACAGTATTACTTTTAATGTAATAATGAAAAAGGAATACTGTAGAACAAAAGTCCCAAGTGACCAGAAAAAGTCCAGGTGACTCTGGTATGTAAGAAGGGTAAAAGAACGGACCAGCAAAATTACAGACCAATATCCCTAACTTAATTTTGCTGCAGAATACTTGAATATACAGGGTTATTACAAATGATTGAAGCGATTTCACAGCTCTACAGTAACTTTATTATTTGAGATATTTTCACAATGCTTTGCACACACATACAAAAACTCAAAAAGTTTTTTTAGGCATTCACAAATGTTCGATATGTGCCCCTTTAGTGATTCGGCAGACATCAAGCCGATAATCAAGTTCCTCCCACACTCGGCGGAGCATGTCCCCATCAATGAGTTCGAAAGCATCGTTGATGCGAGCTCGCAGTTCTGGCACGTTTTTTGGTAGAGGAGGTTTAAACACTGAAACTTTCACATAAGCCCACAGAAAGAAATCGCATGTGGTTAAGTCGGGAGAGCGTGGAGGCCATGACATGAATTGCTGATCATGATCTCCACCACTACCGATCCACCGGTTTTCCAATCTCCTGTTTAAGAAATGCCGAACATCATGATGGAAGTGCGGTGGAGCACCATCCTGTTGAAAGATGAAGTCGGCGCTGTCGGTCTCCAGTTGTGGCATGAGCCAATTTTTCAGTATGTCCAGATACACGTGTCCTGTAACGTTTTTTTCGCAGAAGAAAAAGGGGCCGTAAACTTTAAACCGTGAGATTGCACAAAACACGTTAACTTTTGGTGAATTGCGAATTTGCTGCACGAATGCGTGAGGATTCTCTACCGCCCAGATTCGCACATTGTGTCTGTTCACTTCACCATTAAGAAAAAATGTTGCTTCATCACTGAAAACAAGTTTCGCACCGAACGCATCCTCTTCCATGAGCTGTTGCAAGCGCGCCGAAAATTCAAAGCGTTTGACTTTGTCATGGGGTGTCAGGGCTTGTAGCAAAACGGTAAGGCTTCTGCTTTAGCCTTTTCCGTAAGATTTTCCAAACCGTCGGCTGTGGTACGTTTAGCTCCCTGCTTGCTTTATTCGTCGACTTCCGCGGCCTACGCTTGAAACTTGCCCGCACGCGTTCAACCGTTTCTTCGCTCACTGCAGGCCGACCCGTTGATTTCCCCTTACAGAGGCATCCAGAAGCTTCAAACTGCGCATACCATCGCCGAATGGAGTTAGCAGTTGGTGGATCTTTGTTGAACTTCGTCCTGTTAAGTGTCGTCGCACTGTTATGACTGACTGATGCGAGTGCATTTCAAGCACGACATTCGCTTTCTCGGCTCCTGTCGCCATTTTCTCTGACTGCGCTCTCGAGCGCTCTGGCGGCAGGAACCTGAAGTGCGGCTTCAGCCGAACAAAACTTTATGAGTTTTTCTACGTATCTGTAGTGTGTCGTGACCATATGTCAATGAATGGAGCTACAGTGAATTTATGAAATCGCTTCAATCATTTGTAATTGCCCTGTATTCTCAGTTCGAATATATTAAACTTTCTTGACACTGATGTCCACAAATGAGTATGGTTTTACAAAGCATCGCTCGTGCGGAACTCAGGATGCCATTTTCTCACATGATATGGTGCGAACTATGGATGAAGTGCAACTGGCAGATTACATATTTGTAGATTTCCGGAAAGCATTTGACACGGTGTCCCATTGCTAGCTGTTAACGAAGGTAGGAGTGTATGGAGTAAATTCACAGATATGTGAGCGGCTCCAAGACTCCTTGACGGCTAGTGTTCATCAGAGACGAGGGTATGATCAGAAGTGCCCCAGGGAAGTGTTATAGGATCACTCTTGTTCTCTGTGTACATAAATGATATGGCGGGCAGGGTGGGCAACAATCTACGGTTGGTCCCTGATGATGCTGTAGTGTACAGCGAATTGTCGAAGCTGAGTCACTGTAGGAGGACACAAGATGACTTACAGAAAATTTCTAGTTAGTGTGATGAATGGTAGCTAGCTCTAAATGTGGAAAAATGCAACTTAATGCGGATGAGTAGGAAGAACAAACCGGTGATCTTCTGATACGGTACTAGTAGTGCCCTGCTTGACATAGTCAACTCGTTTAAATATCTGGGCGTAACGTTCCAGAGCGATGTGAAGTGGAATGAACGTGTGAAAACTGTGGCAGGGAAGGCGAATGGTCGGCTTCGGTTTATTGGGAGAATTTTAGGAAAGCGTGGTTTCACTGTAAAGGAGACCACATATGGGACGCTGTAGCGACCTATTCTTGAGTACTGCTCGAGTGTTTGGCATTCGTACCAGGGCTGATTGAAGGAAGATAATGAAGCAATTCAGAGGCGGGCCCTGGAGGGATGGCGACGTTCTTTTCGAGAAACACTACCGAGAAAATTGAGAGAACTGGCATTTGAAGCTGACTGCCGAGCGATTCTACTGCCGCCAACATACATTGCGTGTAAGGACCACGAAGACAAGATACGAGAAACCAGGGCTCATACAAAAGCATATAGATCGTCGTTTTCCCCTTGTTCTATTTGCGAGTGGAATAGGAAAGGAAATGACTGGTAGTGGTAGAGGATACCCTCTGCCACGCTCCGTGCGATGGCTTGCGGAGTATCTACAGGGTGCTACAAAAAGGTACGGCCAAGCTTTCAGGAAACATTCTTCACACACAAATAAAGAAAAGATGTTATGTGGACATGTGTCCGGAAACGCTTAATTTCCATGTTAGAGCTCATTTTAGTTTGTTCTTCCACCTACGCTCAATGGAGCACGTTATCATGATTCCATACGGGATACTCTACCTGTGCTGCTAGAACATGTGCCTTTACAAGTACGACACAAAATGTGGTTCATGCACGATGGAGCTCCTGCACATTTCAGTCGAAGTGTTCGTACGCTTCTCAACAACAGATTCGGTGACCGATGGATTGGTAGAGGCGGACCAATTCCATGGCCTCCGCGCTCTTCTGACCTCAACCCTCTTGACTTTCATTTATGGAGGCATTTGAAAGCTCTTGTCTACGCAATCCCGGTACCAAATGTAGAGACTCTTCGTGCTCGTATTGTGGACGGCTGTGATACAATACGCCATTCTCCAGGGCTCCATCAGCGCATCAGGGATTCCATGCAACGGAGGGTGGATGCATGTATCCTCGCTAACGGAGGACATTTTGAACATTTCCTGTAACAAAGTGTTTGAAGTCACGCTGGTACGTTCTGTTGCTGTGTGTTTCCATTGAAGAGAAGTAATAAAATGAGCTCTAACATGGAAAGTAAGCGTTTGCGGACACATGTCCACATAACATATTTTCTTTCTTTGTGTGTGAGGAATGTTTCCTGAAAGTTTGGCCGTACCTTTTTGTAACACCCTGTATGTAGATGGACATGTAGGTGTCTGGGAGCTGACAGCTTGGCATCTCTCTGCCCTTTCTGGTTACTGACGGAGAGGTTCGGCCTACGTATACGTCACGTATCTGCAGCATCAGTTATTTATTAGTGGTATACTGATCTACACAATCAAATATGAATTCATTCAGGCCATTCTTGCTAGCTGTTTCATTTACCAGATCGTTAGAGCGTTAACAATACTGCCGTCTGGTGCTGATTGTGAGTTAGTGATTCGTGTAGTGTCTAGAGGACGAAATGACTGTCTCGTGGGCTGACAGTGACCGCCATCTTATCTTTTACATTGCCCCCTCCCTGCCACACACACACACACACACACACACACACACACACACACACACATTTGCCAGCTGCTGACACTGCATAAGACACCGCGGTCCGCCAGCAGAGTGCCGCAGCAGCAGCGGCGGCGGCGGCAACCGCAGCTCGCTCGGACAAGAGCAGCGGCAGGCGGCGACTTCAAAAGGTTGCCGCGTGAGACGCGATTTACCGCTCCGAGTGAAGGGGGCTGCCAACCAGGCCGTGAAGTTGCCGTCTTGTTCGCGAGGGGGAGGGGAGCGCGGGGAGAGAATAAAGAAGACGACGGGCGCCGGACCTGCTGGCTCTCGGGAACTTTCCATTCAAACAGCCAGTAACGGCTCGAGACATGTCGCCTACCACAAGGGGAAAACGGACCAGCGTCCCGTCTCGTACCTAACGGAAGACCTCATCCACCTTAACAACTCAATGTTTCCTTTTGGCACTGGAGAAAGTACGTTTGATTTAGACATAAGTGGAAAATTAAGACTGATGACGAGACGTAAAGATTCACTTCGTTAGTCATTAAAATTGCAACCCCAGGAAGGACAACAAACAAAATAATTTAGTTATTGCGCTTGCACAGCACGCTAGGAATACTACATGATTAAATTTGTATTTCCAGAATGAGATTTTCACTCTGCAGCGGAGTGTGCACTGATATGAAACTCCCAGGCAGATTAAAACTGTGCCGGCCTGTGTGGCCGAGCGCTTCTAGGCGCTTCAGTCTGGAATCCTGCCTCGGGCATGGATGTCAGTGATGTCCTTAGGCTTAGGCTTAAGTAGTTCTAAGTCTAGGGGACTGATGACAGCTGTTAAGTCCGATAGTGCTCAGAGCCATTTGAGCCCATTAAAACTGTGTGCCGGACCGAGACTCGAACTCGGGACCTTTGCCTTTCGCGGGCAAGTGCTCTACCATCACCATCTGAGCTACCCGTCCTCAACAGCTTCAATTCTGCCAGTACTTCGTCTCATACATTTCAAACTTCACAGAAGCTCTTCTACGAACTTTGCAGAACTAGCACTCTTGGAAGAAAGGATATTGCAGAGACATGGGTTAGCCACAGCCCGTGGGATGTTTCCAGAATGAGATTTTCACTCTGCAGCGGAGTGTGCGCTCATATGAAACTTCAGATTTGTAGTTGATTTGGCAGTATACGGCGTGTGGAACTTAGTACATAGAGCTACAACTACGTCTCTAACCCGATTTGGCATCGATTCGAACTGAGATTTCATACTGCTTCAATCTGTGACAAACTTCGTCAATCGTTGTGGCTGGCGAATGGTGGTGTGCGCCCCAAATTTCAACAGGTGAAAGAGCTAACGAACGTGCTGGCCACGGCAATGGCCGAAAACCCTAGGTATCGAGGTAGGTGATGACAGCACTTGTTGGAACATGACGTCGAGGAGACTTCGAAGGTATGGTAGTGCCACAGACGTAACACCTACTGTCCAAAATACCGGCTACGCAAACCGCAGGTGATCGTGTTGTATACCCAGTCGCATACCACATCATCACGTAAGATGCTGGGCCCTGGTGACAATGACGAATGAATTCTAGCAACGTTCGTTCTCCTCAGAGCCTGCACATTTATTGGATATGTCCACAGTGAGCTGTACACAGGACTGTGGTTCAAGAGTCGACGCGGTGCCACACCTATGTCCAGTGTTGTCCTTGGCGCGCCTCTCTCTGCTTGCACTTTAACGCCTCATATTGGCAGTTTTCACTATGAGATACGACTGCTATCGTCTCTCATCGTCGAACCACATTGGAAACTACATGCCTAACATGTGTATTCGTTTATTTCACTACAACATCAGGCATACTACACTGACGGAAAGGAAACCTCGCAACACCAGAAAGTAATTACAGTAGAGTAATGAAATTTTGGTAATCATTTGTCTAGGTTACATACTTCAGTGATTAACATTGCAAGATCACATGTTAATGTAAGCGCGAGATAACCCATTGTAAAAGCAAAATGGTGGCGCATGAATAATCCATTTAACCGCCATAAGGTCGAACCCAAGCAAGCAAATGTGCAAGCATTGTGTTGTACACTTGCCGGATGTCAATTTTTGTGGTACAGTTCCATGCCTGTTGCACCTGGTAGGTCAGTACAAGGACGGTTAATGCTGATTGTGGAAGACGCTGAAGTTGTCGTCCGATGATGTTTCATATGCGCTCGATTGAAGGTCAGTCTGGTGATCGAACAGGCCAAGGCAATATGTGGACACTCTAGAGTTTGTTGGGTTACAACAGCGGTATATGGGCGAATATGTAAGTAGGCTGTTTATGTTTTCTTATTGGCAACGTTACGTAGCGCTCTGTATGAAAATCACTGGCTGTGCTGTGTGCAGTCTGTGGCTAGTTTGCATTGTTGTCTGCCATTGTAGTGTTGGGCAGCTGGATGTGAACAGCGCGTAGCGTTGCGCAGTTGGAGGTGAGCCGCCAGCAGTGGTGGATGTGGGGAGAGAGATGGCGGAGTTTTGAAATTTGCAATACTGGATATCATGAACTGCTGTATATATTATGATTTTTGATGACTATAAAGGTAAATACATTGTTCTGTATTAAAATCTTTCATTTGCTAACTATGCCCACTAGTAGTTAGTGCCTTCCGTAGTTTGAATCTTTTATTTAGCTGGCAGTAGTGGCGCTCGCTGTATTGCAGTAGTTCGAGTAATGAAGATTTTTGTGAGGTAAGTGATTTGTGAAAGGTATAGGTTAATGTTAGTCAGGGCCATTCTTTTGTAGGAATTTTTGGTAGTCGGGATTACATTGCGCTAAAAATATTGTGTGTCAGTTTAAGCACAGTCATGTATAAATTTTTCTAAGGGGACGTTTCAAATATTATCCTGTTGGCAAACGCCCGCTGGAATGCTGTCCATGATTCGCAACACACCAGATTGAGGTACAAATTTACGGTCAGGGTGCATGGGATAACCACGAGAGTGCTTCTGCTGTCAGACGAAATCACACCCCAGACCGTAACTCCAGGTGCAGGTCCAGTGTGTCCAGCCTGCAGACAGGTGGGTTATACGTCCTCAACAGGCCTCCTCCTAAACAGCACACTGCAATCCACGGCGCCGACACAGAAGCAGCTTTCATCAGAAAACACAACAGACCTCCATTCTGCCCTCCGATGAGCTCTCGCTTGACATCACTGAAGTCAGTGGAATGCGCGCTACAGGGCATCTGGCTCGGAGATATTTTTGAAGTAACCAATTTGTAACAGTTCGTTGTGTCATGTGATGCCAAGTGCTACTCTAATTTCTGCTGAAGATGCACTAAGTCGCGCCGGAGCCATACCCGAACGCAAAGATCTTCCCTCTCGGTAGTGTCACTTGGCTGTCCAGAGCCCGATCTTCTTGCGATCGTACATTCCCGTGACCATCGCTTACAGCAACGACAGACAGTGGCTACAATGCTACCAAGCCTTTCTGCAGTATCGCAAAAGGAACATCCATCTTCTAGTAGCCCTACTACACGACCTCGTTCAAACTCAGTCATTCTTGATTAACATCAACTCACCACGTCCACTTTCAAACGTGACTAATGCTCACGAATTTTGCGACGTGTATTTAAAGCAACCTAATTTGCATCCCCCCCCGCCCCCATGAACCATGTACCTTGCCGCTGGTGGGGAGGCTTGCGTGCCTCAGCGATACAGATGGCCGCAACGTAGGTGCAACCACAACGGAGGGGTATCTGTTGAGAGGCCAGACAAACGTGTAGTTCCGGAAGAGGGGCAACAGCCTTTTCAGTACCTGCAGGGGCAACAGTCTGGATGATTGACTGATCTGGCCTTCTAACACTAACCAAAACGGCCTTGCTGTGCTGGTACTGTGAACGGCTGAAAGCAAGGGGAAACTACAACCGTAACTTTTCCCGAGGGCATGCAACATTACTGTATGATTAAATGATGATGGTGTCCTCTTGGGTAAAATATTCCGGAGGTAAAATGGTCCCCCATTCGGATCTCCGGGCGGGGACTACTCAAGAGGACGTTGTTATCAGGAGAAACAAAACTGGCGTTCTACGGATCGGAGCGTGGAATGTCAGATCACTTAATCGGGCAGGTAGGTTAGAAAATTTAAAAAGGGAGATGGATAGATTAAAGTTAGATATAGTGGGAATTAGTGAAGTTCGGTGGCAGGAGAAACAAGACTTTTGGTCAGGTGATTACAGGGTTATAAATACAAAATCAAATAGGGGTAATGCAGGAGTACGTTTAATAATGAATAAAAAAATAGGAGTGCGGGTAAGCTACTACAAACAGCATAGTGAACCCATTATTGTGGCCAAGATAGACACGAAGCCCGCACCTACTACAGTAGTACAAGTTTATATGCAAACTAGCTCTGCAGATGATGAAGAAAATGATGAAATGTATGACGAGATAAAAGAAATTATTCCGGTAGTGAAGGGACACGAAAATTTAATAGTCATGGGTGACTGGAATTCGAGAGTAGGAAAAGGGAGAGAAGGAAACATAGTGGATGAATATGGATTGGGGGTAAGAAATGAAAGAGGAAGCCGACTGGTAGAATTTTGCACAGAGCATAAATTAATCATAGCTAACACTTGGTTTAAGAATCATGAAAGAAGGTTGTATACATGGAAGAACCCTGGAGATACTAAAAGGTATCAGATAGATTATATAATGGTAAGACAGAGATTTAGGAACCAGATTTTAAATTGTAAGACATTTCCAGGGGCAGATGTGGACTCTGACCACAATCTATTGGTTATGAACTGTAGATTAAAACTGAAGAAACTGCAAAAAGATGAAGTAGTGAAGGCAGCAGAGGATCAAGTAGGTAAAAAGCCGAGGGCTAGTAGAGAATCCTTGGGTAACAGAAGAGATACTGAATTTAATTGATGAAAGGAGAAAATATAAAAATGCAGTAAATGAAGCAGGCAAAAAGGAATACAAACGTCTCAAAAATGATATCGACAGGAAGTGCAGAATGGCTAAGCAGGGATGGCTAAAGGACAAATGTAAGGATGTAGAGGCTTATTTCACTAGGGGTAAGATAGATACAGCCTACAGGAAAATTAAAGAGACCTTTGGAGAAAAGAGAGCCACTTCTATGAATATCAAGAGCTCAGATGGAAACCCAGTTCCAAGCAAAGAAGGAAAAGCAGAAAGGTGTAAGTAGTATATAGAGGGTCTATACAAAGGCGATGTACTTGAGGACAATATTATGGAAATGGAAGAGGATGTAGACGAAGATGAAATGGGAGATACGATACTGCGTGAAGAGTTTGACAGAGCACTGAAAGACCTGAGTCGAAACAAGGCCCCGGGAGTAGACAACATTCCATTAGAACTACTGACGGCCTTGGGAGAGCCAGTCCTGACAAAACTCTACCATCTGGTGAGCAAGATGTATGAAACAGGCGAAATACCCTCAGACTTCAAGAAGAATATAATAAATCCAATCTCAAAGAAAGCAGGTGTTGACAGATGTAAAAATTACCGAACTATCAGTTTAATAAGTCACAGCTGCAAAATACTAACGCGAATTCTTTACAGACGAATGGAAAAACTGGTTGAAGTCAACCTCGGGGAAGATTAGTTTGGATTCCGTAGAAATGTTGGAACACGTGAGGCAATACTGACATTACGCCTTGGAAGAAAGATCAAGGAAAGGCGAGCCTACGTTTCTAGCATTTGTACTTTTAGAGAAATTACAATGTTGACTGGAATACGCCCTTTCAAATTCTAAAGATTGCAGGGGTAAAATACAGGGAGCGAAAGGCTATTTACAATTTGTACAGAGACCAGATGGCAGTTATAAGGGTGGAGGGACATGAAAGGGAAGCAGTGGTTTGGAAGGGAGTGAGACAGGGTTGTAGCTTCTCCCCGATGCTATTCAATCTGTATATTGAGCAAGCAGTAAAGGAAACAAAGGAAAAATTCGGAGTACGTATTAAAATCCATGGAGAAGAGATAAAAACTTTGAGGTTCGGCGATGACATTGTAATTCTGTCAGAGATAGCAAAGGACTTGGAAGAGCAGTTGAATGGAATGGACAGTGTCTTGAAAGGAGGATATAAGATGAACATCAACAAAAGCAAAACGAGGATAATGGAATGTGGTCGAATTAAGTCGGGTGATGCTGAAGGAATTAGATTAGGAAATGAGACATTTAAAGTAATAAAGGAGTTTTGCTATTTGGGGAGCAAAATAACTGATGATGGTCGAAGTAGAGAGGATGTAAGATGTAGATTGGGAATTGCAAGGAAAGCGTTTCTGAAGAAGAGAAATTCGTTAACATCGAGTATAGATTTAAGTGTCAGGAAGTCGTTTCTGAAAGTATTTGTATGGAGTGTAGCCATGTATGGAAGTGAAACATGGACGATAAATAGTTTGGACATGAAGAGAATAGAAGCTTTCGAAATGTGGTGCTACAGAAAAATGCTGAAGATTAGATGGGTAGATCACGTAACTAATGAGGAGGTATTGAATAGAATAGGGTAGAAGAGGAGTTTGTGGCACAACTTGACAAGAAGAAGGGACCGGTTGGTAGGGCATGTTCTGAGGCATCAAGGGATCATAAATTTAGCTTTGGAGGGCAGCGTGGAGGTTAAAAATCGTAGAGGGAGAGCAAGAGATGAATAGACTAAGCAGATTCAGAAGAATGTAGGTTGCAGTAAGTACTGGGAGATGAAGCTTGCAGAGGATAGAGTAGCATGGAGAGCTGCATCAAACCTGTCTCAGGACTGAAGACCACAACAACAGTTTGCATCTTCATAGTGTCGCTACTGGAGCCACTCTTTTGCGACTGGCGCGAAATTTGGATAGACATGATGTTTCAGATGTAGAAACACGGCTACCAACCTCCTTTTATGACGCACAATTCTTTCTTGGTGTTGCATTTTTTTTCGTCAGTGTATATGTTCTTTCAGAAGCGCAATACACCATCGCTGCCGAAATTTGTCAGAATGTCCCGTAGAAGACTATGCGGAAATTGTGGCCTTTCTGTGAATCGCGCGGTCTTCTGAACTCACTTGTGCAGGGTAATTATCACAAATTTTTCTTCTAAGAATAGTAGAAGCAAGATTAATCCTGTTGCTAGGTAAAATGTTAATAATACATATACCAAATTTTTATATAATTAAACACTGTTTAAATAAAGGAGGTGGAAGATGCTTTTGAAATCCAATGTTTCTGAAACCAGATCCAGTTACTGAAATTCTCCATCTACACGTATGGAAAAACTATGTCACTCCAGGTATGTTTGTCAAGTTTTATCTCTCTACATACGTTATTCCGTGAAATAGTGCATTTTCAATTAAGTTAACGGACTTCTGGTTCGCCCTGTGTACCAGCTGCCACCACATGCTTTGATACTGAGTTAGAAGTAAGTAAAGCATTTTCGTATGTGAATCACTTACACACAGATGTTGGGGAGGCAGCGTCTAAATGACGATCTCAGTTCGAAGTTGTACTTTGAAACAATTTGTTTGGTTTTTGCTTTAAACATTACCTAATATTATTTTTTATTTACAATACTGCTGTAAATGTATTGGGGTGGGGGGCGGGCGATGAGAAACAATGTCCGCGTAGTCTTTCAGATACAATTGTCACCATACAAGGGATGTAATACGTATGATGCTCACCAAAGTCAGACCGGCCGCAGTGGCCGAGCGGTTCTAGGCGCTACAGTCTGAAACCGAGCGACCGCTACGGTCGCAGATTCGAATCCTGCCTCGGGCATGGATGTGTGTGATGTCCTTAGGTTAGTTAGGTTTAAGTAGTCCTAAGTTCTAGGGGCCTGATGACCTTAGAAGTTAAGTCCCATAGTGCTCGGAGCCATTTGAACCACCAAAGTCAGAATGTTAGGAGCTATGTTTTCATAGAGGGGCAGTTTCTGGTTTCTAAACCAGGAAAATACACAAACTTTTAAAATGTCATGATTGCATTTTCCATGTATTAAACGTGGCCGCAATATCCTGCATTGCGCGTAATGATGTCTATCCATTGCTAGAACATAGGGCGTATTTTTGGATTGTGAAATACAAAGAGTGGAAATTGGTACTGCGAAACAACGATCAGTTTAAAGCAACCAAACATTTCGCGGAAACGTCCGAAGGGCAAATCTTGTACCAGCGATTTATATGTGAGGCGGTGAGTGATCAAAGAGGATGGAACAGGAGGCACAATTAATCAGGTAGTCGCTTGCGCGAAACTTCAAAGGGAAGATTAACGACACGCTCTGAACGCTGAACTGGTTTCACAAGAAATAAATCGGCGACAGACGGCGCAGAGGAAGCCGAGAAACGGCGAGCGTGCAAATGGATTGTCAAGCTAATTAAACACACAAGGGGAGTGTATGAAGACGAGCCAGCAGGCACGAAAGAACTGTGGGGCTTATGCTCTGATTTCAGACTTCTGCATGTTTCAGACCCTGTAGATACAGAACAGAATGGGAATTACCGGTAAGAGCTTGGTGAGAAATTTTGAAGATGTCAGTTGCCTCTTTTCTCTCTAAAGAGACAATTTAAAGGAGCCTATTAGAGTAGCGAAGATAAAAGTAAGCTATTAATAATGGGGCAGAAAACCTCTTGCGCCATCTTGGCATCTTGAAAACCACAACAGTCGAAGGTGTTACTTCCAACCGACAAGGCACGTTACAGTCTGTGGCAAAGCGTACGCAGGGGAACACCATCGGTTCCACCTTTACTGTTCATTCACGATTGCTGCGTTGGAGAAACGGCCTACTGCAAAATTTCATATGAACTCTGATTTATCTTAAGATTTCCATCATTGTCATTTCGTGAGACGTGAGAGGGCGTAATGTGTGGCCGTACTTTCGCGCCATTTTTTACAGTAGATCTCTCTGCGGTGCACAACGCCTCTCGAACATCTCTGTAACGCTGTAGCGCCGACTAAACGATTCCGTGACGAAACGGTCGGCTCTTCGTTGGATCTAGTCTCTGAAACTGCCGATATACTGTTCTGTAACTTACTTCTTTCATGCATGAATTACATTTGCGTAGTCATCATAAAATGTTGTTGTTGTTGTGGTCTTCAGTCCTGAGACTGGTTTGATGGAGCTCTCCATGCTACTCTATCTTGTGCAAGCTTCTTCATCTCCCAGTATCTACTGCAACCTACATCCTTCTGAATCTGCTTAGTGTATTCATCTCTTGCTCTCCCTCTGAGGTTTTTACCCTCCATGCTGCCCTCTAATACTAAATTGGTGATCCCTTGATGCCTCAGAACATGTCCTACCAACCGATCCCTTCTTCTAGTCAAGTTGGGCCACAAACTTCTCCCCAATCCTGTTCAATACCGCCTCATTAGTTATATGATCTACCCATCTAATCTTCAGCATTCTTCTGTAGCACCACATTTCGAAAGCTTCTATTCTCTTCATGTCCAAACTATTTATCGTCCATGTTTCACTTCCATACATGGCTACACTCCATACAAATACTTTCAGAAACGACTTCCTGACACTTAAATCTATACTCGATGTTAATAAATTTCTCTTCTTCAGAAACGCTTTCCTTGCCATTGCCAGTCTACATTTTATATCCTCTCTACTTCAACCATCATCAGTTATTTTGCTCCCCAAATAGCAAAACTCCTTTACTACTTTAAGTGTCTCATTTCCTAATCTAATTCCCTCAGCATCACCCGACTTAATTCGACTACATTCCATTATCCTCGTTTTGCTTTTGTTGACGGTCGTCTTATATCCTCCTTTCAAGACACTATACATTCCGTTCAACTGCTCTTCCAAGTCCTTTGCTGTCGCTGACAGAATTACAATGTCATCGGCGAACCTCAAAGTTTTTATTTCTTCTCCATGGATTTTAATACCTACTCCGAATTTTTCTTTTGTTTCCTTCACTGCTTGCTCAATACTACTTATTATGTATCGACTAGCATAGCGCCCGCTGCTTCGCTCGCGTAGACTGTGTGGTCTGCAGAGATTTTTTGTTTTTATTTTTATTTAATAGAATTTTTATGTCGTGCACCAACTGCAACACGGTATAAGCTTCTCAGGCTTATTAAGGTTGTATAAGCATAGTCTTTTCCGAAGCCACTTCTGACCAGAAAGCGATTCTGGTAACCGGAGTCCAAAGTTTTTGTTAATCATGCCTTTTGCGTTCTTCTGGAGATATTTCCATAACATCTTTCTTACACTAACAAATATTTCTTTATATCGAAACAAGAAGGGAAATTGAAACCTGGTTGTCAATAAGGCAAGGCAGGATTCGGTTACGATTGTGGACGTGGCTATAATCACTTACTATTGGTTGCCTTTTACGGTGACACACATTCATTGTTAAAACAGTGGATGCGTGTGGAGATGTGTATTCTTTCTTGATAGATTTACAAAGGTTCAGATGGTTCAAATGGCTCTGAGCACTATGGGACTTAACATCTGTGGTCATCAGTCCCCTAGAACTTAGAACTACTTAAACGTAACTAACCTAAGGACATCACACACATCCATGCCCGAGGCAGGATTCGAACCTGCGACCGTAGCAGTATTTACAAAGGCTTTTGAAATTGTGCTACATGGTCGTCTAGTAACCAAAATAAGCGCAATGGATAAAATGTTTTCTAAATGGTGCACTATGGTTACACGCTTATAGTGGGAAGTTATAATTAAAGAGAAGATCCAATGTGGGCTGTAATTATCGTATAACAGCGAAACTTGGTAGATATTCTAATGCGTAAATGCAGAACCGATTTACGCTGAAAAAAAATTAGTTCCAATTTTGACTAGCCGGTGTAGTTCTGGCGCTGTGAATGCGAGAAAGACGTGTAGAAATGTTTCCATCCGTAATGGATTAGGAACGGGATGTAAGCATAAATGGTCACACAAGTGAGAAAGGCACGATGATGATTTTGTTATTAAGCGCCACTCACACAATTTGTTCAGTAGGAGAACCGGAGATGTCAACGAGATGCTGTATAGCGCCATATTTGCACCTTGTGGCCAAAATCGGAACAAATTTCATTCCAACGTAAATCTGTTCCACATTAACGTATTAGCGTATCTACCAAGTTTCGCTGCCATTCAGTAATTGCAGCTTACGCTGGACCTCTGTAAGTAGCTACACTTTAATTGTAGCCACCGGGTACTTGCTAGTGGTATGTTGCGTCACAGATAGTCTAGAAAAACAGTGCGTCAAGTCCAATAACTCCCCTGCATTTTAACAATGAATGACTAGCGATAGTTTGGACTATAATTCAAGTATGTCCATTTGAGCAGTTATATCATACACAGCCGGAATTGTGCACTAGTAAGGATACAATCACGGGGATATTTTAATATAAGTTACGACAGCTTTTATTTATTTATTTATTTATTTTTTGCTGTGGAGGCATAAACGTGCCTCGTCAGGTCAAATTACACGCTAGTAGATGTAGCAAGCTCATTTCCAACCCAAATGGTGCTTTAAAATACCCAATCTCACCAGAGAGTCTCTAGCACTTAAGAAAGCTTAGTGTGCTCTGACCACAGTATTCAGCATGTTTATAGGTGCGCAGGGACATGATTTGGTTGGCTAGGAAGCGGGCATCTGAAGGGATTTATAAATGAATAAAAAAATCGTTACGAACTAACACACAAAGTATGTTCAATGTACGGAATTTCCATGGCTCTTAATATATGATGTGAGCAATAAAAAATTACATTTAAAACAAAGTCCAAATTCTGACTGGTTCAAGAGCCGACCGTGGTTTCATACCACATAAAAACGCCGTTACATCGGAGGGAGAGAGACTAGAGTTAAACCTTTTATAATAATGATAACGTTGTCATTATTAAAAACTCCTCTCTCTCAACTTCATTAAAAACGCGACACCAGATTTTTCTTTTGGATTAACTGGCGTGGTTAAAGGGCTTCTACGACCGCGAAATTTAAAATTATACGTGTGCCAGTTTCAGTTCGCTTGTGTACATCGGACTTCATAAAACAAAAATTTGTAGGTTATATGTGACAAATGTAACTAGTTATTATCTCAAAGAGATGACTGCAATGGCAGCCGAACAAAAGCGACCAAGCCGCTTAATTCTGGTTACAAAAACTCACAGCTTCTTCCATCAGGTGAGCTGTTAAAATGAAATATTGCGATTAAAATGAATAAAACCGCAGTACAAAGGCTCTTTTTGATTTTAAGTTATTACTCAACCAATAATACATGTACGTGGACTACATATGTCCTTACAGACACAGTCACGACCTGACAACAACTGATGAGTGAAAAGAACAAGGCAAAGGAAACCACGAAAAAGTAACAGATATATTCTCTTATTTATGTTAACAAAAGTTACTGATCAGCCGTATTATAAGTCCAAATGTTATACGAGTCCTTTTCTTGTAATAACAGCATTATAATTGTCCTTTCAAATTAAGCTCTGCATACTGATAAGGAAAAGAAAAATAGCATTGAGTCTTCACAGGTAGAGACGAACGCGACCGGGTAGGTCTGCGAAGCCGCTAATCACTGTCGGCAGGGCATAAGATGAAGTTCATTTAGCATCATAACAAAGTCCGAAAAAAGGCATTTGAAACGAATCATGTCATTGGTAGCTGGAAGCCTGCGCCATACAGGGAGCTTGTGGTAGCTTCCTACTGGCTGCCGACAACAGAAGTTTTGTGGGCGGGCTGTCAGCAGGTCACATTCAACAGGAAGAAACAACCTCTGCTTAAGCAGCGATCCTACTTGGCTCGTAGACTACGGTGGCCTATACTTGAACATTACAAAATAACGTTAAAATGAAAAATTAGAAATAGATGTCAGATTGGCTAGGTGACCTGCACAACGTGTCGCGTATCTCCGCTGCAGTACAATTTACGCGTATTGTGGCAAACCGCTCCATGCATTCCAGGCTGGTACACGAAGACAAACATGCAGCCCGCGGGGGTGGCGGAAATGCCGGCTGACGCCAGACAGCTCTTGTGTTGCTATACTGCGTTCATCATAAGAATAAACCTGATGTAAAGAAATAAAAACGCGATGATTGGTCAGAAGTCACAGCACACATACACTGGTGTTGTTACGCTCTTGGAAGTAGGTCCTACTTACGTATTAGATATATTATTGCTAAGTCACGTTAAATGAAATTTTAAGATATTCAACGTTTTTCTTAATCACGCTTTAGCTACGAACTTTTTATTTCAAAAATCGTGTACAGTCACAGCCTCTGATTGTCGGGCTGTTAATGCGCAGTATGCAAATGGCTGAGGCTGCTGTCTCTTCCGTAGTGAAACAGGCGCGTGGAACACGGTTAAAAAGTGCCGAGATGTAGTTTGTTCTGAATGTTTTTCATAAATTTACATAAGTAGTCCGCAATCAGTTTAATAAGCCACAGCTGCAAATACTAACACAAATTCTTTACAGACGAATGGAAAAACTAGTAGAAGCCGACCTCGGGGAAGATCAGTTTGGATTCCGTAGAAATACTGGAGCACGTGAGGCAATACTGACCTTAGGACTTATCTTAGAAGAAAGATTAAGGAAAGGCAAACCTACGTTTCTAGCATTTGTAGACTTAGAGAAAGCTTTTGACAATGTTGACTAGAATACTCTCTTTCAAATTCTAAAGATGGCAGGGGTAAAATACAGGGAGCGAAAGGCTATTTACAATTTGTACAGAAACCAGATGGCAGTTATAAGAGTCGAGGGACATGAAAGGGAAGCAGTGGTTGGGAAGGGAGTAAGACAGGGTTGTAGCCTCTCCCCAATGTTATTCAATCTGTATATTCAGCAAGCAGTAAAGGAAAGAAAAGAAAAATTTGGAGTAGGTATTAAAATCCATGGAGAAGAAATAAAAACTTTGAGGTTCGCTGATGACATTGTAATTCTTTCAGAGACAGCAAAGGACTTGGAAGAGCAGTTGAACGGAATGGATGGTGTCTTGAAGGGAGGATCAACAAAAGCAAAACGAGGACATGGAATGTAGTCGAATTAAGTCGGGTGATGTTGAGGGTATTAGATTAGGAAATGAGACACTTAAAGTAGTAAAGGAGTTTTGCTATTTGGGGAGCAAAATAACTGATGATGGTCGAAGTAGAGAGGATATAAAATGTAGACTGGCAATGGCAAGGAAAGCGTTTCTGAAGAAGAGAAATTTGTTAACGTCGAGTATAGATTTAAGTGTCAGGAAGTCATTTCTGAAAGTATTTGTATGGAGTGTAGCCATGTATGGAAGTGAAACATGGACGGTAAATAGTTTGGACAAGAAGAGAATCGCTTCCCACGCCCGGGTTCCCGGGTTCGATTCCCGGCGGGGTCAGGGATTTTCTCTGCCTCGTGATGGCTGGGTGTTGTGTGCTGTTCTTAGGTTAGTTAGGTTTAAGTAGTTCTAAGTTCTAGGGGACTGATGACCATGGATGTTAAGTCCCATAGTGCTCAGAGCCATTTTGAGCCAAGAAGAGAACAGAAGCTTTCGAAATGTGGTGCTACAGAAGAATGCTGAAGATTAGATGGGTAGATCACATAACTAATGAGGAAGTATTGAATAGGATTGGGGAGAAGAGAAGTTTGTGGCACAACTTGACCAGAAGAAGGGATCGGTTGGTAGGACATGTTCTGAGGCATCAAGGGATCACCAATTTAGTATTGGAGGGCAGCGTGGAGGGTAAAAATCATAGGGGGAGACCAAGAGATAAATACACTAAGCAGATTCAGAAGGATGTAGGTTGCAGTAGGTACTGGGAGATGAAGAAGTTTGCACAGGATAGAGTAGCATGGAGAGCTGCATCAAACCAGTCTCGGGACTGAAGACCACAACAACAACAACAATCCGCTTTGAAGTTTTCTGAGGGAATGTATTAGATATCGCTGAGATATAAACACACATTGGTTGAATAGCGGAATCGGTAGCGTAGCAGATTAATAACATAAATGCAGTTCAGCGTTCGCTGGTACAAGCTTCTCCTCAGTCATTTTCTTCTCGTTCACTTTGAAATATCTGCATCTCGTAATTGTAATATTCATCATCATTTATTATGAATAATGCACATTTTCTTGTTTCTAATTACATATTGCACACGAAATTCCTGTTTTCATTTCAAATATAAATTCCCAACTATCGATAATTTACGAAAGACTTTTAATAAAGGTTGCTTAAATTAAGAAAACATAATAATTTAATTTTTTGAAGCAAAAATGAAAAACGAAATACTCTTCGTTTGGACTGTGTGTATTGTTCTATACCACACATGTAGATAAGTTGCGTAGAAACTTCAAAAAGAATCATTTTCACAGGATCGAGCACACCATACAAATACTGCATTTTTACATTTACCGCTGTACCATTACAATATGGAACCAACATAACTGATCCGGAGCCAAGTTGAGGGATTCGGACCGAGAAATAACGAGACTGTTAAGCTGCCACAGTGGAACTAACGCACGCAGCTTTTTCTCATGTCACTGCCGAACGCTGGCGGGATATAGAACGACACGACGTAGAAGGAGAAAATACGGTGCCTGGGTAGATTCGTGGATTCTGTTGTTGATAGACTCGTTATCAACATAGCAGATGACCGTTTCAGAACTGAAATGTATTTCTCGGATTCGGATAAGGAAGGAGGTAAGAGATTACCTGACGACTGACTGTAATTAATACCTTCAGTGGCTTGAGTATTCGACAGTACGGTCAAATCACTGCCGTATGCTTTTGCATCACACATAGCTTGCTCAGAATAATTACCCTGTGTTTAAGTTCGGAATTTTCATCGCTCTTGTTTGTAATTAGAACACTACGTCACGTGAAAACGAGAGCATTCAATGCTTCTCGTCTGGTCCCCTAAGAAGCGCGCGGTACTCACCTAAGAAGCACGCGATAATTTCGTTCCGTTTAAAAATTAATTACATTCGAAGCTATTTTGTTTCTTTGCTCGTCCCTTTTTTACGTCTGAACTACAACTGCTCACATCATTGCAGGTAAATTGTACCGCTGGCCGGCCAGTGCTGTCCAAGTTTAATGCGTCGGTAAACCTGTTGACCCGCATTATCGCTCCAAGTGCGTGTAACAAAGCATAAAACGTATCCTTACGGTCGTACTTGACTGTACTGGCCACAGCTTGGCCTCCGCTCCACATTGAACGAAATCCAATGAGATTCAAGGAAGCGCGGAAGAATACAAGACGTAATGTGTACATTAGGTTTATTCTGACGATGAACAGAGTATAGCAGGCTACACTACGTTCCCATAGCACGACAGTCTGTCGAGTCGTACTCAGCAGGAAATAAAATCGTCGGCCCCATTAAAATCTCGTCTGATAAATATTTCTCCGGAGGCCTATCTCAACAGACGCGGAAACGTTGTGTACATACATCCTCAGGTGATGAACGAAGAAAATTGGAGGACAGACAACGCTGGTTGTGCAGCGGTTCTGTCACCTCCTCGACGCAACCGCACAGTTCTTTCGCGCTATTCCACTCCAGCTACATCTGTATCTGCAGCCATAATCTGCAAGCTACCTTACGGTGTGTGGCCTAATACGCCATTGGAAATACTGGCCCAGGAGGTGAACCGAATACGTGCTAGCACGCTCTTCTACCCGGAACAGGATATCTGACAAACTGTGTGACGGAAAACTCGCGCCATTTTCGCGCAGCCTTTTTTCGAGTGTTTCTGCGGCCTTTTATTATCCGCGGCAGCGGCTGCACAAAACGAGGACCGCAGAAGTTCTGGCGCCGCGCTGAAAGACGCGCGAGAGGTCCTCCTACACGGCGAAAACTGCTGAAAGGGCTGTATGAAAGGACACGGTTTAACCGCTCTTCTGCCTCTGTTTTTATTTTCCCTTTAGGGCTGTAAAAGGCCGGCGGAATGCGCTGAAACGTTCGCTGGAGGACGTCGCTTTGCCATCTCGCTGTCTGAAGCCACTACGCAGCATCAGAGGTTTATAATGGCGAGTGAGCTGTGTCTATAGGGTAGATGGGGGCGGGATACCGCTACATACAGAACCAGGGCGACACTCGGCGGCCACATCAAAAAGAAAGCGGCGTCCTTTGTTTGCCTGCTCAAACGGACTGCAGCTCTATTACCGGACACAACAGCGAACACTTGTTTCAATACCCAGAGTACACAGTGAGGTACACCTCATATTTTCTCGTCTCAAGCGCCACTATGTTAATAACTGAGACGCGCTACAAACTTTTGACGCCACAGCGTTCTGCTCCTGTCTGTGCAAAGAATACACATGAGGATTTTTTATTCTTTCTTCCACGCGGTTGTCGGATGTAAAACTACAGCTGTTGGTAATGGCTAAAAATAATAATTTCTTTATTCGACGGAATTCATTGAGGCACATAACGAGTTTTTATATAAAAAAATATAGCTGAAGGAAATTTATTATTTTTACCTACTGATGAAGAATGAAGGTTCTCAAGGCGCATCAAATTTTATAGTTTATTTGTTTCATACAAACAAACCTAACGCTGAGTATTGAAGCACATTTTGTAGACGCTTGCTTCGAACCGGATTTTAGAGGGCGTGTTGAGGACCGAATTTCTAAGTTTCATTGGCCTACAGTTATCAGCATCACACGTTTTCCACTAGCGAGACATTAGTTTTGTGTGTAATGCGAATGTCCAAGATGTACAGGGTGTCCCAAAAAGAATGACCCGATTTTAAATAGAATTACTTATTAGGGAAAAGGGCTTAACACCAACAAATTGCATACTCAGATAAGACAGAAGTTTATAAAAATCCATCATAAATGTTCAATATGTCCTCCATTGGCTGCACGGACGACATCTAGCCGATAGCCGAATTCATCCCAAACTGAGCTGAAGCTACACTGAAGCTACAGCAGCTGACATTCTTGTTTTAAGTTCATCAGTGTCACAGGGGAAAGGGACGAACGTAAACACATAATTTAACATATCCCCACAGGAAGAAATCATATGGTGTTAAGTCAGGGGACTAGGAGGCGAAGAGTGTGTAGAGCCTGGTCTCGCAGTCCTGTACGTCCTAGCTGGCCGGGGTGGCCGAGCGGTTCTAGGCGCTACAGTCTGGAACCGCGCGACCGCTACGGTCGCAGGTTCGAATCCTGCCTCGCGCATGGATGTGTGTGATGTTCTTAGGTTAGTTAGGTTTAAGTAGTTCTAAGTTCTAGGGGACTGATGACCTCAGAAGTTAAGTCCCATACTGCTCAGAGCCATTTGAACCATATGTACGTCCTATCCAACGTTGAGGCACGTTGGCATTGAGGAAACTGCGCACGTTGTTGTGCCAATGCGGTGGTGCTGCATCTTGCTGATAGATGAAATGATAACCAGTTCCGTAGCTTTGCAAGAAATGATTGTCCTGTTACGGTTTCTTCCTCAAAAAAGTAGGGTCCATAAGGCTTGCTTTGCAAAACAGCATAAAAAACATTCGCTTTTGGTGAATCACGTTCGTGTTCAATTCTTTCATGAGGATTTTCGAGCCCCCATATACGTACATTATGACGGCGAACCTTACCGCTAATATGAAAAGTTCAATGATGGCTCATTGCTAAAGTCCACTCGCTTCACTTTGTCAGCATCTCGAAGGGCTTGTACCAGTTGTAATCGGTATGCTTTGAGGGCTAAACGACGCCATAACACACGCCACATGGCCATGCGCTGTAACGCAAGTTCTCGGCTAGCACGACGCGTAGACTTGAGGGGACTCCGCTCAAATGCTCGTCGGATTTGTCCCACTGTTTGTTCAGGAACGCGTGGCCGGCCAGGACTTTTGTCTTTACAGAGACACTCTGTTTCTTCAAACTGTTTATACCACCATCGAATATTCTTTAGTGATGGTGGTTTAACAAGAAATCGAATATGAAACGCCCGCTGAACTGCGATCACTGATTGAGTGCGACTAAATTCAATAACACAATATGCCTTCTGCTGCGACGTCAGCGCTCGTAGCGACATCTAGTGGATTTTTTCTGGAACTCTAGACAATGCCGATTACATCTAGCACTGTTTCAGTTACCTAGTGACATTTGTCTCAATATTACTACAAGTTAAAATCGGGTCATTCTTTTTGGGACACCCTGTACGTCTACATTAATGTGTGTCGTTTATCATTATAACAGCATGAGCTACAGCAGAACGTTGTTAACTATATAGCAAATGGTAAGACAGAACACTTTGCAAAATAATTTCATGATAAAAACTGTCTGCCTAGCAGACGTGGACCTGTGCCTTTCGCAGGCTGCGATCTTAACCACGTGAGCTATCCAGACACAGGTCACGATTGGCTCTCCCAGTTTCAGGTGTGGAAGCATCTCTCTCCTACTCCCCAAACATCTCAGGAGCTCATCTTCGGAGCACAAGCACAGTGCTAGCTAGTCCATTAGAGTGTGGAGAAGAGCATCTGTCGTGTTTGCGAAGTCTATCCAGTGGTATCACATATTGATACACCTTCAGTGGTGTTCTACAGTTGGTAACGGGATTGGAAGTGTCGGTTAAATGCCGACAGCGGTCACACAGGGCCTGGTGGACCAAATGCTGCGTGCCCACTCAGTCACCCTCCTCTCTAGAGGTTCTGGACTACAAGAGCGCCCTGCCGCCACGATATAGGACATCCAGAGGCAGACACACGCCTACTTGCAATTGGAACCTCAGAGCTATGGCATCGTCGTTCGTGCGTAATACACTGAGCTTCATCCTAGTTGCTGTTGTATGAGCTGGACTCTAATTCTTGCTGCATTATTTGTGATGAGTCTTTACATGTTCGGAGAAATACAAGTGAAGTAAATTTTCTGTGTGTTGTGTTAATTTGTTCGCTAATCATTTCTGCTCCTATCCAGCTTTCCTACAAAGACAGCCGCAGCATCTCTCCTTACCATTTGTAGTGCCACAACGAAGCATAGCCAAGTAATGTTATGGTATGTCCATTTGTAAATAGAGAACTTGGCATAGTGTAAAGTAATGTTTAAATGTGAGGGAATTCCCCGAGAACGTGGACAATGCAGGTTGGCGCGAGAATTTGGCAGTAGAGAGAGATGTGTTCTGGAACTGTTCAGATGCAGAACAGAGATTACGCCGCGCGAAAGTGACCGTTTTAGTACGGTACGGTAACGTTGCTTATAGACAGTTAAAAGTGAGCTTAAAACAAACACGAACTGGATTTATGGTGTGTCAGGGAGTCAAATGGACAATAAGGCTTGCAGGATGCAACATTTCGACGGGGACGGCTTGTGAGCGATATAGTTGCTGTTCCCGCTCAAAAAGCACATGGCACGCCTTGTGGAAGTCGGCGTAATTTACGACGGACTGCAGCGACCAGCAGCAAGGTAAGAAGTGACCAGTGTCTGCAGCTAATGTTGCAAAGTGATCTTACTACCATATGAGATCCATTGATGAGCTCACGCCAGCACAAGCAACGAACTAGTAGTTATCGTACGACAGTGTTTTTATGAACAGTGCATTTTATACCGCTGCCATAAGAAGTACATTTATCCGTAGCGAACCAGTTATTTATTTATCAAGTCAAGTTCTCTACAGTGTAATGTCTGAGTGAAATAATAAGTTTGTGATTCAAAGTGCATTCCACGAGTGTCATCCATTATTTACAGAAAATAGTTCATTATTATCCCAAATCCATCACTGTGTGTGCAGCAATACCAGTAAAAGGGCTATATTACGTGAGTATCGGCGTATTAATGCAACAAGAGGATATAATCGGAGTTAACGCCGAAAATTTCCAACAAACGCCGGATTATACAACTGACAAAAGACACCAGGTACTGTGCCACATTAATTACAGTTGAACTCGATGTGGTGGCTTTTCAGTACATTATCAACGTAAAAACTCATTCAGTTTCATTAGAACAAAATGATTCTAAAGTAATGTTTTTAACATCTCTAGTAACCATCAGATCTATAGTGTGTAAGAGGTCCGAGCAGATGTAATTTCGATGTATTGCTCATGCGCTGCCTGCGATATGCAAGGTCTCTGACCAGAGAGCAGTGTTGACTACAGTAGGAACTGTGGAGCTGTAGCAGTAAGTTGTTGCTAGTCTGGAGTCTGCTCTGGTCTGGTCGCGGTGCAGCGATGCCGGAGCCTGAGTATTATTGTATAAAGTAAAAAGCAGCCTCGCGCATATGTAGTAATGTTATCTCAAGTCGCATGTAAATGTTTTAAAACTCTCGTAATAATAATCTTCCTCATAAAAAGTAACTTTTAACAACCATTCATTTCAATTTGAAAGAATTTACTAATTTCTCCCATCCATGATCATCCCGATTATTGCAATGGAAAAATCAGTTGCTTCCTTTCATAAATGACAGATAGGTCGGCCAGCATTGCACAGAGCTGGAATTGCTGCACACACAGTGATGGATTTGGGATAATAATGAACTATTTTCTGTAAAAAATGTAGTCCATCAACAAAGGAGGTGGCTTACAAAACACTCGTTCGACCTATACTTGAGTATTGCTCATCAGTGTGGGATCCGTACCAGATCGGGTTGACGGAGGAGATAGAGAAGATCCAAAGAAGAGCGGCGCGTTTCGTCACAGGGTTATTTGGTAACCGTGATAGCGTTACGGAGATGTTTAACAAACTCAAGTGGCAGACTCTGCAAGAGAGGCGCTCTGCATCGCGGTGTAGCTTGCTCGCCAGGTTTCGAGAGGGTGCGTTTCTGGAAGAGGTATCGAATATATTGCTTCCCCCTACTTATACCTCCCGAGGAGATCACGAATGTAAAATTAGAGAGATTAGAGCGCGCACAGAGGCTTTCAGACAATCGTTCTTCCCGCGAACCATACGCGACTGGAACAGGAAAGGGAGGTAATGACAGTGGCACGTAAAGTGCCCTCCGCCACACACCGTTGGGTGGCTTGCGGAGTATAAATGTAGATGTAGATGTAGCTGTGCCGGAAAAATTTATTGTAAGAGCAGATATATCCGGCGACTTCATTGAGGTAAGAATTTTTCCTTTTTATTCAGAATGATCTTTCAGGACCATGACGCAGCACTGCTGTCGTCCAAAATTTACCAGGTTAAATTCACAGTGAATTATTGAAAAGTCATAAATGAGCGACAATTTAATTGAGAGGTTAGTTACATTGTTTTATTACCAGGTCACTGAATTTATTTTTTTATTGGGAGGTTACACTGTGAAAGAATTTTGTTTTGAGGTTACACTAAATCAGAATCATTATCCATAATATTTACTTTAATTTTGTGGGGAGGTTACAAGTGTTCACTCATTATTCAATTAAAGAATTTATTGCCACCACAGTACTCATTGTACCTTCAGTACAATCCAAATTCAGTGACATTAAAATCATTACTGACAGTTGGTATAGATCAACCTAACTTATAGCAAGTTCAAGTGTTTATCATATGTGTGTGTATATTGTGTTACGTAAATGTTGTTCGCCTGCTAGGCGTGATTAACGTACACCAGTTAGTGCATTCTATTCAGTCACTTTAAAGAGGTTATTTTTATTAATGAAAATCAGAATTCATTTAACATTCGATTTCTTGTACGCCATCGCCAATATTTATTCAGTAATTCCGTGTAGTAGTCTGAACTACATAGCAAAGCTATTCAGGCTTATTACACGCGGTAGCCGCTTTCCAGACGTCCGGTGCCGCATGGTCTAAAAATATTACAGTACATTCGGATAGTGGCATCGCACATTGTGTACGAAGTCGCACACAACGTGTCCTGGACAGAAATTTTTTTTTTGCAGTCTTCTGGTACACCTAGTGCATGAGGGCAGGGTTACACTGCTGTTATTACTCTACAGTAATTTTGACTATTTAAGTAGCTTAACTCTTAATTAACAGTATTTCTTGACGTATAAGAATGATTTAGTAAGGCGCTGTGGAGGCGAAACCGAGTTTCTGGTTGACGACAGCTTTATTTTACTGTAGACTGACTTCCAAATCCCCTTACACGTCGTTGCTAAACAAACTGATAGTTATTTACTAAATATATAAATGATTAACCCACCGTTTATAAAATATAGCTATTAAATCCTTTGTCAGCTCAGTGCTAGAACAAGATTTTTATTTTGTTAGCAAGAGAAGACTGACTAAGCAGCGTATTTTTGCATAGTTACATATTGTTACAGTCTTCAGTCCGCAGACTAGATTGATGAACTCATTACGTTAGCTTATCCTATGCACTCCTCTGCATAATTACTGCAACCTGCATAAATTTGGATCTGCTACTGCCTTGATCTCCCCCCCCCCCCCGCCAAGTCTCAAAGTTCCCCCCCCCCCCCAACGCCCCCCACCACGCTCCGCCTCCTGCCGCAGTCGCACTCGCATTTGCCTCCATACTAAAGTAATTATTCTTTGATATACCAACCTATCCATTATTTAGTCAAGTTGTACCATAGAAGCATTTATCTCCGATTCGTTACTTGTCTGCTCTACTCTTCAGCATTCTTTTATCGTAAGTAGCTTCGTTCCTTAATCCACCTCCATACCGGTATATAGATTTCTTGTGGAGTTTTAAAGTTTTTCCTTTATAACAAATGCAACAGAATAAATGTTTATAGTTTAGAAATGTGGAGTAGTTTGATCGAATAATTCGCCATTTCGGATAAAATATCACCATTCAGTAGAGAGGAAGTATAATACCAACGCCTGCAGTCACAGATATTCATGTTTTATCGTATTGGACGATGTATTTGAATGCCTGTACTTCTGTTCAGTTCTCTTGTTATTGAGTGTGGTAAAGTGGTGGAAATGAGCGTTGCTCTTAGTAGAGGGTAATTGTTAAGTTTTGAAAATCACGAATCGAAATAAGCGAAAGTATAACCGAGACTAGAATGAAAAAAAAAGAAAAAAACTGAGAAACTTTTCACAGAATCTGGGAGGAACATTCCTTGACGTTATACTGGTGTTTAATGCACTTTCCAAAATTGCAGCTTCTTTTACGTTTTGCTGTTGATATAAAGCTTAATATATTGCTAAGCGATCTTAAAAATGAAAGAATTCTTATCACAGCTGTCAACAGTTTCCTTTGTTGGTAAAATTCCCACCGCTCAACTTTCTGTTGTTATTAAGCTGCTTTGAAAATATTGCAGTGCTTTTATATATAAAACAAAATTCAAAGCAGCTACTCTCATTCAAAGTTTAACAAAAGTTTTTGTTCGTTTTCTAAACTCTTGCTCCTCAAGAAGCGGTTAACAGTCCACTGGCACATTTAGTAAAACTGATTTTACAAAAAATTGTAGTCAGAAATATTCCATGCAAGGAATGAAACACTACATATCCATAGGAACATCCAGGTTTGAACTGAGTAGAAATTTGTCACCTAGGCAGCCTAAACTGTTTTTTAACTGAAGAAAGTAAAGGCAATATGACAAAGGTAAAGCGGCACAACGCAGGTTGTCAGCCATAATGCGTTTCAACTGCTCGCCGATGTAATGTCGAAGTATCTTCCTCCCACCTCTGGTTAAGTATTCGTTTTATAAATTGAAACGCCTTTTCTTGTAGCAGTTTATACCAATTGTGTTTCAATGAGGACAAAGGCCACACAGACGAATCTATCTTTGGTAAGTGTCTCGTGCTTTCTCATGTCGAATAAAAAACCGATGAGGCTGTCGTAAAATCCTTTACTACAGGCACGATCAACTTCTCATTTTTAAAATACATCATCGGGTGCAAGTGTCCTGCATGTCGTGCCAAGGTTATTTCGAAACGTCGATTGTGTCGCCAGGTGTAATTCATTCACGTGGCGCTCTGCAGACATGGCGTTTTAATTTATTACTTCTTTACTACCGACCCTATTCGTAACACGTTTTGAAGACAGTATACACATGAATCACTGTATGTACTTGCAAAATTATTTCATTGTACGACACATAGTTTAGGAGATATGACGTGGCCGGCCAGTGTTGCCGTGCGGTTCTAGGCGCTTCAGTCTGCAACCGCGTGACCGCTACGGTCGCGGGTTCGAATCCTGCCTTGGATATGGATGTGTGTGATGTCCTTAGGTTAGTTAGGTTTAAGTAGTTCTAAGTTCTAGGGGACTGATGACCACAGATGTTAAGTCCCATAGTGCTCAGAGCCATTTGAACCATTTTTTAGATATGGTGTCATAAGCATTGAGATGCTTGAAAAACTTGCTTTTGCTAGAAATGGAGCGCAGATTGCCCAGCCATTCATATAGTCATCCAGTGTTTTGATAATGTGAGCACGTATCGATTTCCAGCAAACTTAAATAATAATTTCAATCGTTTTCTAAACTTTTTCTCGCTTATACACTTAACGCAAAATATTTAACACATTAACTCATCTGTAACGAAACAAGAAGTTTGAAGCTGTTTTATACATGCGAATTCGATTGGTTAAAGAATAGGGGGGTTATTGGTAGCCACTGAAACAAGCAATCAGACGCGGTCCGGATCCTCTTCTGCGCGTTTCGTTACGGATTCGTTCAGTAAGAACGAAGATGCTCGTCCAACTGCAGCGGTAGACGCCGAAAGAGAGGCGTTCTGCATCGCGTTGTGTTTTGTTGTTAAAATTCTGAGAGAATATATTCGCAGTAGCGTCAATCAACATATTGCTTCCTCCTATATACCCCACAAAAGGAGGACGAAGGCAAAATTGGAGAGCTTCTAGCTGACAAATGCCGGGGCTTACCAGCAATCGTTCATCCGAGCACCATTCTCGACTGGAATACGGGGTCTGTAGGTGGGGAGGGAGGGGGGGGGGTAATGACAGGGGTACACACACCATAAGGTGGCCTACGGGTATACACCGTCCGTCCAACAGGTTTCGGGACTGAAGCGTATAAGCGAGGCAGCTACAACTGACTACTGTAAACCTGTAAACAACAGATGCGTGTTGCTACGGACTCGGTTTCGGATAGCGCCATTTAGCTATGCACGGTGTACTTCAAACTCGGCGGAACGCGCACAGTTTACAAACTTAGGCGTTTCGGAAATGGTTGGAAATAGTTCCACCCTTGGCCCGAAGCCATAGATCATGCCCTTTTGGACGTCAGATAAATCGCTCTGTTTTTGCATTACGAGAACGACTGTACCGTTTTCCGCGTCCTCCCGACATGCTTTGTAACCCTCCACTGCTAGTGCTGCCACCTGCCCTCTATGGGTGGTTGTCGCACGTTGACGACGAACATAGACTGCGATGACAGTAATGTGACTGGACCGTGTAAAACACTAACATACACTGGTGTCCAAAATTAAAGCAACATTCCGCTATTTCTCTGTCCTGTGACTAATTCACGATATAATTATACAAACTATCAACAGATGTCCGTACGACGGTATTCTGCACGGACGATGGTATTCCGGTCAATGGACAACCACACCGACGGGGTACTGTTTGCCGGGTAGTCCCACATCCACAATCGCTGTGTACACATTCGCAGATGTTGCAGTACGGCACAGAGAAGACGCCTGGCAGACTCTGCGGTGGAGGACTGTAGGAAGAATGGAAGGAGGACAGTCGCAAACTGATGTGGCACGATGGTTTTACGTGAATCGCTCTGTTATTTCTCGGATGTAGCGATTGTTTATAGAGAACGAAAGTGACCAGGGCAGGGCCGACCTCGTGTGACATCAGAAAGAGATGGTACCTCGTTAGTGCTGCACGGCAAGTCGTATCTGACATCGCAGCATCCATTGGATGGATTGTTTCGAAGCAAAAGGTATAGTGATGGCTTGAGCAGAGTAGTCTTTATTGTCGGATGCCTAGTGTTTGTGTATCTGCCGCGTCTTCACAGAAGGGAATGCCTAGAGTGGAGTCGTCAACGTGCCACCTGGACGGTCGAACAGTGGGCCAATTTTCTTCTCACAGATGAGTCGCGATTTGGTCTCGAGAGTGATTCTCAACGGATTCACACCCGGAGGGAATGTGGAACACGAGTCCGGGACCCAAACATTTTGGAATGGATCCCTAATAGTGTGGGCAGAGATTATGTTGACCACTCTAAAACCTCTTCACGAAATTGTGCGGGTGAATCGGCAAGGGTTAAATGCTGTCAAGTATCGTGACGAGATCTAGAGAACTCGTGCGGTTGTTGTGAGGTGCTTGGGGGCCCAGACTTCGTATTGATGGACTGTAATGCTCGACCTCATAGAGCACGGATGGTTTCTGTTTTCTTGGAAACGGAAGATAGTGCACGCATGGCGTAGCCTGATCGCTCTGCCAATTTGAGTCCCATGGAGCATGTCTCGAATGCCAAGGGAGACGTGTCGCATCACGTCACCATCCGCCAGCTGCTCTCCAGGACTTGCGGGCAGCACTGCAGGTTAGAGTGGGCGCTATTGTCTCAACATCAGATTGATGACATCATTCACAGCATATCCCGTCGTTGTCAGGTCTGTATAGCTGCCAGAGGTAGTTCACCCCACAGTGAGTACACTATCTTGTTGTCGGAATGTGTGTGCAAATCCGTTACTACTGGCCATTAAAACTGCTGCAACAAGAAGAAATGCAGATGATAAACGGGTATTCGTTGGACAAATATATTATACTAGAACTGACATGTGATTACATTTCCACGCAATTTGGGCGCATAGATCCTGAGAAATCAGTACCCAGAACAACCACCTCTGGCCGTAATAACGGCCTTGATACGCCTGGGCACTGAGTCAAACAGAGCTTGGATTTCGTGCACAGGTACAGCTGCCCATGCAGCTTCAACACGATACCACAGTTCATCAAGAGTAATGACTGGCGTATTGTGAGGAGCCAGTTGCTCGGCCACCATTGACCAGACGTTTTCAATTGCTGAGAGATCTGGAGAATGTGCTGACGAGGGCAGCAGTCGAACATTTTCTGTTTCCAGAAAGACCCGTACAGGACCTGCAACATGCGGTCGTGCATTATCCTGCTGAAATGTAGGGATTCGCAGGGATCGAATGAAGGGTAGAGCCACGGGTCGTAACACATCTGAAATGTAACGTCCACAGTTCAAAGTGTTGTCAATGCGAACAAGAAGTGACCGAGACGTGTAACCGATGCCACCCCATACCATCACGCCGGGTGATACGCCAGTATGGCGATGCCGGATACCCGCTTCCAATGTGCGTTCACCGCGATGTCACGAAACACGGATGCGACCATCATGATGCTATAAACAGAACCTGGATTCATCCGAAAAAATGACGTTTTGCCATTCGTGCACCCAGGTTCGTCGTTGACTACACCATCGCAGGCGCTCCTGTGTGTGATGCAGCGTCAAGGGTAACCGCAGCCATGGTCTGCGAGCTGATAGTACATGCTGCTGCAAACGTCGTCGAACTGTTCGTGCAGACGGTTGTTGTCTTGCAAACGTCCCCATCTGTTGACTCGGGGATCGAGACGTGGCTGCACGATCCGTTACAGCCATGCGGATAAGATGATTGTCATCTCAACTGCTAGTGATAGGAGGCCGTTCGCCGTTGGGACCCAGCACGGCGTTCCGTATTACCCTCCTGAACCCACCGATATTCTGCTAACAGTCACTGGATCTCGACCAACGCGAGCAGCAATGTCGCGATACGATAAACCGCAATCGCGATAGGCTACAATCCGACCTTTATCAAAGTCGGAAACGTGATGGTACGCATTTCTCCTCCTTCCCGGAGACATCACAACAACGTTTCACCAGGCAACGCCGGTCAATTGCTGTTTGTGTATGAGAAATCGGTTGGAAACTTTCCTCATGCCAGCACGTTGTAGGTGTTGCCACCGGCGCCAACCTTGTGTGAATGCTCTGAAAAGCTAATCATTTGCATATCACAGCATCTTCTTCCTGTCGGTTAACTTTCGCGTCTGTAGCACGTCGTCTTCGTGGTGTAGGAATTTTAATGGCTAGTAGTGTATTTGTCTACCGTTATGCATGTTGCAGTTATTTATGTTCTGTATTCTTTACGTTGATTCTACTTTACTGTCGCCTGTTTATATTCTTTTTGTAAAATAAGGCAGCCTTGCAAAATTTCCATTTGTTGCTTTAATCTTGGACATCAGTGTATGTGACTAAACGTGTTGTTTGCTTTACTTTTCGGATTTTCATTGACGCTCCGTAACGCATAGGGACAAGCACTGCCGAGCTTCGAACACTGAGGCGGAGCGTGCGGTAGCTGACGAGGTCATCCGAGAAGGAGTCTCTAGCTCAGGCTGGAGAGATGAGTCAGAAAATGGACCGTGTCGTTTTCGAGGCTCAATAGCCGCCTTGCCTTAATCGATTTAGGGGACCACGGGAAACGGCCTCGGCTTTTTTCGGAACAAGTAGACGCACGGTGAGTACGTGGTTGCGGCTGCCAGTTGGCGGATGTGGGACAGACGGACACGGGCGCCAGGGAAGCGTCGCGTCGGAAACGTGCTGGGCCTCCGCCGTTCGCAGCGCCTTTCCGTTATCGCCGACAAAGAGGCCCGCGCCGCAATCTGGTTTGCTCAGCCGTATCTTAAAAGCTGGGCGGGTCCGGCCCTGCAGTAGGGTAGCACAAGGGCGCGAGCGTCGGCTCGCCTGTGGTGCGGACGCCCCACTGCGGGAATCTGCCGCTGCCACACGCCTTTATCAGAATGCGAATATTTTAGGTCAGGACTGACTGTTACTATCACGGAGGTAGGTTGAAATACGCTGGTATACGAAACCAGACAGGAAACAGGCAATCTGTAATAAACTCCTCGCCTATCAGCCAGCTCTTTGTAATGTTCCACATCGTCCCTAAAATCACTGAAACGTTCATCCGCTTTCTTCCTCCGTGCCATGGACTCCGAATGGCGTCCGCGGCTGGAATCCACAACCTCTCACAAATGTACTGCGAGCGGCGTTTTGTGCGACGCAATGCATCGCTGATGAACAAGGAAACGTTTATCGGCGAGCCCTTGCGGGCTTTCAAAATAACTACGCACCCTCCGACTCAGCGTTGCAATATTAAAAGTTTTTGCTGGTTTCGTTGTCTAGGGGCTGGGATACGTAGCTGCCGCATTACAGGCCACATACAGCTGAGTCTACAGTATACAATATGAATATATACATGAATCGAATTGTCGAAGGTTCCTATCACTCGACAATTGTGAATTTTGAACGTAATATAGACATTTATAAATGAAAAATTGCAATGAAATAAAATCTGCAGGTTCTATCTTAACGACTTCAAATGATGAGTACAATAGTAGAAGTACTTTTCAGAATGCGGTATATTTCTGCAAAACACTTATTGGGTCGATGGTCCAGCAATTAAATAAAATATAAGTTGAATAACAGGGAAACAATAGATTCCTACAGCACATAATTAGTTGCGAACAACAACACAGCTCGAGAGAGATTCACTTCTAAAAGCACACTACGTCTTCACTGTAGAAACCTCGCAAGTGTGCACTCCGAAGTATTTCTATCCCTCGCGACCACGTGCAAACCTCTCCACACTCTTCTAAGTCTCTCCCGCGACCGTCCGTCGCGCCTTCACATCCAGCACTTCCCGTGTCCCGTCCCGTACTCTCCAGAACTGCCGCACTCCCTCCATTCATTTCGGTAGTCGCCTCCCTTAGTAACGAGCGCTGTGATTCGCTAGATCGCTCCCTCCAAGCACATGTACACTCACAAACGTATTGAAACACATTCTAAATACTGGATTTACATTTAAATAACTTGAAATTAAATAAATATTTCTACGGCTGGACCATAAACACACTCCAACACACGTTATTAAATACATAAACAATTACATAAACACATATCAAAAGAAAAGAAGCAAAAGGTAGGCCAAGAGCCTAATGTCTCTGTGCTTTCTAACACACAGTAAATATTTAACCAATTTCTTCATATATATCGGATATAAACAAAGACAGAGGAATAAATATATTTATAAACATGCTCCTACCGGTTTTTCGTGTAACTGTGGAATACTTATGGCCTGACGCGATCGATAGTAATTGACCACTTTGACCTCCAATAACTCATGTACTATGCAAGTTACATTCCTGTAATTCATACCAATTTAGGTTTACACTAATAGCTTTCTAAAGACACGTGGATCTACGAAATCGGATGAAGCGCTTGGATTTTGGAAATTCGTTGCTGGGTGTTACTTGTACAATTTACCGTCAAATACTAAACTTTGAACTAATAAAGATGGTAAAAGTCTAATTACACCATCAGAACCGTCGTGCAAATAATGGTAATGTACAGGTTTCTTTTTGAGGTATCATGACTCATCTGGATACTATTAATTCCTATACGAACTGTGAAATGTCTGCCATTAAGGTCCGTCATCTTTGACACTCCCGGCATAGACATCTCCTTCATTGACACAAAGCACCGTCCTCGTCACAGCGGAATTCCCAGCCACGCTGGACCACGCGCTGGGGCTACCCCTCTCGTCCGGCTAACGTTCGGCACCACGTGGTCCAGCTATTGTGGGGCACCAAGCGGTCGCTAACCAGCCGCGGCTTTGACGAGCGTCCTGTGCGGCCACCCCAACTCCGAACGTAGAATATTTCCAGGGTGCCACAGCTCGCCCGTTACCTCACCCCCTGATCTGTTAACTCCACTGCAACCCTTACGAAGCGGGGCCTACAGCCTCGTTTAGACCCATGAAACAGGGTTAAAGTTGCTGCCATTCAGCATCAATGCACCAATGATCTATGTCGGCGATTGATGCGCAAACACTGCCTCCACCGTAATTACTCTACCACGCAAACACTTAGGGACACACTCGTCTGGTATGAGACGTTCTAGGGAGGGAGGGGGGGGGGCGGTCCATTGGGTGTCGAACCGCACAAGAACCCTGGGTTCCGTGTGGGGCGGCGGTGAGTTGGATGGAGTGCTGTGGCCTGTTGTGGGGTTGTGAACCACTGAGGGCTACGGCGGGACGAAGCCTCTCCGTCGATTCTATGTCCCCGGTTAAATACACAATACACAACACCAATGATTAATGCCCTGGAGCAATCTTACTTCTTCAGATTCCAGGGTCCGACCATTGGACTGGAAAACGTACGTTGCTAATAACCAATATACAGTTTGAACCAGTTTCTTGCAACTTAACGCAAATAATTTCCACAAATACAAAACAGAGTAACAGTTCAAAAATTACGTGTCAAAAGCCACACAAAAATACAATACTTCACTTTTGTTTGTTAGCTTTAGTTGATCCCCGCTCAATACATTATTTCCATCAAACACTAGCTCCAGCGAGGTATTTAGCTCCAGCGCCTGATACAAAAACTGTTCCGACTAATAGCTCCAGCGCCTGATACAAAAACTGTTCCGACTAATTACCAGCAGTTGGTCTAAGTCGCAACACTTGCTCATAAAATCGAAAATCAGCAACCAGAATCCCACTCCACGCACCGAAAGGCAGTTGCGAATTTAAAATCTTGAATAATTGCTGCCCCATAGCTTGTAAATATTTGTTAAAAGTCATCTTCTAAGCACAATGAGGTGCACCTTAAACGTTTTTTACCCAAACTGATATTAGGCTGTAAAGGCAATGTCAGTGGCATCTGATACAGAAAACAGCAAACAGTTGTATGTACATCGATATCTAAAGCATGACAATTACATACATAATAGCAGAAACATAAGTCCACTTGCATTATGTATCTCTACACCAGTGACACTTGTAAGTTCTTTCTGACGTTCAACTTGAAGTCCATCTGGAAAGCAGACAGCCAAGTGGATACCTAGAATCAAATTACGACGACATCTACGTTACTATATTAGGATATGAAATCCGTCCTATCTCACAGTACACAGTTTGTCGCGTGTGTTATTTCTGTTAATTCTTAGTCAGCAACATTTCTTGGTCACATTTGACGCAACCATTATGTAAAGCAAATATGGAACTGATAGATAGACCGAAGAATAGGTATTACGTGTCTTTTGTTATTTCCGAGATCACATTTGTAAGCATCTCTTACATTACTTTATAAATGCAAAGTATTAAATTTGGACAGTCTGTATGTAAATGTAGAGTATTAAAAGAAGTATAATATTGTAAAATTATAAGCAAAATAGAAAAAAAAGCTGATGTTAATTTTCACGAACTACACAACGAGCAAGTTGGCCTTAATGGAAAATCTGTGTCGATCGTATAACGAGGTTGTCAGTTCGAATTTGAATGCAAGGGCACTCCAGCGTTTCACGTCAAATTAGACAATTTTTCGTATATGAGATCGAGAATCCCCAAATCTAATTTAACCGATTGAAACACAGTTAAAGTTTTGTATATATATCTTATTTCGTAACGCTGTTGGTACATTAAGTATGTTGTCAGGCTGTTTCTTCATGCGAGTGTACATCTCCGTTTCCTCAGTTTCTTCGAGAATGTTGACCAATCTACCTTGCCCTGCTTATGGAGATCAATGAGTGCGGCTAACTCCTACTTGAACTATGGAACACTTTCAAAAATCGACACCTAACAGGGCTCACAACTTGCCTCCTACATGCAGAAGGCGATCAGCTTCGTGATCACACAGCTGGCATTTTCAAGCGGCTGTCATCACAAATGGTTTTTGTAAATTGCTTGCGTGCATATGTTTCAAGTGCATTTCAAACCAAGTGTTGATTTGTACTGGGTCAGTGGGTGTGCTCTGAGATAGAGGCGCTCTTAACAGCGCGATTTAGGGAGAGCCATAATGTTCCGCGAACAAGAATGTCCATTTGTAAGTAGTCTCATAAGGCAGGCAGGTCTGCAGTTTAGTTTCCGCTCAGATGCGCCCCGTACCCGCATGCGAACGAATTAAATGCTTTGCATCTCTCTGGAATTATATTTGATGGCGAATCTGCGAAAAATCCTATGTCAAATTTTAAGTCTTCGAGGGAGCGATCCATTGCTAAAAGTTTGAGTAGCTGTAAGACACCTCTCTGCAAATATGTTCTTATTCGTCACTGCGTCCTTCCGTTTGGCTTTATCTTTAATCAAATGTTTTAATTGTTTGGGTAATTGTGTCACAGCTCATTAATCAAAGGAATATGATTTTGACCGTACATGTACTTGTTGTAAGTAGCCTGTTTATATGCTGACAGCGCTATAGATTGTGATAATCTCGACAAGAGTCTCTGGTTAGACGGACTAACTGTTAGCGAGAGGATAGGGAAGTGTGTGGACATGATATTCTTAGTGGAGACTGTGTTGGTAGAACATGCATTGTAAGTGAGATGAAATGAAGTGTTTATAAGAAAATACAGAAGGAAATGTATGATGATGGATGTTTGATTGATAATGTTTGGGCAGTGGAATTATTGACATTTTTGGAACTGGATGTCACATGAATAAGGTCTAAATACACTGTTTACTCTTCAGCAAAATCTTTCTTTCGCTAACCATGTGCCTCCTAGTAGTTAGTCTATAGTAGTTAGAATCTTTTTATTTAGCTGGCTGTAGTTGCTACTTGCTGTAATTGCTGTGGTTCGTGTTATGAAGATTTTCTGTGAGGTAAGTGACTTATGTAAAAGAATGGGTTTTGCACTGTTGGGATTCGTGACTGAAATGAGTTTAGCCAATTAACAGAGTTGGAGGTAGTTTCATATTTCTTTAATTTCATATTTTTTAGATTTGTATTATTGTTAGGATTTCTTGCAATTGAGGGCCATTCTTTGTGTTAATTACTGGAAGTCATGTTGTCAATGTACAGCAGTCAGATTGCGTTGGGCTTGTATATTGTGGGTTACAAATGAATAGGTAAAGTTTGAGTTGTCTTTGTCAGGGGAAATTCTGTAGGTAAGTGGTTAATAAATATAACTGAAGAGGTAGTTTCATTAGTAATCCAAGCACCACGTTTTTAGGGTTCCGTACCTCAATCTGTGTACCAAAGTCTGCGTGAGATCGGGTCATTTAGCAGATTACCTGGACAGGGACGCCGTCGCACGGTAAGAACGCTGCAATTTGAGGAAGCTGTCTTGCAGCATGTGGAGCAGGATCCTTCAATCAGCACTCGTGCATTTGCACTTAACATGGGGACGAATCAGTCGAATGTAAGAATAGTCCTTCGAGAGCAGTTGTTACGTCCATTTCATTTACAGCATGTCCACAACATGGAACCAATTGATTATCCACCCAGAGCACAGTTTTCGCAGTGGCACCTGGAACAGTGTGAAATGCATCCTACGTTTCCATCCTCTGTGTTGTTTACCGATGAAGCAACGTTCGGGGGTGATGGAGTCTTCAACATGCGCAATTCTCATGTTTGGAGTGAGGATGACCCACATGCGACAGTTACTAGCTCTGATCAAGTGCGGTTCTTCGTTAATGTGTGGGTCGGTGTTGTTGGGGATTGTTTAATTGGGCCGTATCTGCTACCTAGGCCATTAAATGACAGGCACTATTACAATTTTCTCGCCAGAACATTGCCAGAATTGCTGGAAAACGTCCTGCTCCCTACAAGACAACGCATGTGGTTTCAATATGACGGGACGCCGGCACATTTCAGTCGTCGTGTGCGTCGATTCCTCGACCGACGGTTCCCAGAAACGTGGATTGGCAGAGGTGGTCCTGTACCATGGCCTGCTCGATCCCCAGATATGTCCCCTCTGGACTTTTTTGTGTGGTGAGAGATGCGCAACCTTGTTTACGCAACCCCTGTTGCATCAGAAGAGGATCTGGTTGCCCGGATAGTAGCAGCAGCTGGAACAATTCAGGATAGACAGAACATGATCCGAAGGTGTAACCTTTGTTTAAGTGTCAATGGAGGCATTTTTGAAAATCTACTGTAATTGAAATTGGGTTGTGTCTCTTGTTCATAAAAAAATGGAAAACTGTTTGTTGGTTTAATTAATTTGCCGCCAGAGAAATCTTCCTCTACGGTTTTAAATATTCCTCATAGGAAAAAATGACATTAGGGAAAAATATTTGTTTTGATGTCCCCTAAAACCTCCCAGAGATTGTCGGTTTAAATTCTTTTCACCCCGTATAAAATAATACGAAACTCGCAAACTTACACATTGAAACCAATAGGATATTTCCCTTTGACGTAGAACCATACAATTTGACAAGAAGAAACGTTTCACAATTCAACTGAAGGAAAAAGTTAGAGAATTGGTAATTTGGAATTATATCGCACGAAAAATATTTCTTTTGTCACTTGTTATCCGACATCTGACTCCGGATTTGAAATTAAAGCACTATCGAAAGGCTTGGAATCCCTGGGATCGATATCTTGCCAGTATCAGTGACGATGACAGGCAAAACTCGTCGATATTCTCGCATTCTGGAACGGATGAACCATGTGTATACACAATAAAGTTTGTACGGCACCCTCAGTTAGCGAATCCTACTCGCACCTGGCCAGTTTTTCTTTATTTAGTTGCAATACCTGCTGAAGTAGTAGCGGTAATTACATGTGTCCGATTAGTTTTCACACGGAGCAAGGCTGCGGCTAATACTCTGAAGCGTCAAAGAAACAGTATGCGTGTTCAAATGCAGAGATTTGAAAAAAGGCAGAATACGGCGCTGCGGTCGGCAACGCCTATATAAGACAACAAGTGTCTAGCACAGTTGTTAGATCGGTTACTGCTGCTATAATGGCAGGTTATCTAGATTTAAGTGAGTTTAAACATGGTGTTATAGTCGGCGCACGAGGGATAGGGCACATCATCTGCGAGGTAGCGATAAAGTGGGAATTTTCCCGTACGACCATTTCACGAGTGTACCGTGAATATCAGGTATCCGGTAAAACATCAAATCTCCGACTCGCTGAGGCCGGTAAAAGATCGTGCAAGAACGGGACCAACGACGGCTGAAGAGAATCGTTCAGCGTGACAGAAGTGCAACCCTTCCGCAAATTGCAGCAGATTACATTGCTGGGCCATCAACAAGTCTCAGCGTGCGTGCAGACCATTCAACGAAACGTCATCGATATTGGCTTTCGGAGCCGAAGGCCCACTCGTGCACCCTTGATGACTGCACGACCCAAAGCCTTACGCATGGGCCCGTCAACACCGACACTGGACTGTTGATATTGTAAGTAGGCTGTTTATGTTTTCTTTATGTAAGAAGGCTGTTTATATTTTCTTATTGGCAACGTTACGTAGCGCTCTGTATGAAAATCACTGGCTGTGCTGTGTGCAGCCTGTGGCTAGTTTTCATTGTTGTCTGCCATTGTAGTGTTGGGCAGCGGCAGCTGGATGTGAACAGCGCGTAGCGTTGCGCAGTTGGAGGTGAGCCGCCAGCAGTGGTGGATGTGGGGAGAGAGATGGCGGAGTTTTGTAATTTGTCATGAACTGCTATATATATTATGACTATTAAGGTAAATACATTGTTTGTTCTCTATTAATATCTTTCATTTGCTAACTATCCCTATCAGTAGTTAGTGCCTTCTGTAGTTTGAATCTTTTATTTAGCTGGCAATAGTGGCGCTCGCTGTATTGCAGTAGTTCGAGTAATGAAGATTTTTGTGAGGTAAGTGATTTGTGAAAGGTATAGGTTAATGTTAGTCAGGGCCATTCTTTTGTAGGGATTTTTGAAAGTCAGATTGCTTTGCGCTAAATAATATTGTGTGTCAGGTTAAGCACAGTCGTGTATAAATTGTTCTAAGGGGACGTTTCAATATATGTTGGAAATATGTTGCCTGGTCGAACGAGTCTCGTTTCAAATTGTATCGAGTGGATGGACGAGTACGGGTATGGAGACAATGTCATGAATCTATCCACCTTGCATGTCAGCAGGGGACTGTTCAAGCTGATGGAGTCACTGTAAAGGTGTGGGACGTGTACAGTTACGTCTGATACGACTCTTACAGGTGACACGTACTTAAGCATCCTGTCTGATCACCCACATTCATTGACGTCCATTGTGCATTCCGACGGACTTGGGCAATTCCAACAGGACAATCAGATACCCCACACGTCCTGATTTGATAGAGGCTGGCTCCAGGAACATTCTTCTGACTTTAAACAGTTCCGCTGGCCACCAAACTCCACACACATGAACATTATTGAGCATATCTGGGATGTATTGCAACGTGCTGCTCAGAAGGGATCCCCACCCTCTCGTACTCTTACGGATTTATGGACAGCCCTGCAGCATTCATGGTGTCAGTTCCCTACAGCACTACTTCAGACATTTGTCTAGTCCATGCCACGTCGTGTTGCGGCACTTCTGCGTACTCGTGGAGCCGCTACACGGTATTAGAAGGTGTACCAGTTCCTTTGGCTCATCGGTGTATGTTCGTAGCGCACATTCCACGTGGGGCTTCACAGCTGAGGAAATGCCAAACAGTCGGGCGCACTTGTGCTCGGGTTTCACCGTTTACAAGTAGACTGTTGCGTGGAGCACTACTGAACGACGAGTATCGCGCGGATATGGAACTTCTCTCAATGTATCTGAGCGGCACGGTTGTGGTCGCGTTCAGGAACTCAGCCTCGCGATTAAAACCGTGCATGTGGAGGGCCGCTACAGGTCAAGCGAAGCTTGTCGAGAGATCCTGTACCTTTGCACCTAGAGATATGGTAGTATTCATATTATTATACTTACGAATGCAGCACGCATTCATATAACTGATTCTCTTGGATGAGCAATTAATCCACAGCCTTCAGTGCAGATGCGCATTTACGTTCGACCTCCAGCGGGAATCTAAAATCAGTGAGCACGGAGTACACGGACTGGGACTGCAAATAGGTGGCGTTGGGTGGCAGTGTAGGTGACCTGGGCAGCGTACCGAGGTAGTCTGCCCATCTGCGATAAACACCGATTGTGGGAGGTGCAGTGGTTAACGTAACTGCCTTAATAAGCAGGAGATCGCGGGCTAGAGTCCCGGCACACATTTTCATTCGTCGCTGCTGCTTCCGCATAAAGTCCCGATGCAGGTGATACGATTAGTTGCTTTCCTGTCCTTTCTCCCCCCTCCACCTTCAATTACGTAAGATTGTAATATTTGTTACCAGTCGTGTTGTTTACCGATATTGTACGAGTCGTATTTTTTAAGTAAGTACCGTTTCGAAATTAAAAAAAGACGTGCTAAGATATCTCAATAATTTTATTTTTACATGTAAGCCTGTATCTTAATCTACGCACTGACGCCATTACAGCCTGATTCTTCCTTGTTTACGTTGTGTACTGAGTGTTTGAGATGCCTCCGATAATCGTGAGTCCCGCCAAGTACGGGTTGTTATAAGATTTCTTAGTGCTAAAGGCCTAAAAGCGATCGATATTCATCGTGAGATCTGTGCAGTTTGCGGAGAAAACATTATTAGTGATGGAATGGTAAGAAAGTGGGTGAGAGAATTTAAAGATAGCCGCACAAATGAGCATGATGAACTACGGAGTGGGGGGTCCTTCGGTCGTTAATGAAAGTTTGGTGCCGGAAGCGGACAATAAGGTGAGAGGAAAGAGATGCTTTACGATTTCCTCCTTGCAAGATGACTTTCCTAATGTTTCTCGTAGTGTTTTCTATGGCATTGTGACCGAGCACTTGAATTACCGAAAATTGTGCGCAAGTTGGGTACCGAAAATGTTGACGGATGTGCACAAAACCAAACGTTTAGACAGTGCATTCACTTTCCTTGAGCGGTACCACAACGACGGTGATGATTTCTTAAGCCAAATTGTTACGGGCGATGAAACATGGGTGGCCTACGTCACAGCAGAATCAAAGATACAGTCCATGGAAGTTGAGCAAGGGCATCGTTTTGCTGCAAGACAATACCCGTCCGCATGTGGTGAATCAGATTAAAGATCTCATCACATCTTTTCGATGGGAAACTCTAGATCATCCTCCGTACAGCCCCGATCTTGCGCCCAGTGACTACCATATGTTCCCGCACTTGAAGAACTACCTGGGAGGTCAGCGTCTTCAAGACGATGACGAAGTCAAAACAGTGGTGATGCAGTGATTAACAGGTCAGGCGGCAGACTTCTATGTGGAGGGTATTCAAAACCTGGTACAATGTTATGACAAGTGCCTCAATATTGACGGAAATTATGTGGAAAAGTAGATTAAGGTACAGGCTTTCATATAAAAATAAAATTATTGAGGTATCTTAGCATGTCTTTTTCTAATTTCAAATCGGTACTTACTTAAAAAACACGCCTCGTATTATAAGAAAGTCACATCCAAAGTTGTGTACAAGAATGTATACACTCACAGTTCGCAACTTTTAACGGCAAAGCGACCTGATACGGCACTTTTCAGTAAGCTGAGTTTCAGTATGGCGTGTACTGGATTCATCCTCTGATGTTGCAAACGGCCTTGCATCGTAGTAAGCCACTTTTCGTAGCGTCTTGCTGAAATCTGACAGGACGTACTTTTTTGCTGACTAGTGTGAATGCTTCGTAACGCGAAATTCCACGTTATAACAGCGCAAAACTCGTCCCTTCGCACGTCCGCTTTTGTGTTTCCCTTCCAGTGTAAGGTTGCGCAATGGATTTACGCCAAGCCAAACGCGCAAACCGCAGCAGTAACTCTGCCAAAGTGATTAACGTGCCGTATAGGAACGTCTTAAACGAATGAGCTCAGAAGTTCTCGTATTCGCGGCGGAAGTCGCGAGGACAACGCGGCGGTACAAACTAGTTGGCTAGATCTGTAGTGAGCTGATGGAGGGGCGGGCAAGTTCGGGGAAACGAAAGCGCCAAGGAAGCGGTTTGCCGTCTTGATGAAACGGCGCCTGCAATCATCGGTGAAACAGCCGGGCAGCGCACTAGTCGGTCGGTAATCCCATCCGAGAGCACCGGCGACTGGCAACGTCAATCAAGCTCCACGCCGACCGGCCCCGGCGCCATTAGCAAATCGCCTTACAATAAAAACGACACAGCCCCAGCCGGCACTCGCTGGCGGCGGAGGGGTCAATGTCAATTTACGTGCTGCCACTCGTTACCGCCGAACGGGACAAGCGGCGTCGAGTTTTGAAACGGCAGGGCCCTAATCCGCGACGCAGTAATGAACAACGCCCCCGCTTTTGTTTAGCGAGCACTGGAGGCGCCGGGCAGACGCTTTTACGGTCGTAAACACGAGGCGCGTCGCTCCGCCGCCAATCCACGTCTCGCAGCCGCCCCGCGCTCGGAATTAAGAATCAGGCGCGCAACGGACTTTCCGAAACTTTACTACCGGTGCTCTGAGTGTGGGACGGGGTGGGAGGGAGGGAGGGAGGGGGGGTTGTGGAGGAGGAGGAGGTGGAGGAGGAGGAGGAGGAGGAGAGTCAAAGCAAAGCCGAGCGTGCTGCATTGTCTGTCCGCCTCGCTCTCTTTACCTAATTGGATAGTAGTGCCTGACTATCTCTAGGTTACGCAAATTAAGTGCTTTGCACTATTCCTGCACTTCCTAATGTGTATTTTAGGTCGTCCTATTGTTTGTGTTGGTCCCATTGTGTGTTGAGCCTTTTATGATGGTTAGTATACATCACTGTGGCAGTTTTTCACTGCCTTAGCAGGTCGGGCCGTCTCGTTGTGCCCCTCCTGTGTGGTTTGTTCCCGAGATTCGAGACAAGCCTATTTTCGGACTGCTGTGACTTTTCGTAGAAAAGTCGAGCCGTCTGTCTAATTCTATCCTTAATTGTCTGTACTTCTGTGATATTATGTGGCTCCCTAGTTGGGAAACCACGCGGGAGTTTCATGATTATCCTAAGGATTCTACCCTGGATGCCCTGCAATCTCCAGATGTGGCAGTCTGCCGCAGTGCCCCACACGACTGCCGCATACTCCATTACCGGCCCTATAAGGGCGAGACACAGCGCAATACCGCAGGGAGTGGGTAGGGTTGTCTTCGGGTTCAAGATAGGGTAAAGTGTTGTCAATCTTCCGTAGCCTTTAACCCTAATATCCTTTATGTGTGGCGCCCACGTGAGGCGTCTGTCGAGGGTCACCTGTACGCCAGCCTCGCAAATGCTTAAAAAAAAAAAAATGGTTCAAATGGCTCTGAGCACTATGGGACTCAACATCTTAGGTCATAAGTCCCCTAGAACGTAGAACTACTTAAACCTAACTAACCTAAGGACATCACACACACCCATGCCCGAGGCAGGATTCGAACCTGCGACCGTAGCAGTCCCGCGGTTCCGGACTGCAGCGCCAGAACCGCACGGCCACCGCGGCCGGCTAAATGCTTAAACAAACAAAAATTTGTCATTCTCAACACACTACCATTACTGGAAATGGCTTACGTCTCCTTTTGTAATATACGAGGGTTTGAACTTAAGCAGTGGCAACTATTTATTCACAACCGATACAAAAGAGTTACTGTCCTTCAAAGTAATCATCAGAGTTGTATAGAACCCGTTGCCAGCGACGTGTAAGGCGTAGTATACCGTTAGCAGAGCCTGTTCTGTTGATGGTGCGAATGGAGCGGTCTACTACCTGTCGAATCTCTGGAACAGTTCTGTAGCGAGTGCCACGAAGTGGTTCCTTCATCTTCGGAATCAAATCAAAGTCACAAGGACTTACGTCCGGGGAGTGTGATGTTTGGTACAGTTCTTCCCAGTCCCATCGACCGAACAGAGCAGCCACAGCTCGCGCTGTATGTGCCCGCGCAAGGTCGTGCAAGATGGTGGGTGGGTTGCGCAGAAAGTGTCGCCGCTTCTTTCGCAAAGCTGGTCGCAGGTGATGCTCCAAAAACGAACAGTACTACTATGCATTGACGGTCTGTCGTGGAGGAACGTAATGCGTTAGGATAACACCAGCACAATCGTATACAAGAATCACTATAACTTTCACCATGCTAGGGCTCTGACGCGCTTTCGACTTTCGCGGCGACCCATGATGACGCCATTCGTTCGATTGGTGTTTCAGTTTTGGCTCGTATGATGTGGCCCATGTCTCATCCAGTGTTACGATACGGCGCAAGAAAGTCTCTCCTTCGCGCTCATAGCACTCCAAGTGCGTCTGAGCAGCGTCGTAACGCATCCATTTCTGCATTTCCGTCAAGTCATGCGGAACCCATCGTGATGAGCTTTTTCACATGCCCAGGCGTTCATCCGGACCCATAGCACAGTCGTATGCGCTAATCCGGTTTCGTGGGCGAGCTCACGAATCGTATGGCGTCGATCACTGTCCACTGTGCACTTCTTCTTCAGAGACGCTAGGACGACCTACCCGATGCACGTCTGCCACATTTTGCCGACCTTCGTTGAAGGCTTTTACCCAACGTACCACTATTCTGTACGGCAATGCCGATTCCCCGAACGCCTCTTGCAAACCCTGATGACACTGTGGTGCTGTACGACCTCTGGCACATTCAATCTTGATCATACTCCGTTCTTCCTGTTTAGAAAACAGTGATACCGTTACGCTAGACCGCTCGCTCACAAGTGACTGTGTTTCCCTCGATTGGGCGCACGCCGGTGACGTGGGACGGATGACTCCATTCGCTCGGAGGTAAGGTAGGCATGAACCACGGACCTTGCCGTTGTAGGGGAGGCATGCGTGCCTCGGCGATACAGATAGCCGTACCGTAGGTGCAACCACAACGGAGGGGTATCTGTTGAGATGCCAGACAAACGTGTGGTTCCTGAAGAGGGGCAGCAGCCTTTTCAGTAGTTGCAGGGGCAACAGTCTGGATGATTGACTGATCTGGCCTTGTAACACTAACCAAAATGACCTTGCTGTGCGGATACTGCGAACGGCTGCAAGCAAGGGGAAACGACAGCCGTAATTTTTCCCGAGGGCATGCAGTTTTACTGTATGGTTAAATGATGATGGCGTCCTCTTGGGTAAAATATTCCGGAGGTAAAATAGTCCCCCATTCGGATCTCCGGGCGAGGACTACTCAAGAGGATGTCGTTATCAGGAGAAAGAAAACTGGCGTTCTACGAATGGGAGCGTGGAATGTCAGATCCCCTAATCGGGCAGGCAGGTTAGAAAATTTAAAAAGGGAAATAGATAGGTTAAAGTTAGATATAGTGGGAATTAGTGAAATTCGGTGGCAGGAGGAACAAGAGTTTTGGTCAGATGAATACAGGGTTATATATACAAAATCAAATAGGGGTAATGCAGGAGTAGGTTTAATAATGAATAAAAAAAAAGGAGTGCGGGTAAGCTACTACAAACAACATAGTGAATGCATTATTGTGGCCAAGATAGACACGAAGCCCACACCTACCACATTAGTACAAGTTTATATGCTAACTAGCTCCGCAGATGACGAAGAGATTGATGAAATGTATGATGAGATAAAAGAAATTATTCAGATTGTGAGGGGAGACGAAAATTTAATAGTTATGAGTGACTGGAATTCGATAGTAGGAAAAGAAAGAGAAGGAAACGTAGCAGGTGAAATGAAAGAGGAAGCCGTCTGGTAGAATTTTGCACAGAGCATAACTTAATCATAGCTAACACTTGATTCAAGAATCATAAGAGAAGGTTGTACACATGGAAGAATCCTGGAGATACTGCAAGGTATCAGATAGATTATATAATGGTAAGACAGAGATTTAGAAACCAGGTTTTAAAGTGTCAGACATTTCCAGGGGCAGATGTGGACTCTGACCACAATCTATTGGTTATGACCTGTAGATTAAAACTGAAGAAACTGCAAAAAGGTGGGAATTTAAGGAGATGGGACCTGGATAAACTGAAAGAACCAGAGGTTGTACAGAGTTTCAGGGAGAGCATAAGGGAACAATTGACAGGAATGGGGGAAAGAAATACGGTAGAAGAAAAATGTGTAGCTCTGAGGGATGAAGTATTGAAGGCAGCAGTGGATCAAGTAGGTAAAAAGACGAGGGCTAATAGAAACCCTTGGGTAACAGAAGAGGTATTGAATTTAATTGATAAAAGGGAAAATATAAAAATGCAGTAAATGGAGCAGGCAAAAAGGAATATAAACGGCTAAGCAGGGATGGCTAGAGGACAAATTTAAGGATCTATAGGCTTATCTCACTAGGGGTAAGATACATACTGCCTACAGGAAAATTAAAGAGACCTTTGGAGAAAAGAGAACCACTTGTATGAATATCAAGAGCTCAGATGGCAACCCAGTTCTAAGCAAAGAAGGGAACGCAGAAAGGTGGAAGAAGTATATAGAGGGTCTATACAAGGGCGATGTACTTGAGGACATTATTATGGAAATGGAAGAGAATGTAGATGAAAATGTAGTGGGAGATATGATACTGCGTGAAGAGTTTGACAGAGCACCGAAACACCTAAGTCGATACAAAGCCCGGGGAGTAAACAACATCCATTAGAACTACTGACAGCCTTGGCAGAGCCAGTCCTGACAAAACTCTACCATCTGGTGAGCAAGATGGCGAAATTCCCTCAGACTTCAAGAAGAATATAATAATTCCAATCCCAAAGAAAGCAGGCGTTGACAGATGTGAAAATTACCGAACTATCAGTTTAATAAGTCACAGCTGCAAAATACTAACGCGAATTCTTTACAGACGAATGGAAAAAATGATAGAAGCCGAGCTCGTGGAAGATCAGTTTGTATTCCGTAGAAATGTTGGAACACGTGAGGCAATACTGACCCTACGGCTTAACTTAGAAGAAAGATTAAGGAAAGGCAAACCTACGTTTCTAGCATATGTAGACTTAGAGAAAACTTTTGACAATGTTGACTAGAATACTCTCTTTCAAATTCTGAAGGTGGCAGGGGTAAAATACAGGGAGCGAAAGGCTATTTACAATTTGTACAGAAACCAGACGGCAGTTATAAGAGTGGAGAGGCATGACGGGGAAGCAGCGGTTGGGAAGGGAGTAAGACAGGGTTGTAGCCTCTCCCCGATGTTATTCAATCTGTATATTGAGCAAGCAGTAAAGGAAACAAAAGAAAAGTACGGAGTAGGTATTAAAATTGATGGAGAAGAAATAAAAACTTTGAGGTCCGCCGATGACATTGTAATTCTGTCAGAGACAGCAAAGGACTTGGAAGAGCAGTTGAACGGAATGGACAGTGTCTTGAAAGGAGGATATAAGATGAACATCAACAAAAGCAAAACGAGGATAATGGAATGTAGTCGAATTAAGCCGGGTGATGCTGAGGGAATTAGATTAGGAAATGAGACACTGAAAGTAGTAAAGGAGTTTTGCTATTTGGGGAGCAAAATAACTGATGATGGTCGAAGTAGAGAGGATATCAAATGTAGACTGGCAATGGCAAGGAAAGCGTTTCTGAAGAAAAGAAATTTGCTAACATCGAGCATAGATTTAAGTGTCAGGAAGTCGTTTCTGAAAGTATTTGTATGGAGTGTAGCCATGTATGGAAGTGAAACATGGACAATAAATAGTTTGGACAAGAAGAGAATAGAAGCTTTCGAAATGTGGTGCTACAGAATAATGCTGAAGATCAGATGGGTAGATCACATAACTAATGAGGAGGTATTGAATAGAATTGGGGAGAAGAGGAGTTTGTGGCACAACTTAACTAGAAGAAGGGATCGGTTGGTAGGAGATGTTCTGAGGCATCAAGGGATCACCAATTTAGTACTGGAGGGCAGCATGGAGGGTAAAAATCGTAGAAGGAGACCAAGAGATGAATAAACTAAGCAGATTCAGAAGGATGTAGGTTGCAGTATGTACTGGGAGACGAAGAACCTTGCACAGTATAGAGTAGCATGAAGATCTGCATCAATCCAGTCTCTTGACTGAAGACCACAACAACAGGCATTAGGAGAGATTGAAAATGGAATGACCATATAAAATTAATCGTCGCTAAAGCAGATGCCAGACTGAGTTTCATTGGAAGAAGCCTAAGGAAATGCAGTCCAAAAACAAAGGAAGTAGGTTACAGTACTCTTGTTCGCCCACTGCTTGAATACTGCTCACCAGTGTGGGATCCTTACAAGATATGCTTGACAGAAGAGATAGAGAAGATCCAACGGAGGGCAGCGCGCTTCGTTACAGAGTCATTTAGTAAGCACGAAAGCGTTACGGAGATGATAGATAGACTCCAGTGGAAGACTCTGCAGGAGAGACGCTCAGTAGCTCGGTAAGGGCTTTTGTTGAAGTTTCGAGAACATACCTTCACCGAGGAGTCATGCAATATATTGATCCCTCCTACGTATATCTCGCAAAGAGACCATGAGGATAAAATCAGAGAGATTAGAGCCCACACAGAGGCATACCGACAATCTTTCTTTCCACGAACAATACGTGACTGGAATAGAAGGGAGAACCGATAGAGGTAGTCAAAGGTACCCTCCGCCACATACCGTCAGGTGGCTTGCGGATTATGGATGTAGATGTAGAAAACTAAACAGCGTATTTACCTGCAGTTCGAATTAAAGTATCTCTCAATAGCGTGCTATCATACCATTATTTCACAAGTATTAATAACCAGCAGAACAATAAACAACTGCTATATGAAAAGTACTTCGGTGATCTTCGGATCGCACCTAACTTGGATGGCAGGCGAAGTTGTTCGACTGTAAGATGAGAGTTGTTTCGGCAGTGTCGGAGGACAGACTTCTTGTATGCCGCGGTCGGTGTCAGTTAAGACTTTATTAACAATTTCTGGTTATTTGGACATGTAGTTGAGAACACTGTGATAGTAATTACGGAAATACGCCGCGGTCGGTGTCAGTTAAGACTTTATTAACAATTTCTGGTTATTTGGACATGTAGTTGAGAACACTGTGATAGTAATTACGGAAATACGCAGATGATTATTTTGTTCTAGAATGGAAATTATTTGTGACTCTAAAGTAGAATGTAATTGTGCAGTTTTCGTGCTCTTCTAATAAAAAAAAAAAAGGTTCAAATGGCTGTAAGCACTATGGGACTTAACATCTGAGGTCATCAGTCCTCTAGACGTAGAACTACTTACACGTAACTAACCTAAGAACATCACACACATCCATGCCCGAGGCAGGATTCGAACCTGCGACCGTAGCAAAAGCGCGGTTCCGGACCGAAGCGCCTAGAACCGTTCGGTCACAGCGGCCGGCTGCTAATAAAAAGCGAGTGGCATCCCATACGAAGAAACTAATTGGAAATTTAATTATTTATAAATAACCATTTCCTCGCTATGACTTTATTACAGCCTCAAGATAACGGATTCACGACCGGTCTGCTGTTTTCTGCACAGTGGACAACAACTGTTGGAGACTGCAGGTTGATGAACATTAATTAGAACTTACGCATTCCATTCAGGGCGGTGGAAAGAAATAGGCAGCTCGCGTGTACTGCAGTCTTAGTACAAATGAGATTAGTGACACGTCTTCTTTTCGAGGGAAAGGAGTTCGTCACACATGCGTATACATTACCCCCCCCCCCCCTCACTCTCTCTCTCTCCTCTCCAACTCTATCTAGCACAGACCTTCAGACACTAAAGCATAAACGCGGTGGTGGTTCAAGCAGTTTGTGTCCGATATGAATATTTAGAAAAATGGTTCTGAAAGACCACTACGTCGTAAAAAGACATTTCTGTCGTTGCACACGTAAATGTGTATCACTGAGCACTTCAGCTTACTCACAGAACAGACTTCTAACTTGCACGTCATGTTTTGATAGATACATAGTGTTTACAAACATATGAGTGTCAAAGATGCTTGATATATCGTAGTATTAGAAATGTGGTGAAAATGCATTTAGTGACAAATATGAAGCGCTCAATTATGCAAGTTTATGTGTGCAATGATGTGAATGCGGCGAAAACTACAAACATCGTCTGCTGGACGAAAACTACGAAAACAAGTACTCCAAACCGACATTTCACGTGAGTCACATCCGAGTGCCAGTCTGTAACTCAACCATCTTTGTGAAGTGCTTATAATTATGTATTATTTATATTTTAGGATAACTAAGCACTAAAAAACGCAGCACATGTTGTAATGAAAGCTTGAAAGGCGTCTGACGATGAATCGTAATGATTCGAAACCGGTAACGGTACCTTTTGAATAAAGGAACTTAAAATAAATTTGTGGCTGGTTGCTGTCTCAACACCATCAACATTATTATGTTTTTCCAGGACTGTACCTTGATGTGTGGCTTGTATTAATATTTATGGAATGCTCTTACTTCCAGGGGACTGATGACCTGAGATATTAAGTTCCATAGTGCTCAGAGCTATTTGATGATTTTTTGCGGAACTGTATTCACGTAGCATGTAATTTGGAAAAGTTCACTTCTGTTTCTTTGAGCAGATTCATTCTCTGGCCTCTTTCTTTATTTTTTTCCCCATGCGCAGTATTTATAAGAGGGCTGTCACATGATGTACATGAAAGGCAAAGGGGGACTGAAATAGCAATAGGTCGCACGAAGCTGACGTTTTGCCACAAGCGCTCACATAGGACGGTCGGCTCATGTACCACATACACTCCGTTATCTTGATCTGTGATGCTTGTATATTGTTTTTACGTAGGAAAGGTACGGCTGAGTGAGACATAGCACATAGACCTGTATCACACAAAAAGATCTTTTCACAGAGCTTTTATAAATGACATTTCACAAAAATTTTAGGGGTGTACTGGGGTGCTCTTATGGTATCTTTATAAACGTTGGAAGGTGGCCCCAGTGCTTATGAAAAATGTGCCAGAGATGTACGGGAATGCAAAACTGGCCCGAGACGGAGGCGGCGGCGACTGTCGGCGTCGGTGACAAACGGCTGCGCGGCGTGCGCTGTTTGTGCGCCTAACGCCGGCCGCCGCAGTAATGCCTGGAAGTGCTGTCAGCTGTCCCCTCACCTCCCGGCCGCTGGCGCCAGCCCCCGCCGCCGCTGTCTTTGCGAGCCGCCCGAGTGGTTTTACGGCTGTCGGCACCGGCTCGCCACAATCAATAGCTGGCGCCAGCACCACCCGCACTGGCACCAGCGCTGGCCGGGCGCCGCCTGGGCTGTCGCCAGTCGCCCGCCACCCACTCCACGCCATTCCGCTCCACGTGCGCCGCCGCTGCGGCCTCAGCCACCCACACCGGTCCACTGGCCGCTCGCACGTCGAGCCGTTATGGAGTGCCGCGCCGTTATTATTAGCAACATGGACCATTTACGACAGCTCTATCCTCGGTATTAAACTTAATTTTTTTGTGTTCAGAGAGTAACATCTTTTTCGCAAGCACCGATCTTTGAAACAGACGTTGATTTGAAACTTGCTGGCAGATTAAAACTGTGTGCCGGTCCGAGACTCGAACTCGGGACATTTGCCTTTCGCGGGCAAGTGCTCTATCAACTGAGCTACCCAAGCACGACTCACGCCCCATCCTCACAGCTTTATTTCTTCCAGTGCCTCGTCTCCTACATTCCAAACTTTACAGAAGCTCTCCTGCGAACTTTGCAGAACTAGCACTCCGGCAAGAAAGGATATTGCGGAGACATGGCTTAGCCACAGCCTAGGGGGTGTTTCCAGAATGAGATTTTCACTCTGCAGCGGAGTGTGCGCTGATACGAAACTTCCTGGCAGATTAAAACTGTGTGCCGGACCGAGACTCGAACTCGGGACCTTTGCCTTTCGCGGGCAAATGCTCTAGCAACTGAGCTACACAAGCACGACTCACGACCCGTCCTCACAGCTTTACTTCTTCCAGTGCCTCGTCTCCTACATTCCAAACTTTACAGAAGCTCTCCTGCGAACTTTGCAGAACTAGCACTCCTGCAAGAAAGGATATTGCGGAGACATGGCTTAGCCACAGCCTAGGGGGTGTTTCCAGAATGAGATTTTCACTCTGCAGCGGAGTGTGCGCTGATACGAAACTTTCTGGCAGATTAAAACTGTGTGCCGGACCGAGACTCGAACTCGGGACCTTTGCCTTTCGCAGGCAAGTGCTCTAGCAACTGAGCTACCGAAGCACGACTCACGACCCATCTTACAGCTTTACTTCTGCCAGTACCTCGTCTCCTCCATTGCAACATTGCACACAGTTTTAATCTGACAGGAAGTTTCATATCAGCGCACACTCCGCTGCAGAGTGAAAATCTCATTCTGGAAACATCTCCTAGGCTGTGGCTAAGCCATGTCTCCGCAATATCCTTTCTTTCAGGAGTGCTAGTTCTGCAAGGTTCGCAGGAGAGCTTCTGTTGAAACGTCCCCTTTGAACATTTATACACGACTGTGCTTAAACTGACACACAATATTTTTAGCGCAACGCAATCTGACTTTCAGAAATCCCTACAAAAGAATGGCCCTGACTAACATTAACCTATGCGTTTCACAAATCGCTTACCTCACAAAAATCTTGGTTACTCGAACTACTGCAATACAGCGAGCGCCACTACTGCCAGCTAAATAAAAGATTCAAACTACGGAAGGCACTAACTACTAGTAGGCATAGTTAGCAAATGAAAGATTTTGATAGAGAACAAACAATGTATTTACCTTAATATTGTTGAAAAATCATAATATACATAGCAGTTCATAATATCCAGTATTACAAATTTCAAAACTCCGCCATCTCTCTCCCCACATCCACCACTGCTGGCGGCTCACCTCCAACTGCGCAACGCTACGCGCTGTTCACATCCAGCTGCCGCTGCCCAACACTACAATGGCAGACAACAATGCTAACTAGCCACAGACTGCACACAGCACAGCCAGTGATTTTCATACAGAGCGCTATGTAACGTTGCCAATAAGAAAACATAAACAGCCTACTTACACTGTAAAGTTTGGAATGTAGGAGACGAGGTACTGGCAGAAGTAAAGCTGTGAGGACGGGGCGTGAGTGGTGCTTGGGTAGCTCAGTTGGTAGAGCACTTGCCCGCGAAAGGCAAAGGCCCGAGTTCGAGTCTCGGTTCGTCACATAGTTTTAATCTGCCAGGAAGTTTCATGTCAGCGCACACTCCGCTGCAGAGTGAAAATCTCATTCCACGTTAAGCTGTTCATTCACTAGATAAAGTGATTGGTAGCTAGTTGTTAACAAATGAGCAATGTCCACGACAACTTTAGAACTCGCGCGGTGGCTGTCGGCAACGGGAGGAGGTGGTCATTTCCCCTGCATTAAGACCGGCCGACGGGAGATGTGCGGTTGGGGGAAGACAGCGCCAGCTGCTCGTCGCAGTCCTGGCACCGTTACACTCTAACAAAAATGGCTCTGAGCACTGTGGGACTTAACATCTGAGGTCATCAGTCCCCAAGAACTTAGAACTACTTAAACCTAACTAACCTAAGGACATCACACACATCCATGCCCGAGGCAGGATTCGAACCTGCGACCGTAACGTTCGCGTGGTTCCAGACTGTAACGCCTAGAACTGCTCGGCCGCAGCGGCCGGCTACACTGTAACACCTGCCGTCTAGGGGCAGCTTTGTTCGCTGCGCTGGTAGACGCCAGGAGGTGTTTTGTTACGGCACAGAGTAATCCGCGTTCCAAGTTACAAAATTTTTAACAGAGTTCAACCACCTCGACGTAAGATAGGCTGGTTACGCCACGATTAGCGGCGGACCAAGAAGCACGGTGATGCCAGCCAGCCAGCCAGCCAGGCAGCACAGTCTGCAACTCTGCGGGAGCTGAGCGAGAGAGAACACACGCGCAGCGGGAAAACAAGAGGACAGCGACTAAGCAAAATAACACGCAGGCTCGTTCGCGCTGCGGAAGGCCGCAAGAAGCAATAGACACGGCAATAGAGCAATTTAACTAGCTGCTAAGAGAGAGTTAAAGCAAGAGTAGCAGAATAACGAGGCCACATCCAGTCATCGCTACATCACAGAACTACGGAGAGCTCTTTAAATACCGGAGCCCCAGCTCCAAGTAGGAGAGAACGGTTCACGTCAATAGGAACGATGGAATCTGTGTCGATGTTCAAGATGCTACTTCTGTCGAGTGTAAAATGAATGTGCGCAACGGAGAATAATAAACGCTAAAATGAAGATTTGGCGGTGACTGACTACCCTCTGAAGCAGATCTTAGGATCTTTTAATTCTATAAATTACAATCTAAACGTAAATGAATGATGAAGGCAACTAATCGTACTAAATGATAAACGTTGTTCCTGCTCATATATATATATTGAAGATTTAAAAAAAAGTTTATAGGTCTATTACAAAGTTTAGATTTCCTAAGTAAAATTACTAATCAATTGCCCAGCTGTGCTCCTTATTATGACTGCGCGGTCTAATATCAAAAAGCGAAATGACTGACATCATCTACGTACCAAACACTAGGAGACACTACTTTCAAAGATGATCTGCGGTGGTGTGGAACCTCAGTGGAAATAAACTAACGTGATCACAGCTGTTCAGCTTTTATAGCACTAATAAGCCGAAGCAATTTGCGATATCACCGTATGTACTGCGTCCGGTGCGTCGAAGTGACGATGGAAGAACTGCAGCCACAAATAAACTCTTTCAAACACTAGGACGGCAGAAGGCATTCCTCTGACTAATATACTTTAAAAATGTCTTCTCATCTCTGTGTTCTACAGACGAGAAACGCTAACTCCCAGCAACAAGGACGGAGTTAAGATAATGTCTCAACGTAAGTATAGGGAGAGGAAGTGCTCTCAATTACTTACCGCTGCGTACTCAACGACGACTTCCAACCCAGAGGTGAAGTCCAGAATCGTATAGGTACGCAACAGTACAGTGCTTAACTGTTCTTAGTATAAACTCTCCTGATAGCAAAGACAGCAAGTCAGTCTGTACCAACAAAGCTGATACTGCGCGACAATAACGCACGGGCTCTCACAACGGAAGACCACGTCTCTCCACTCTGTCTTCCCGGCAAGGCTTGGCTTCCCACCATCGTAATTGCGAAGACGAATCATATTCCCCAAACCACGGAATATTCTCCATCTCTACAGATCCTTCCGAGCGCCGACCAACCATATTTTAGTCTTTTGTCGTCCAGTGCGGAAAGTTAGCGAGGAAAAACCTCGTACGATGGTAAGCTTCTCAGTAAAAGTCCTTGGAAATAACCCAGCTTGCGTGGTTTCTGAGGTGCCGCTTCTTCGTTTCTCTCTCCTGCGTCCAACATTTTCAGCGTTCGGAAGTATTATCCAGTTATCCTTCCGGCCCCTACTACAATAGTGACCGGCCGTCACCCTATTGTGCTCCATAGCTCAGGTGTCACGATATCCGTCTAGTTGCTTCCTGTGTTTAAGCAGGACCAACACCTGTGCGGGCCTTCCACCCAGAGCTTGAGTTTTGCCTGCACATTTCATCTCCACTGGCGTTCCAACCTCTACTAGTGTAAGCAATCATTCATTACGCCGTTTTTATAATAAAGACACTCCGTCACCTTTCGTGCAATAAGCGTTAACAGTTACGTACGTGACAATGTCAGTCTCCTTTAAACATTCATAGATACGTTGTAGTATCTATCAAATAATACTTAATGTGGCTGTAGATCATCACAAAATACGTGGATGAATGCTTGTAGGGTGCGAAATTATAGCCATCTTACAGACGACTTTCCGTCATGACCATGTTGTTTTAGTAAGTCTTGCCACAGCTCAACCAGTGCAGTGCCAGCCAGACGTGGACTGCCGTAGAGCTGAACTCCACTGCTGTGTCGCGCCAACCATATTGATGGGAGAGTTGATGAACTACCAGCAGCAGAGCAGTACCAGGTGCTGTACTCTCTCAGTGCGGGTGGAAGACGACGACCAGGGTTCCTGGCGGACCACCGCCCGGTACTACCAAGCGCCTCCGGGTGCGGGGCCTACCAAGCCGGCAGTCCCGGGTTCAGCGCCTGCCGCCTACACGACACCGCGGAGGAGGTGGTTCAGGAAAGAAGAGGCAAGGATTGGGATCGAGTACACTTCCTCACCTGGTAGCAGCTATCCATGCTGTATCAGGCTGTGCTAAGCATCCGTATCGACGGAAGAGGAACGACGTCTCGCTAGGATGCAGGCGCAAGCACTGACCAAGGAAGGAGGCAACTACGGCCAGCAGTGCACCACCCTTTGTAGAGTTGTCAGAATAAATGATTCACTGAAAAATCATGGTTTCTGAGCGCCACGAGCGCTGCCAGACGATTCCTGTCATCGTGCAGAGGTTTCAAAATGGTTCAAATGGCTCTGAGCACTATGGGGCTTAACATCTGAGGTCATCAGTGCTACCTACACTTATAACTACTTAAACCTAACTAACCTAAGGACATCACACACATCCATGCCCGAGGCAGCATTCGAATCTGCGACCGTAGCAGCAACGTGGTTCCGGACTGAAGCGCCTACAATCGCTCGGTCACAGCGGCCTGCAAAGTGTTGCATTACTTGTTCAGCGCAGCTCCTCAGTGAATATCTGTCAACCGGAGCCTATATTCTGGCAGTACAAGCAAATAAATTCGTCGAGTTATCGTGGACAAACCATACCATAGCAGCAACCAACCAACCAGAAAACGTGGTAGGTCGAGGCTTTCGTTTTGTTCGTCATTGTCACATCACTCTGGACGACAATTACGGCCGTTAACGTAACTGTTGCGAGTCGTTTTCGCTGTGTACTTTGTTTCTTTGTGCTAATTTTTTATTTGTAAGCAATGTCTGCAGCTAATAGTGAAAGCGAGCAGGAAAGTCCTCAGACTGTCAAGTACTGCGGGTTGGCGAGAAACGTTCGAAGACAATCAGTACAGAACTGCTCGGCTGTGTCTGACGCCCATACAGGGCAGGAGGGTTCGGTGAACTGACGACGCCACCCCTTTCTGTATCTGTCAGTCACTTTCTTATTCTGATCCCGGTGGAGAAGGCTGTAAATGGTGGAGCTCAAGTTGATACAATAAAACATATACGACACAAATAAATAATCTGGCGGATACAGTTTGTAGTCCAGTAAGGTTGTCCGCAGTGTATGCACAGTGAGGTGAGGTTTAAAGTAGCCTGTTTAGGTTTTTATATTGGTAACGCCACGTAGCGCTCTGTATGGAAATCACTGACTGTGCTGTGTGCAGTCTGTGGCTGGTATTGTTGGAATAGTCGCCATTGTAGCGTTGGGCAGTTGGCTGTTAACAGCGCGTAGCGTTGCGCAGTTGGAGGTGAGCCGCCAGCAGTGGTGGATGTGGGGAGAGAGATGGCGGAGTTTTGATAGCGGATGATCTTGACGTGTGTCAATCAGAGAGAGTAAATTTATAAGACTGGATGTCATGAACTGCTATATACACTCCTGGAAATCGAAAAAAGAACACATTGACACTGGTGTGTCAGACCCACTATACTTGCTCCGGACACTGCGAGAGGGCTGTACAAGCAATGATCACACGCACGGCACAGCGGACACACCAGGAACCGCGGTGTTGGCCGTCGAATGGCGCTAGCTGCGCAGCATTTGTGCACCGCCGCCGTCAGTGTCAGCCAGTTTGCCGTGGCATACGGAGCTCCATCGCAGTCTTTAACACTGGTAGCATGCCGCGACAGCGTGGACGTGAACCGTATGTGCAGTTGACGGACTTTGAGCGAGGGCGTATAGTGGGCATGCGGGAGGCCGGGTGGACGTACCGCCGAATTGCTCAACACGTGGGGCGTGAGGTCTCCACAGTACATCGATGTTGTCGCCAGTAGTCGGCGGAAGGTGCACGTGCCCGTCGACCTGGGACCGGACCGCAGCGACGCACAGATGCACGCCAAGACCGTAGGATCCTACGCAGTGCCGTAGGGGACCGCACCGCCACTTCCCAGCAAATTAGGGACACTGTTGCTCCTGGGGTATCGGCGAGGACCATTCGCAACCGTCTCCATGAAGCTGGGCTACGGTCCCGCACACCGTTAGACCGTCTTCCGCTCACGCCCCAACATCGTGCATCCCGCCTCTAGTGGTGTCGCGACAGGCGTGAATGGAGGGACGAATGGAGACGTGTCGTCTTCAGCGATGAGAGTCGCTTCTGCCTTGGTGCCAATGATGGTCGTATGCGTGTTTGGCGCCGTGCAGGTGAGCGCCACAATCAGGACTGCATACGACCGAGGCACACAGGGCCAACACCCGGCATCATGGTGTGGGGAGCGATCTCCTACACTGGCCGTACACCACTGGTGATCGTCGAGGGGACACTGAATAGTGCACGGTACATCCAAACCGTCATCGAACCCATCGTTCTACCATTCCTAGACCGGCAAGGGAACTTGCTGTTCCAACAGGACAATGCACGTCCGCATGTATCCCGTGCCACCCAACGTGCTCTAGAAGGTGTAAGTCAACTACCCTGGCCAGCAAGATCTCCGGATCTGTCCCCCATTGAGCATGTTTGGGACTGGATGAAGCGTCGTCTCACGCGGTCTGCACGTTCAGCACGAACGCTGGTCCAACTGAGGCGCCAGGTGGAAATGGCATGGCAAGCCGTTCCACAGGACTACATCCAGCATCTCTACGATCGTCTCCATGGGAGAATAGCAGCCTGCATTGCTGCGAAAGGTGGATATACACTGTACTAGTGCCGACATTGTGCATGCTCTGTTGCCTGTGTCTATGTGCCTGTGGTTCTGTCAGTGGGATCATGTGATGTATCTGACCCCAGGAATGTGTCAATAAAGTTTCCCCTTCCTGGGACAATGAATTCATGGTGTTCTTATTTCAATTTCCAGGAGTGTATATATATATAATGACTTTTGAACATCTACATCTACATCTACATCTATACTCCGCGAGCCACCTTACGGTGTGTGGCGGAGGTTACTTATTGTACCACTATCTGATCCCCCCTTCCCTGTTCCATTCACGAATTGTGCGTGGGAAGAACGACTGCTTGTAAGTCTCCGTATTTGCTCTAATTTCTCGGATCTTTTCGTTGTGATCATTACGCGAGATATATGTGGGCGGTAGTAATATGTTGCCCATCTCTTCCCGGAATGTGCTCTCTCGTAATTTCGATAATAAACCTCTCCGTATTGCGTAACGCCTTTCTTGAAGTGTCCGCCACTGGAGCTTGTTCAGCATCTCCGTAACGCTCTCGCGCTGACTAAATGTCCCCATGACGAATCGCGCTGCTTTTCGCTGGATCATGTCTATCTCTTCTATTAATCCAACCTGGTAAGGGTCCCATACTGATGAGCAATACTCAAGAATCGGACGAACAAGCGTTTTGTAAGCTACTTCTTTCGTCGATGAGTCACATTTTCTTAGAATTCTTCCTATGAATCTCAACCTGGCGCCTGCTTTTCCCACTATTTGTTTTATGTGATCATTCCACTTCAGATCGCTCCGGATAGTAACTCCTAAGTATTTTACGGTCGTTACCGCTTCCAATGATTTACCACCTATGGCATAATCGTACTGGAATGGATTTCTGCCCCTATGTATGCGCATTATATTACATTTATCTACGTTTAGGGAAAGCTGCCAGCTGTCGCACCATGCATTAATCCTCTGCAGGTCTTCCTGGAGTACGTACGAGTCTTCTGATGTTGCTACTTTCTTGTAGACAACCGTGTCATCTGCAAATAGCCTCACGGAGCTACCGATGTTGTCAACTAAGTCATTTATGTATATTGTAAACAATAAAGGTCCTATCACGCTTCCTTGCGGTACTCCCGAAATTACCTCTACATTATTAAGGTAAATACATTGTTTGTTCTCTACCAAAATCTTTCGTTTGCTAACTATGCCTATCAGTAGTTAGTGCCTTCCGTAGTTAGAATCTTTTATTTTGCTGGCAGTATTGGAGCTCGGTGTATTGCAGTAGTTCGAGTAACGAAAATTTTTGTGACGTAAGTGATTCATGAAAGGTATAGGTTATTGTTAGTCAGGGCCATTCTTTTGTAGGGGTTATTGAAAGTCAGATTGCGTTGCGCTAAAAATATTGTGTGTCAGTTTAGTGTTGATCAGAATAAGTAAAGAGAGAAATGTCTGAGCACGTTCAGTTTTGCTCAGCTGTTTGAAAATCAAAAAAATGGTTCAAATGGCTCTGAACACTATGGGACTTAACTTCTGAGGTCATCACTCCCCTAGAACTTAGAACTACTTACACCTGACTAACCTAAGAACATCACACACATCCATGCCCGAGGCAGGTTTCGAACCTGCGACCGTAGCGGTCGCGCGGTTCCAGACTAGCGACTAGCGCCTAGAACCGCTCGGCCACCCCGGCCGGCTTTTAAAATCAAATAACGTAAGAGGTTCACCAGCACTGTCATTGATAAATTTTCCAAAGGGGACGTTTCACTATTAATGGTTTTTATTGCTCTTCTGTAGAGGAAAATAAATGAGGGACACATTTCAGTGCAAAAATTACACGGATTCTAATTTCTAAAATAGCATACATACTGATGCAGATTATTATTATCATTATTTTAACAAGGAAGACATAGGTGGCTTATATATTACGAAGGATTATGGTGAGACGAGTCTTTTGGTAAGTTTCCATAGACTGTTTCGAGGATCGAAGTTAACAAGAAATTTTTTCTATAAGTCAAGTATTAACCCAGGCCTTTGGAACTTTTAGAACATGTATTACTTGTTGAATAATAGATTACTGTGAACATCTTGAACCAATTTAGGAGGTTCCACAAAAACTGAAATTATCGGACTCAGTCCACAGTTCCAAGCTCACTCTGTAAAAAGGACTTCCGCGTTTCAACAACTGCTGCGCATCGCTCAGTAACAACATAATTGAGTTGGTACAGGTTGACCGAACAATTTTTCTAGTGTCCATGAGCTCGAATATCCGCGAAGAGCAATCGTGCTGTTTTTTTTAGAACGGTTGCGCTCTCTGATCGGAAGAAACGATCAGAGAAACAAACGTCGAACTGATGACGCAGGTTGAAAATTGCGGACGCCTCGAGACTGGTACACAGCGTCTCATTAGCAGTGACTAGAGGACGTTGCGAGTACTCTGCTGGGCTGTTGACGGCTGTCATTAGGGGAGGATTGCCACCCGCTTTGAGAAAACTCGATTATTTGTCCACAACTCGGCGACTAATAGCTTAACAAAGCGCTTGATTGTTTACGCCGTTACAGACGGAATAAACACGATGATAACTCTGATTTCGTTCTCGCTGCTGCAAACGTTCGATTCGCGACGCGCCACTTGCTTTGAGGTTCAGTACAAAGGGCGAAGGCTCGAGCAATAGTGGTTATCTTTCTCCATCATAATCCATCGCAGCATTAGTTTTCTAAACATCGGCTAAATGTGATGCCTCAGCCGGCTGCACTGCAGTGGGAAAGTTGACATATGAAATAGCGACAAATTTCCTGTGACGCGTTTTGTGGACTGTTAGAATAATTTTATTTTTTTTACTTTTCAAAAACAGACAGTGCAGTGTTACTCGTTGCCACTCTAACTGATACGAATCAGAGTTTCGCATTGTCTTCCACTAGTAACGACTTTTGTTTCTGTGTCTTAAATTAATTAATTCTATGTGTGTGTGTGTGTGTGTGTGTGTGTGTGTGTGTGTGTGTGTGTGTGTGCGTGTGTGTGTCTGTTTATATAATGTTTCAGTTACATTTTCTTATCCTCATCTTACATTATATAAATACACACAGACAGAATTAATTAATTTAAGACACAGAAATAACAATTTTCAAATCGCAATTTTGGTTTAAACAATTTATCTACTTTAAGGTGTAAGTGATTGCAGATGACAAACTGTGGAACAAAACAATCACTGTACAAACACAACACATCAGAAAAACGACACCATGCGGTAAACAGGTATGAATTCATAATTTGTGTGTTTTTCAAATATCTGTAATTACAATTTAAGAACTAATAGTTACATGTGTACAAACAGTAAAGACCATCCTTTATCTTTAACAGATGAAAAATAAAAGCCCACTGAAGATGCTGCAACTGCAGTGAAACATGTTTCGGTTAAAAAACAAAATAGTGTTTTGGTAAAGGCGGACCCTATTCAAAAAACATACGTATTGTTGAAGCAAACACGGAAATTAGAAAAGAGCTTCAACCCCAAGACGATTTACGACGTAGGTTGCTGGTCTGAAATGTAGCTAACGTATCGAAATTGTTTTTAATGTGGAAATTGGACCATGTTTGTTCCCATTCTCGAGAAAATATGTGCGATATACTGGAGGTTCTCCGAGACGAGGTTGGCAGCTACGCGCCACACACGCGGCTTCAGACGCCAACTATGGCCAGCTGTGCGAAGTGCGAAGCTGCCTTGTGTTCCTCTTCTTCGTATGCTGCCGATACAAACCGAAACTGCAACTGAAAAAAAAGCTTAATGTCATGAAAAGACACTGGGAGTTACCAGTTCATGACGCTGACGGTATGTTTTTTAAGTCTAGTCTGCCTGGTTTGGGGAAACAATGTTAATTATCAGATTACCTTCCATTCAGAAGACTGTTGCACGCAGCGACTTCATCCACAGTTCATTGAATACTAGTGAATACTAATGAACTGTGGATGAAGACCGACCAACAGGCATTACATGCATTGATCAGAAATGATAGTGCATTGAGAATGGCTTGTTTCTAGCTGAAATCTAGATCTGGCAATAAAATTTAGAAAGGACGACTGATAGCTGAAATCTGTTATTTACAAGTCAATGTTAACTATATTACTGAATATACTGGCTCATTCGTTCACTTTACAATTTGCCGTTTTAGCTGAATGGTCCGAGAACTGTTGACATGTTCTGCTATTGGTTATTTCGAATGACGCACAAGCGATATAACTGCGCTCGGTCAAAATGTTAACACAGTTCCTTTCCTGCTCTTTGTAGGAGACAACGGTACTTTCGGTTTTAATATATGCTAGAAGAAACTGTAGGAAATGGAAAAAAAGTAAAATGTAACTTGTGTTACTGTCTAATAACTGAAGCGAACGTGTAATACAATAGTAAAGCACTCTTCCACAGAGAAGTGTCTAAAATTAAGATGAAACTGTTGTTTCTTTGCACCTTTCTCGTTTTCTGTCATTGTTCTAAAAATAAAAAAAAGAAAGGTTCAAATGGCTCTAAGCACTATGGGACTTAACATCTGAAGTCATCAGTCCCCTAGACTTAGAACTATTTAAACCTAACTAACCTAAGGACGTCACACACAGTCATGCCCGAGGTAGGATTCGAATCTGTGATAACAGCAGCAGCGCGGTTCCGCACTGAAGCGCCTAGAACCGCTCGGCCACAGCGGCTGGCGTTCCAAGAAAGTGCGCACGACATGCTACGATATCCTCCTTTTCAACCAGTGATATCCTGTTTTTACATTTTGTTAAAATGAATCAAACCTTTCCGTTTTTCTTCTGGGCAGAATTGAACTACGTTACTTTCAACAGTTTTGCATATGACCATACCGCGGGATAATGAACAGTATATTTGCGCGATGACTATTTCAGCAGACGCTAAGAATACGCAGAAGTAGTAGCGCCCGGCGACTATAACGTGACTGTACAACGACGATACACATGTGTCAGTAGTTTACTGTCGAGTATTGTCGGACGCCTTTGGTCCCGCCAGTACGTAAACAAAGCCTTAGTTCCGCGTTCTGCCGTTGTCAATAAGTTGCAAACTAACAAACCTAAAGCAAACCCGATAGAAAGGCGAGATGACGCAGTTAGTAAACAAGCAGTGTGGTGTCACGGCCAGACACCACACTTGCTAGCTGGTAGCCGCGGTCCGTTAGTATACGTCGGACCTGCGTGTCGCCACTATCAGTGATTGCAGACCGAGCGCCGCCACACGGCAGGTCTAGTCTAGAGAGACTCTCTAGCCCTCGCCCTAGTTGTACAGTCTAATTTGCTAGCTATGGTTCACTGTCTACATACGCTCTCATTTTGCGCGACGACAGTTTAGCATAGCCTTCAGCTACGTCATTTGCTACGACCTAGGAAGGCGCCATATTAAGTTACTACGTCTTCTGAACAGATAATATTGTGAGTCATGTACCGTCAAGAGCGACGTTCATCATTAATGGATTAAAGTTAAGTATCAAAGTAATTGCGTCCGCTTTCTGAATTCTCATTCCTTGTCATGTTCCACACCTCACGTCAGTATAGTTCTTCCCTCTTCACGCCAGCCTGCGTGAGCTAAACGCGTGCATTTCGGCCTCCTCTAGTAACACGGTGTTGGCTCTTCTGCCAACACAACAAGCAGACACAGGCAAAATAGCAACGCGACTGGTGCTGCGCTAGGCGCAGTAGGTCCTTAGCCACGGGACAGGCCGCTCCGCGTACTTTCGCGCTCTGTGGACGGCTGCACCTGCGCTTCCCCCAGCCAGCCGGGGCCCCCGCCGCACCGCGGCTGCGGTGCCTTCAGCCCCCGCGTCGCCAGCTTCTTGCACGGCAGCGGCCGGCACGCCCGACACACGCGCGGCGGCGGCCTTGTACCTCATTAGCGACGGCGACAGCGCCGCCGAGCGCCAAACGACACAAACTCCCCTAATGAGCTGGCCCGGCTTGTCCGCCGTCGCCGTCCTCCGGCTTTCTTCGATCTCTGAACTGCGGACGGCAAAACCGGGGCTCCGCGTCTGCCACAAGATTCGCTAATGCACCCAAGACGTGGCTGACCATTCACTGTTCCCTTGCGAACCAGAAGCCACAGTGAGCTCGTTGGTGGTGTAAACACATCAAACTACCATTGTGAAGTATCGGTTTCCTTCTAGAGGCGCGTTCAATAAGTAACGCTCTAACATTCTGCGTGGTGTCTGTTTGTTCTAAAGTCGTGTCTCCCTACCACTTTCGCGCAACGACGCTCTGAGCGTCTTTTTTTAGGGAATTGACTAGTTTGAACCTGGGACCTGTTGCTGGTAAGGAGACGCCAGACCAGACATGACATGTAGAGTTCAGTGAGACTAGCGATGATATAATCAAATACTTAATGATTTCGGCGTCAGCTCCACTGCACTCCCTGTAAAAGAATCTTAATACTAACTAAATTTAGTGGAAGGGGTTCAAGGCTTTCCTATTTTTAGTTAGCTGGTAAAATAACGTCGAAAAAGCAGTTAGGTTTACCATTGGAAATTTTATTCTACTCACAAAACATTGTTTATAATTTGCACTATTGATAACAGGAAATATTTTAATACAGGATGATAGAAACCAACTGCGTTCAACAAAAATGTGAACGAATATTCCTTGAATGGGTTTCCAAGTTCTACAATGGATCGAAGGATGATCTATGCCATATCACATCTATAATCTAGATTTAAGTTAAGTTTCATAAAAGAGAAAACTATCAAAATGGTCTACAGTGACCCTCAACTATCTTTAATTACTTATCTAACGTGTCGTAAATTACAGTGGTTGATGTGGCTTCTCAATAACTATACAACAGAAAAATCATCGCGTTTCAGATTTTTACTTCAAGTAGCAAATGTGAACACCATGAGCTTTAATTGACGGTCGACACTAGTATTATGCAAAAAGGGGGTGTAACAGATGAGACTTATGCAGTTCTGAGTGAAGCTTTATGCGCTGTTATGCGGCATCGCGTGCGTTCATTACCTTGTCGGTGTTCGTCAGGGGGCAGCGGCAGCACAGCTCCGCTCACCTCGCCATCTCGGAAGCAACTCTCTCCTAACTTCTCCTTACTACAATTTACCAAAGTTGGTTTAAAAAAACTATCTGGCTGTGTTTTCATCTGACCAATCAGGGTCTCAATGTTAACCTTAAGCTCCGCCTACAAAAATTCTGTCTATCCAATGAGAAACGTTATACTTTTCGTGGTGGGGCAATGTTTTTAACGTTTGCAACGTAACAGAGACGCGAAAAAGTCTCATGCTAAAACTTGCAGCTGGTGTGGCCCTTTTAGTGTTATCATAAGATCTATACCGTTCTTCTGGAGGGCTCTATCTTTTAATATGGGCTGGGGGTGATCTTGGCGGTCGGCTGGCGACGTGGGTGTCCGTCCCTTTTCGTAGGGCCTTCTAGCTTAACACGGTTCTGCTCTCGGCTTCTGTTCTCGTTTCTCCCCTCGGAACTGCGTCTGTTTCACGGTGGGAAGGTATGACATACATTTAGGCGTTCTTGTGTTAGTCTGTGGTATTTCATTTGCTCACTCGTTGATCGTATTACTTTGGTTAATTTAAATGTCAGGATTTATTCGGAGCTATGTGACATACTGCCGGATTTGCTATCATGTCAGGGTTTACATGGAAGGTGTTGGATTTGTCTGACACCTTACAACGCAACACATTTTTTTTTCGGGCAGTTTCGGTTGAAAAAATCCGGAATTTGTTGTTCGGCATAGTGGAATATTCCCGTTTCAGCCCCTGTTCTTTCGTGAAAATTCGATAGGACGCGGCGCTGTACATAACCTTCAAAATGGCGTATGTAACGGAGATGCGTTCCAAGCACAGAGCTGTCATTGAGTTCCTTTTGGCGAAAACCGTACCATCGCAGATATTCGTAGGCGCCTGCAGAATGTCTACGGAGACCTGGCAGTGAACAAAAGCACCGTCTGCGTCTGTTATCATCGCAACAAGGTCGCTCAAACTTGTCCGGTCTCCCGTGTACCGGCCGGCAGCACACAGCTGCGACTCCTGCAGTGTTGGACTGTAGCGTGTTCGTTGCCACAAAAATGCATAAGAACTTCTCTTTCTCCATGACAACGCAAGACCTCACACAAGTCTATACATCCGGGAGCAGCTCACAAAACTTCATTGGACTGTTCTTCCTCATCCACCGTACAACACGGCTCTCACAGCTTTCGACTTCCATCTGTTGGACCCCATGAAAGGCGCACTCCGCGGGAGGCAGTACGTGGACTTTTCCAGGTCACCCAACTACTCACTGCTTAGAACGAACACCGATAAACAGTCTCCTATTTACGATATCTATTTGCGTCTTTTGCATCTATCTACAGCACGTCACTTGCAATACTGTCAAGAAAGCCATAATACGGATTAGATCAGCATCTACTGGACATGATGGCATCACTATCCAGATGGTAAAACTTATTATTGATCAACTACTGCCCTCTATAACAGACATTTTCAACGATTCATTAATCACAAGTGTTTTCCCTGAGGCCTGGAAACTGGGACAAATTAAGGACATCGCCACAGCACCCTCTGACTACCGCCCCATCTGCCTTCTTCCTGCACTATCAAAGGCCTTAGAATATATAGTCCATGACCATCTCACCAACTACCTAACTACTAACAACCTACTAGACGAATACCAATCAGGTTTCCGTAAACATCGAAGCACAACATCCGCACTGATAAAGGTGACAGATGACCTGAAACTTGCCATGGACAGACAAGAAGCGACTACCATTTGCTTCTTAGATTTCAGCATAGCATTTGATACTGTCGACTTCGACATCTTACTAGCCAAACTTATCGGTCTAAATTTCTCACCAAGTGCAGTGCAATGGTTTCTCTCATACATGACGTCTCGTCAGCAACGCGTCCTGTCCGGGAATATAAAGTCACAATGGCGGCAGGTAGTGTCAGGCGTTCCCCAAGGCTCAGTATTAGGTCCTATACTCTTCTCTCTGTATGTAAATGTGTCATCGGTTCTTGCAAATATCATATGTATGCTAATGACCTTCAGTTGTATCTAAGTGCGAAACCAAGCAATCTTAAGAAAGCTATTGAAAATTTCAACACTGACCTAGATGCACTATCAAAATAAGCACAGGGCATAGGACTAAAACTAAACCCATCTACAACCCAAGCGGTACTTGTTGGTCACTCTAAGCTCATTAGCCCAAAACATCTGGAATCCATACCATCCTTTATCCTAAATGGGACAAATATTAACTTCTCTCCCTCAGCAAAGAGTTTGGGAGTAATAATAGATGAAACTCTGAATTGGACAGAGCACGTAACTGCGGTGGGCAAAAAAGCATCAGCATCCCTTCATGTCCTACAAAAATATACTCTTCCCTTTCGATCTGAAAAAGAAATTAGTACAAACGTTTATACTCCCAATCATTGACTACAGCGGTATTATCCTACAAGGCCTCTCTCAAGAAAATTCGCGACGTCTGGAACTGGTCATGAATGCCTGCGTCCGATATATCTGTGACGTTCGACTGTTTGATCACATTTCACCAGCATATGCAAAATTGTCCTGGCTGCGTGCCAACAAACGCAGAGATTTCCACACACTCTGTCTCATCTACTGCCCCATAAATGTACACTGCCCCTCATATCTCTCCTCGTCCTTAACGCTTATGTCGGAACAACATGACAGAAACACACGTTCCCATCATAATAAAATCCTCTCTGTTCCACTGTATCGCTCAGTCACCTTCTCCAAGTCCTTTACAGTAGCGGGAACCCGACTCTGGAATAACCTCCCTCGTTATGTTAGAGAACTTAAGCAACAGTAATGCCTTCCTCTGTACATGAATGCACTTCACCTCATTACTTCCCTCTTTCCCCCTCCATAAATCTCCCTTCCCCAAAACTCGCTATACTACTAAACATGTAGTATACACACCAAGATTTTAATGTACATCTGCACAAATCTTCATTACTATTGCCAATTTTTCTCATGTTTATCACTATTCTTTGATTTTGTTTTTTTACTGTTATTATTATTGCTTTTATCATAATTTGTATGTATAGCACCTGTTGTAAAAATACTGCCAGCATTTACTGTATTAGGTCTTAGTCATTGCTCTTTATTCATATTGTCACTAGAGTAATCTAAATTTTCTTATTTAAACTATTGTCATGATGTAACTCTGATGTGTGAAATGCTGCATGTGTGGTACACTGGTCCGATGTAAGAGAGGGCCTGATGGCCCTAATCTGATCAGGTCAAATAAGTAAATAAATAAATAGTGTAAAACACCGAAAACAAGTAGTTGGATGACCTGCAAAAGTAGTTGAAAATAGGTAGACGAAAGTGTAGCGACCCCTTTTCATACCTATATGAATACGTATTTCGACAGGAATTTCTCAGGTGTCGAGTATGAAAGAGATGCCAGCGCCTCATCCTTACGGGACCCGAACGGTCGCCTCGTAGTTTCGCGGGGGGCCGCCGATGCACCCCGACTCCGGCGATGGCGTCGGGTGGTGGGGTGTGTTTTTTATTAGCAGTCTTTTGTTTAAACTATATTCCATTTACATCTACGTCTACATATATACTTCGCTAGTCACCAATCGGTGTGCGGTGGAGGGTACTATTCGCGCCAAAGTCATATTTCCCGCCCTCTGTCCACTCGCGGATCGCGCGAGGGAAAAATGACTGTCTGAACGCCTCAGTACAGGCTCTGATTTCCCTTATCTTTGAATGGTTATCATTGCGTGATATGAAAGTTAGTGGTATAATATATGCTCTCTACATCCTCAGCGAAGATAGGATTTTGGACTTTAGTGAGCAGCCCCTTCCGTTTAGCGCGTCGTCCATCTGCAAACTTCAAACTTTCAATGAGATTTGTAAAACTCTCGCGATGGCTGAATGTACCAGTCACGAATCTTGTGGTTCTTCTTTGGACCTTCTCAATCACTTGAATCAGACCCAACTGGTAAGGGCCCCCCGTACAAACGAACAATACTCTAAGACCAATGGGATGCTGCGAATTAAAAAAACTACCCCATACATGTGAAGAATATCGATTTAATTAATTTACATAAATTTTTTATATCAGCATGGTGTTAGCGGTACAATAGTTAAGGGGAGGGTGTGTGTGAGTGGGTGACAAGGAGCAGAACAGCAGGTTAAATGCAGAACACGAAGTAACTTGAATAATTTTTATGTACAATGCAGTACAATAGTTGAAGGGAGTGGGTGAGAAAGCAGAATGCGCCAGAAGTGGCGTCCAAAAGCATGTAAAATTCGAAAAGAGTACCAGAAAATGGTGGGAGGACATAACCAATTAATTAATTTTGTGTCAAAGGCGGTGCAATAGTTTAAGGAAATGGGGGTCACAAGGAAAACCAGTTAACTGGACAATAGGTTAAGTGCCTACAAAGGGCCAAACATTAGGCTAAGACACCAGGAGTACAGTGCCAAACATTAGGTTATGCAATATGTTTGCCCCATGTAATAGTATTGCGACAACGCATGTACTGGGACAAAGTACCGTTATCAAAGATGGCGGCCGTGACGTCACAAACACACCCCATGTGACGTCATCCAAGATGGCGGCTGTGACGTCACCGACACCCCCCCCACTGTGACGTCATCAAGATGGCGGATTTTGGCAGGAAGAAGGTCAATTGGGGTACCTCCACTAACCTAACCCCCCCTTCCCCCCATAAAATGGCCTGAAGTTCAAATTCCTACATCATAATGCGTCACACCTAGGAAAATGGCGGGATAAATGGACTTGTCTTTATTATTTAACCAATTTCAAGCAAAAATGCGGTGCTGCAATCTTCTTATCATGGATTGAATGGTATTCCTTATCACTTCGGCACTTATCGAAGTACATGCTCTGACAATTCTCCCTCGTATATCTTCAGATGTAGTTGAAAAGTCTTTATAAACAATGTCTTTTACGAATCCCCCCAAGAAAAATTCAGAGGCGTCAAGTCTGGCGAGCGAGCCGGCCACGCACATCTCCTCCGCGTCCAGTCCAAAGATTTGGGAATTGTCTCTGCAACTCATTTCTAGCCATCAGTGAAAAATGTGCCAGACACCCGTCGTGTTGAAACCACATTCTGTTCCTTGTTCCTGAACGCATTTCTTCCAATAATAGACCTAAGGTTTCTTGCAGGAATGCGGTGTACTTCTTACCATTAAGATTTCCTTCGATGAAATAGGGGCCTATAATTCTGTCCTCCAGAATCCCACACCACACATCCACCGACTACGGTTTTTGGTGTGCAACTTGCCGCAGCCAACATGGATTTTCAGTTGCCCAATAATGCATGTTATCAAAATTAACATTTCCATTGTTCGTGAATGTAGCCTCGTCAGTAAATAAAATCAGATTAATAAATGTGTCATCCCTCTGAATCTTAAGTTGAGCCCATCGGCAGAATTCAGTGCGACGCATACAATGCGTACCAGTTAATTCTTGGTGGAGACTGATATGGTAAGGATGATACTTATGGAGATGCAGAACGCGAACAACACTACTCTGGCTCATGCCAGATTCCCTTGCGATCTGACGCGAACTAACACAAGGATTTCGAACCACAGTGTCAAGAGTACCAAATTCCATTCCCTCATTAGTAACTTTCCTTTGCCGGATATGTTTACGATGCGTTAAAGATCCAGTTGTTCTCAATTTATCATACACATATTTAAATGTTCGACGTGTAGCGTGAGTACGTTGAGGATATCTTTCAGCGTATAAGTCCCTAGCTCTCACTGAATTTCGTTGACATTCTCTGTAAATGAGAAGCATATCGATTTGTTCTTCGAAGAAATACATCATTCACATTCACTTGATTTGACGATACTAGTCTTACCGTTCCTATTAGCGTTGTATTGCGAAACCATCTAATGGTATTTACGTGTCAATCGCACGTTAGATGGATACTCCATTTTCGACGAATATTTACTATTTACACGATATACGAGAGAGAATTGTCAGAGCAAGTGCTTCGATAAGTGCTGAAGTTATAAGGAATACGCTCAATCCATGATAAAGAAGATTGCAGCACTGCATTGATGCCAGTGGTCATCACTTCGAACAGCTTCTGTAAATGGAGGTTTATGCCATCTTTTTGACCTTCGTTGACCTTCAAAGACCTTACTGCTACACATCATTGGATTCGTCTCGATAGCCGCTAAAAGAAAATAAGTACCAAACTATAGCATCCCATTTTAAAAAAAGTTGACCTTGCATGAGGGCTTATTAAATAATAAATGCAAATATTTTTTGTTGCTGTAAGTCCGATTACGCAAGTCTCGTAAACGGCTGGCCCTGACTAGTTTTTGTACGCAATCTGACTGCATGGAACAACAACAAAGAATGAAATGAAAATTTTCGTTAACACAATTAATTAATTAAGTCCCCAGCAACTATAAAATCTACGAAGCCAACAAAGCACAAGTGTAGCTGTTCTGTATGTGGTAGTATGACTCAACGCACATCTGGCACGGTTCTTCTTCAACAAGACAAGAATTTTTAAATACCATTTTTACTGACGTGATAAAAGAAAATTAGAAATACTATAATTGTGCAAGAAAACCAAAATTACACTCTAATACAAGAACACAAGCCAGATGCTTTGTTGACTGAACCTGTAATGATGCATTATTTGAGATACAGAAATATTAAAAAGAAAAAAACAGGGAATTTGTTACCTTCATATATATTGACGAAAAGCACTCAGATCATTACAATATCTCCATTGGAACAACATCTGCTATCTCTCCCATCAAACCACTGCATAAAACATGGAACAACACTCTCCACTACCACATCTCACTCCGACTTCACGACAAGCAGTGTCCACCACAACTTCTCGGCAAGAACTGCCTGCCGCTACTTCTCAATAATCACTGCCAGTGGAGGCGGCGGAACAAAACTCTCTGGCGCGATCTCTGGCGCTGTGGCTCAGTGTAGCCACCTTTCAACCTTCATAGCTCTGATGAGACCCCATCTAGGAACAAAAAACCAACGTCATATTATGGGCCCCATTGTCCCATGCAACATTTGTCCCACAAAATTTTCAGCTCCTATCATACTTTCTGAGTTATTTTGGTGGCAGTAGTTAGTTAGTCACCCTGTATATGTGTAAAAAATGATCGAGGACGTTGGGTGTGTGTACTAATCTGAGAGATGAAGAGGTTGACACATGTATGGAGTCGCGATGGGCAGTATCAAACCAGTCAGAAGACAGAAAGCAAACAAAATGTGAATTAGTTTGAGCTGGCGCTGGATATACGACCTCGGCCCCTCAACTATCGTATGGTTCTACTCGTTTGTACACTGCCGGGAAGTACGCAACGTCCTCATGCAATGTGTTCAATGGCACCAAGGTATAATATGTGCATACTCGGGGTTGTAGTGATTCACTTATAACGATCGTCGGCGATGGGGCGTGGGAGGCCAGTTTGTGCGCCCACTTTTTGACTCTGCAGGCAGTAACTTCGCTGAGTTTAGAGGTGAACAGTGTCTGCAAGATTCATTCTAGGGTACAACGATGCGCCGCCGACTAGTAGGTACTCGCCCGCAGGAAGCTGGATGGACGTATCGAAGGATTGCTACACATGCTCGGCACGATACATATCTGTGTGTCGTTGCTTTCAACAATGGTCTGTGGAACATCCTCAAACTTGTAGAAAAGCGTGTGGACGCCCGCTTAGAACAGACCCACGTCGAGATCGACGCACTGTACGAGCAGCGGTGGCCGACCGTATATCGTCCAGGGAAGAAACCGGGGCAGCTGCTGTGTCAGCAAGGACCAGTGGGAACTACACTGAAGCACCAAAGAATCTGGTACAGGCATGCGTATTCAGATACAGAGATAGGTAAACAGGCAGAATACTGCGCTCCGGTCGGCAACGCCTATGTAAGACACCAAGTGTCTGGCGCAGTTGTTAGATCGGATACTGCTGCTACAGTGGCAGGTTATCAAGATTTAACTGAGTTTGAAAGTGGTGTTATAGTGGGCGCACGATTGGACACAGCATCTCCGAGGTAGCGATGAAGTGGGGATTGTCCCGTACCACCATTTCACGAATGTACCATGAATATCGAGAATCCGGTGAAACATCAAATCTCCGACATCGCTGCGGCCGGAAAAAGATGCTGCAAGGACGGGACCAACGACTACTGAAGAGAATCGTTCAACGTGACGGAAGTGCAACCCTTACACAAATTGCTGCAGATTTCAATGCTGGGCCATCAACAAGAGTCAGCGTGCGAACCATTCAACGAAACTTCATCGATATGGACTTTCGTAGCCGAAGGCCCACTCGTGTACCCTTGATGACTGCACGACAAAAAGCTTTACGCGTCGCCTGGGCCCGTCAACACCGACATTGTACTGTTGCCTGGCCGGACGAGTCTCGTTTCGACCTGTATCGAGCGGATGGACGTGTATGGGTACGGAGACAACCTCATGTCAGCAGAATCCACGAATGCATGGACCCTGCATGTCAGCAGAGAAATGTTCAAGCTGGTGGAGGCTCTGTAATGGTGTGGGGCGTGTGCAGCTGCAGTGATGTGGGACCTCTGATACGTCTAGATACGACCCTGACAAGGTGACACGTACGTAAGCGTCCTGTCTGATCACCTGCATTCATTCATGTCCGTTGTGCCTTCCGACGTACTTGGGCAGTTCCAGCAGGCGACGCCCATCTCGTCCAGAATTGCTACAGAGTAACTGCAAGAACACTCTCCTGAGTTTCAACACTTCCGCTGGCCACCAGATTCCCCAGACATGGACATTATTGAGCATATCTGGAGTCCCTTGCAACGTGCTGTTCAGAAGAGGTCTCCAACCCCTCGTACTCTTACGGATTTATGGACAGCACTGCGGGATTCATGATGTCAGTTCCCTCCAGCACTACTTCAGACATTAGTCGAGCCCATGTCACGTCGTGTTACTGCACTTCTGCGTACTTGCGGGGGCCCTAAACGATATTAAGCAGGTGTGCCAGTTTTTGTTTTGGCTGTTCAGTTTATGTGACTGTAACAGATATAGGATCATGCCACTGGTGAGGATACCAATGACAACACCAAGTACAGCTACTCTGGTGTCGTGAAAGAGTCGGCTGGAGGATGGCACACCGTTGACTTCAGTTGTGAGGGAAGCTTCTGTCTGTATGCGAGTGATGGACGTACACACATATACGGTGTAGCCGCGATGAGTGGTCTATTCTGGAGTGCAGTCTCCCACGACACGTAGTCCGCCCTAGGCTTCTCAGTGTGAGAGCCCGTCAGTTACAAGGTGCGGTCACATTTGCTATTTCTGCCGGGTAAAGTAACCAGTGCGCGCTACATTGCACACGATGCTGTCCCTGTGCTTCTGCCATTTCTTCGTCAGGAAAGTGATGTGCTTTTTCAGCCGGAGAATGCACGTCCACACACGACGCAACGTTCCCTTCGTGGTGTACAATAACTTTCCTGGCCAGCAAGCTCACCAGATGTCTCGCCAATTGAACACGTATGAGACATGATGAAGCGAGAACTTACTCGTTCTACGTAACCTGCGAGAACCGTCGCCAGTTTGCAACAAAAGGTGACGATGTTTGGGGAAGTTTACCGCCGGATGCCACTCAGCGCCTCTGTCATCGTTTGCATGCAAGAATATACGCTAGTGTTGCCGCCAGAGGGTGCTACACTGTGTACTGATACGATTGTTTGGGTACCCTTTTCTGTGACATTGTTTTTTATTTTAATTTAATACATATTTTACAGCTTAAAACGTGACTGTATTCAAAACATTGGAGGTATGAATTAAACAATGCCTTCAGTCACAACATTTTCGTATTTCATTAACTACACGATGCATTTCGGACCCTGTGGGCCCAGCGTCAGGTGTAATTTGACTTAATACATGTTTCATTTCGTCTCCTGAATGAGGTGAAATGCATATTCCTGTCACGAAAAGGTTTAATGTTAGGTTTTGAATTTCGTAAGTCGAACGCGGAAAATATGTGTAAATAGTGGAGAATGAACAGTATAAACTCACCACATAATCCAAGAAGAGCATTTTTAGCTTTTTAGTGCCGGCAAACATTCTTTTCTCAGTCGTTGTAGTACATGTCACTTAATTCAGGATGTGCATTTGCACACACATGTTTATAAACACTTCATAGATGTTTTTTTACATGGTGTTGTCAAAATGCATTCATTCGTAGTGCTAAAGATATAACTATTAAACAACTGGCATATGCAAGAAATAACTTTACAATAGGTATTCAAAATTACTGAAATAACTATGGCTAGCGAACTCTGTTTGTTCATTTAACATATATTCTGATTTTTTGATTTTGTGGAGGTGTATCTCCAGTTGTTCTAACAGACTTAGGGTCTTACCATTGAGTTCGTTATATAGTATTACCAAATTGTTTTCTAGACTGTTGATGACATGTTTCGTTTCCAACATATGTTGTGCAATGACTGATTTTTCGAAATTCTTGAGCCTGAAAGCATTTACTTGTTCTTGAAAACCGGTCTTGAAGTTTCTGCCTGTTTTCCCTTCATAGTATACTGACACTACGACTTATCTTAGAAGCTAGATTAAGGAAAGGCAAACCTACATTTCTAGCGTTTGTAGACTTAGAGAAAGCTTTTAACAATGTTGACTGGAATACTCTCTTTGAAATTCTGAAGGTTGCAGGGGTAAAATACAGGGAGCGAAAGGCTATTTACATTTGTACAGAAACCAGTTGGCAGTTATAAGAGTCGAGGGACACGAAAGGGATGCAGTGGTTCGGAAGGGAGTGAGACAGGGTTGTAGCCTCTCCCCGATGTTATTCAATCTGTATATTGAGCAAGCAGTGAAGGAAACAAGAGAAAAATTTGGAGTAGGTATTAAAATCCATGGAGAAGATAAAAACTTTGAGGTTTGCCGATGACATTGTAATTCTGTCAGAGACAGCAAAGGACTTGGAAGAGCAGTTGAACGGAATGGATAGTGTCTTGAAAGGAGGATATAAGATGAACATCAACAAAAGCAAAACGAGGATAATGGAATGTAGTCGAATTAAGTCGGGTGATGCTGAGGGAATTAGATTAGGAAATTATATGCTTAAAGTAGTAAAGGAGTTTTGCTATTTGGCGAGCAAAATAACTGATGATGGTCGAAGTAGAGAGGATATAAAATGCACACTGCCAATGGCAAGGATTGTGAAGAAGACAAATTTGTTAACTTCGAGTATTGATCTAAGTGTCAGGAAGTCGTTTCTGAAAGTATTTGTATGGAGTGTAGCCATGTATGGAAGTGAAACGTGGACGATAAATAGTTTGGACAAGAAGAGAATAGAAGCTTTCGAAATGTGGTGCTACAGAAGAATGCTGAAGATTAGATGGGTAGATCACATAACTAATGGGGAGGTATTGAATAGGATTGGGGAGAAGAGAAGTTTGTGGCACAACTTGACTAGAAGAAGGGATCGGTTGGTAGGACATGTTCTGAGCCATCAAGGGATCACCAATTTAGTACTGGAGGGCAGCGTGGAGGGTAAAAATCGTATAGGGAGACCAAGAGATGAATACACTAAGCAGATTCAGAAGGATGTAGGTTGCAGTAGGTACTGGGAGATGAAGCAGCTTGCACAGGATAGAGTAGCATGGAGAGTTGCATCAAACCAGTCTCTGGACTGAAGACCACAACAACAGGCAGGACAACTGGGGCATAATACTTTGTACACTCCGCTGTTGTTGTATGTTTGTGTTTTTCATTTTACATTATGGATGAGTAGGTTTCCTATCGTATTATTGGTTGAGAATGCAACTGTTACACTTGTTTTTCTGAAAAGGCTGGCGATTTTTTGTGATATGGTGGCCAGGTATGGGATACTGGCGAATATTTTCTTTTCTTGTGCCCATTCGCTGTCTTCCTTTTGTGTATTTGTCTACTTAAATTGTCAATTCTTTTGGCTGTGTAGCCATTGTTTATGGCAATGCTCTTTATTGTATCTATTTCATTCTTGACAGTGTTTTCTTCTAAATCAAGGGAGTGTACTCTGTGTAGCATGGACCTAAATGCAGCATGCTTCTGTGTGGTGGGATGGCATGATGAGTTGTCCAGTGTTATGTCTGTGTATGTGCGTTTTCTGTGTATGCTGAACTTGTCTTTTTGTTGGTGGTTGGTGATTTTAAGATCCAGGAACTTTATGCTTTTGTTGTCCTCATGTTCTTTTCTGAATTTTATGTTTTTGTGGAAAGTATGGAATACTGCTAGTAGTTCTTCGAGCTCATCTTTCGTATTTCATTTAGTCTGACTTTGTTATTATAGACTCCTACAGTGATGAGCTACCTGTCACATGACTTGTCAATAAAATGACCTTGTCGTTGGCGGTGTTGCATTTATGTCGGCATATTACTCTGTTGAACAAATTCATTTCAAACACTTGCATTTGCCTTGGTGTTACCATTTTCACAAGCGGTTCGGTAGAAACGAGACGAATGTGATAATTTTTCGTTCATTGATTGTTCCGTTACATCGGTTTCCGCAATATCTCGTCAACCTACCTCTTCATATGTTCAGAAAAATAAGACCTACTCGCGGAAGCCCTTAATCTCGCCAAATGGAGTAATCATTTTGTCAGGTTGTGACAGGTAGCTGGGATGATGTGCTTGGGAAATGCACCGTGATTAGGAAAGGGACCGAAGTCGTTAGTCACGGAAAGACACAAAAGGAAAGGGATCCCGGCGTGAGGACAAAAAGTGCGCCATTGATTATACTTTACTCAGAGGTCTTCTTCAAGATGCGCTTGTTGGCGCTGTAGTGAAGACATCCGTAACTAAAAGTCTAGATAAAAGCAGCCGAGTCTCTCCTGAAAGATATGAGCGGTGTTCATCATGCAATGTTAACCCTTCACTTCGCTTCCCATGATCTCAAGAGAGTACAGCAGTATCAAATTTTTTGTTGGATTAGTACACGTCGGAGAAGGTGAATATCCAGTAACTGCTTATAAGCTGTTCACATCGTATGTTATAAATTAAACAAAGATATGGAGGCGAACAATAATAAAAAAAATAAATATTGCTTTGTCCCTGGCTTACTTAGAATGAATATTATGAACACACAATGTATTTGTAAAAGAAAATAATCAAACGGAGTTTTTCGAAGTCTGTAAACAAAATGCACACAGAAGTTTCAAATAAGTTTATACTGTCATTAAGCTCGTGAAATCGAACAGCATACTTTTCATAAGAGTGCCAGCCAGGTTGTCTTACATTCAGCCATTGTCACTTAACAAGTTTTGTAAAGTTAGTGAAGTGGAATCATATGCACGTACTCTATAAGACTAAGAGGTGTCGAGTTTATGTTCATACGACACATTTCTTCAGATAATACGCTCGTTAAAAAGCTGTCCTTGACGTATGCCTTGTGACAAAGCGAGAGAACAGGCACTGCAAACAGGAATGTATGTAACTCTCTGAAATGTTTGAGATGGATGACAGATGTGTCCTACGCTTCGTAAATCAGCACCCTTCAAGATCTACAGGAGATTGGTCATGTATGTGAAGACCGTTGGCTATAGAAGTCGATAACGTCTATACGCTTGTGCTCTGACGCTTTTGTAAATGCTCTCTTTCATACTTCTGGTACACATAATAGTGCCCTTCCAGCATACAGACTGTTTCCTAAGGAAACGAAATTAATCAACGAAAGAAGTAATGAAGAAAATACTAATTCGACTGATTATTCGGTATTGTTCGTAAGTCTGTGACTTGAACAAGGTATGATTAAGAGAGACAATACTGTGCATCAAAAGAAAAGCAATGCGTTACGGCTGAGCTTGGATTAGTAAGCGCGTGACTATTACGGAGGTGGTCATCGAAGCGTACGGTCCAGGTAGAGTTAGGTGACACATTAATTCCTCCCACATTCATCTCCCCAAATGGCTGGAAAATATGCGAAATTAGAGATCACGCAGTCGTTCTTCTCAGGCGCTATTCGCAAATGGGACAAAAAACGGGGGGACAGGCACAATAATAACGAATACAGTATCTTTCAAATATGCCTAACTAGAAACACGCGTTCTCTCAGGTCTCGTAATGTCTTTTTTATCATATGACTCCACATCATTGACAAAAATTAAGCAAATAATCAGCTAATTCATATTGTAAATAAATACAACTCAATTGAGTACATAATTATAAAGACTTTTTTGTTTATATTGTCTAAAACGAGCGTGAAATGTCATGAGTATATTCAATCATTACTATCTCTCTTCAATTGATTAATATTTTTATACCAGTCATATTCATGAATATAAATGAAAGAGAGCAGAAAATGTAAACGAAGGTAATAATCAAATAATAATTCAGTTAAATGAAGATCTTCTAAAGCATCAAAAAAATCCTTGTCTTCAGTAGTTAACTCCAATGATTCACCTAAAATATCTCCCTTACGTTTTGCGGCAAGTTTACGATTAATCTCTCGTATTGCTGACAAAGGTAACCGTTACTCTTCACCACGAGCAGTATACTTTTTAAACTTCCCACGATTTGACTCCATAACCCATCGTTAACTCAGTAGAACTAACCATAATGTCCAACGCTGCCTCTTATATACCTACTCGCAACTTCATTTGTAATACAAATGTTCATTTGTATTACAAATGAAGTTGCGAGTAGGTATATAAGGGATGATTGAAGTGAACAACGATTGCAGTCAGTACCTGATGATGATGATGACGTCATTGTGCTGAACAGTGAAACATTTACTAGCAAACAGTGGCGTCTAGAAGACAAAGGTATTTATTATATTATTTTAATTAGTGCGCTTTATCTCGGAGCGATACAATGAGTTCGTCCGATTCCAACGAAAGTAATAACAGTCTTTCGTTATTGAGCGATGAATCGTTTCCTCCGAGACAGAACATTAATAACCAAGCTATACATCGCTTAATTTTTGAAAGTGATAGTGATGGCGACGAAGAACTATCTCAAATTCGTAGTAGAGAATCTGATGACCAATTTAATCGTCTTTGTGCTGACTGGGCCGCATGTATTAACGAAAATGTACCTGTATCTACAAGAGACTTGCAGTATGGTGGACAAACAATAGTATTAAAAGGTTTGGGATGGCCAAGCTGTTTATATGACAACGCTGTAATGAAATCTGTGTCAAATACCACTTATAAATTATTTACTAGAAACGAAGAATTTGAAAGACATTTTAATTGGAGTGCTATCGCTTTTAGAAGATATGATCATTTTATGCGAATTTGTTCATTAAAGCCGGCCGGTGTGGCCATGCGGTTAAAGGCGCTTCAGTCTAGAACCGCGTGACCGCTACGGTCGCAGGTTCGAATCCTGCCTCGGGCATGGATGTGTGTGATGTCCTTAGGTTAGTTAGGTTTAAGTAGTTCTAAGTTCTAGGGGACTGATGACCTAAGATGTTAAGTCCCATAGTGCTCAGAGCCATTTTGAACCATTTTTTTGTTCATTAAAAGATAAAGATTTAATAACGTGGACACGATTTGATACAATGCGTAAATTACGATATAGAATTAAAATTGTGAATGTAAATTATAAATTTATATCACTGAATCAACCACACAATTACTGTCTTAGACATTATGATCATATGTTTAAACCTGTTCTAGACAATGTATTGTGCACAAATTGTTATTTAAATGTTATTATTAACACTCAAGATGAAGGAAAATTACGAATACTGACTAATAACCATTTTGTGAATCGATCTAGTAATGTATTATATTTAACTGAACAACCGACTCAGGATCATTATGGATTTACTACTCAAGAAATACTTTGTACGTCAAAAGCTCATTATTTTGAAACTATATTATAAATGAGTGATATTTTATTTTGTATAATATGTTTAACTGCTACATTTGCAGAACGCATTGAAAGTATTTTCACTAAAGATTTACTACGTTCTGTAAATCAGGGAACACAATGTGATTTATAAAATACTGTAAATGTATTTTTTTTACTGATCCTTTATTACTACTGGAGAAGTACAATTTAAATACTTTACTCCAACTCAAAAAGACATGCATTTATTTTTTAATATGTCTAAAAAGGACATTTCATCAGAATCTTCTGACTATTCAGACGAAGACGATACAAGACCAATGACACCAGCAAAAGATATAGACACAGGACGTAAGAGGAAAACTTCTGATACAGAAGAACAAAAAGAGGTAACTCACATTAAGAAAACAAAAATGAAGCAAAGAATCAGCTAATTCATATTGTAAATAAATACAACACAATCGAGCACTTAATTATAAAGACTTTGTTGTTTACATTGTCTAAAACGAACGTGAAATGTCATGAGTATGTTCAATCATTACTATCTCTCTTCAACTGATTAATATTTTTATACCAGTCGTGATATTCATGAATATAAATGAAAGAGAGCAGAAAATGTTAACGAAGGTAATAATCAAATAATAAGAAAATATTAAATCACAGCACTTTTGCGCAGTCGAAGGACATGTTTCTACCACATTCCAGGTAAATTGATTGACCACATTTGGAGTACTTGTACTCCGTTTTCTTTTTCTTGGAGACAGGGCATTTCATACCCGTCTTGCTCTACATCAGTCAAAGTAATGGTAAAAAAATAATGATGTGTGGTGCGCCCACGCACATGTATGTATTATGTGTGTCTGAGGGAGGGGGCGGCGGGGAGGGCTTCGCACAGAGAGAGAGAGAGAGAGAGCGAGGTACACATAACAGAACGCAATACGGATTCTACAAAAATGAAAGACGAAAAATGCTTGCAGATAAGCAAACTTATGACAGAAGTACAATGAGCAGCTTTAGAAGCAGACGAAGGTAACCTGTTGTATCAACAGGAGAGAGAGCATGCGACGTAACAAAGCGCGGAGCTAAGCCAGCGCAGTCCTTGCCGGAGCGAGAGAAAAAGACGGGGGCCAAACATCTTAGGATGAGAAGGGACGAATTTTGACCGGTTTGAAAGAGGCGCACAGTGAACAGTTAGACTGCAACACAACAAACGTATTCTTGTTTTGTGAAACATTTGATTTTGTTGCAGGATTTATTTTTATTTTCGTTTGGCTGTATTTACTTGATTTTCTGAGGAACGTGGGTAACTTATTGTTCGGTACTGTACACAAAGGTTATTTGTTATCGCTTAGCAGTTTTTCGAGTCTCTTTAGTTTACCAACCAGTTGACGAAATCCGCCCTGTGCAGGTGTGGAGATAAATTTCACAGGCTTGCAGCAATTCCTTGCAGATAACGACAGATATGTAATTTTCTGTCCTTTTCCTATTGAAAGAAGGAAAAGTAACTAAGATATTAATATGCGACAACAAGAATATTTCAAATTTTGGAAAGGAACAAAAGGAAATTGAGGTTAAGTTCCGTCATTTGGTCTACTGTACATTATTACAGATACACTGACGGGGAAAAAAAAAATCACAGTACCAAGAAGGAATTGTGAGACATGAACGAAAGTTGGTAGGCTTGTTTCTACGTTTGAAAGATGATGTCTATTCAAATTCCGTGCCAGTAGCATAAGACTGGCCCTAGTAGCGCCTCTATGATGAAGCAAACCAGCTTTGCTTTAAACACACTCTGTGACGGCCACGAGCGTTAGGGCCAAGGGGCACTACCGAGAGGGAAGACCATCATATTCGGCGTATGGCTCTGACGCATCGTAGTCCATCTGCAGCAGGAATTTCAGCAGCGGTAGGCACCACAGTGATTCAACGAACTGTTGCAAATCGGTTACTTCAAGGACATGACTGACCAAGTGCAACAGGTATGGAACTCCATCGCGCAAACTAACGTTGGACACCTGTACAACACAATGTGTGCACGTCTGCGTGCGTGCATTCAACATCGTGGCGGTTACAACAGTTATTAATGTACCATCATTTCACATTTGAAGTGGCTTATCTCAGTTTTACGGATCTTGCAATGTTAACCACTTAAATACGTTACCTAGACAAATCTATTCCCAAAATTTCATTACTTTATATTAATTATTTTTTGCTGCTGCGATTTTTTTACGCCTGTGCATGACAAAAACACGTTAGGCATCGCAGAGAGGTATACGAAAAAATCAGTTTTAATCGTCGGCAACGAAGGATATATTTTGCATGATTTCAATACATGATATTTAGGAAAAATCACAAGACGATCTGAAATTAACGTCTTGAAACAAATCGGAGAGAAGAGAAAACAGACAGCAACTGGGTATTTAAACCACTTTAAAATTTAAAAAGAAGCAACTCGAAACACGCATAATGATAATCACTAAAGCAAACGATGTTTTCAGAAGACAGTTTTCCATGTATTTGAACTTATAAGTTGTAGCTACGGATTATCGCCACAGAAGCCAAGAGAAAATCATTGCAGCCATTATCGTCACAGAATGGCAACCGGAAATTCACCAGAACGGGATACTTCCCTAAAATGCGTAAGCTATAACTTCTACATCCCGCAGCACGAATAAATCCCTCTGAATAACTGGGTCAACATTTCATGACACGAGCCGGCTGGTGTGGCCGAGCGGTTCTAGGCGCTACAGTCTGGAACCGCACGACCGCTACGGTTGCATGAATGTGTGTGATGTCCTTAGGTTAGTTAGGTTTAAGTAGTTCTAAGTTCTAGGGGACTGATGACCTCAGCAGTTAAGTCCCATAGTGCTCAGAGCCATTTGAACCATTTGAATTTCAAGACACGGCCATGAGAAATGATGTCTCCTTTGCCAAACAAGCATTTTCCTCGACTCACGAGCAGTAAAAAGTATCTTTGCTGCAGCTTCACCCTCTCTTCGCGATTATGCATTGCTGTTTCGCAGTAGCATGCGTAATGACTTATTGCCATCGTCTCTGCTGCATTTGAACCAAAAATCAGTAATCTGCATCCATACTCAATAAGACATCTGGGGACGCGTGTCGGAGGCTACGCAGCATAGCATTCTCCCTTTTTCAATATTGGAGGAAATGGTTTGTTTATTGACTCGTGTTGGACCATGGGGTGTTGGAATTCCGAGAGTAATTGATACCCCTTGCGGTGCGATGTGCCTTCCTTGTCGTCTTGTATTATACTATTGCTATAATGCTTCCATCTTAACTAACTCTTGACGAATCATCAAGCTATCCTATCAACATCCTTTGTGTCTTCAGTCAGCCCAACTTGATAAAAGTTCCAAACTGCGAGTAACACTCGACAATTTGTCAAATGAGGATTTTTGTGAGTCTCAGCTCTGACACAACGTGTCATATCAGGATACTGGTGAATTCTGGCTGGACGCTGCGCCTGGACAGCGCGCCTCTGGCGGACTTCTGGAGGGAGCGAAGGCGGCGTGGCTGGCCGGAGCAGCGAGGCTAGCGGCCCACACGTGCTCCTGCCACATTTGAGCGTTCCAACATGGTGTCAGTTCCGCCCGGACGGGCGCAACGAGAAGTAGATATATATTGTTCATGTCCTTGTACGTGCAGCGCAAACTGTTGTTGTGTTGTGTGGTCTGCAATCCAGAGAATGGTTTGATGCAGCTCTCCATGGTTCTCTATCCTGTGCAAGCCTCTTCATCTCCGAGTAACTACTGCAACCTACATCCTCCTGAGTCTGCTTAGCGTATTCATCTCTTGGTCTCCCTATGCGACTTTTACCCTCCACACTTCCTTCCAGTACTAAATTGGTGATCCCTTGATATATCACAACGTGTCGTAACAACCGATCCCTTCTTCTAGTCAAGGCGTGCCATAGATTTCTCTTCTCCCCAATCCTATACAATACCTCCTCATTAGTTACGTGATCTACCCACCTTATCTTCAGCATTCTTCTGTAGCACCACATTTCGAAAGCTTCTATTCTCTTCTTGTCTAAACTGTTAATCGTCCATGTTTCACTTCCATGCATGGCTACACTCCGTACAACTACTTTCAGGAAACACTTCCTGACACTTAAATCTACACTCGATGTTAACAAATTTCTCTTTTTCCGAAACGCTTTCCTTGCCATTGCCAGTCAACATTTTATATCCTCTCTACTTCGACCATCATCAGTTATTTTGCTCCCCAAATAGCAAAACTCATTTACTACTTTAGGCGTCTCATTTCCCAATCTAATTCCCGCAGCACCACCCCATTAAATTCGACAACATTCCATTATCGTCATTTTGGTTTTGTTGATGTTCATCTTATATCCTCCTTTCAAGACACTGTCCATTCCGTTCAACTGCTCTTCCAGGTCCTTTGCTGTCTCTGACAGAATTACAATTTCGTCGCGAAACCTCAATGTTTTTTATCTCTTCTCCATGGATTTTAGTTTCTACTCAAATTTTTCTTTTGTTCCCTTTACTGCTTGCTCAATATACAGCTAGAATAACATCGAGGATAGGCTACAACCCTGTCTCACTCCCTTCTCAACCACTGCTTCCCTTTTATGCCCCTCGACTCTTATAAGTGCTAGACACATGGAACATTCCATTTCGGAAATCGTTTTGGAATGCAATATTCCGAGATCTACAGTGTCAAGAATGTGCCGAGAGTGCCGATTGCCATGCATCTACTCTCACCATACACAACGCAGTGGCCGATGGCCTTCACTTAACGTCCGACTGCAGCGGCGTTTCCGTAGAGTTGTCAGTGCTAAGAGACAAGAACATCGCGTGAAATAATCGTGAGATGTACGTCGAACGTATTCCTTAGGTCAGTGCGACGAAATTTGGCGTTAGTGGGCCAAGCAGACAACTGACGTGAGTGCCTTTGCTAGCAGCATGACATCGCCTGGAGCGCCTGTCCTGGGCTCATGGCCGTATCGGTCGGACTCTAGACGACTGGAAAACCGTGGCCTGGTCAGATGAGACCAGATTTAAGTTGTTAAGAACTGATGGTAACTGTTCGAGTTTGGCGCAGACCACACGAAGCCATGGACCCAAGTTGACAACAAGGCGCTGTGCAAGCCGGTGATGGCTCCATAAAGATGTGGGGTGTATTTACATGGAAGTGGATCGATCATTGGCTGGAAATAGTCGTGTTTGGCTACTTGGAGACCATTTGCAGACATTCATGGACTTCATATTCCCAACAACGATGGAATATTTATGGATGGCCATGCCTCATGTCACCGGGCCTTAACTGTTCGCGATTGCTTTGAAGAACATTCTGAATAATTGGAGCGAAGGATTTCGCCACCCAGATCGCCCGACGTGACTCCAATTGAAAGTTTATGGGACATAATCGAGAGGTCAGTTACTGCTCAAAATCCTGCACCGGCAATATTTTCGCAAGTGTGGACGGCTATAGAGACAGCGTGGCTCAGTATTCCTGTAGCGGACTACCGACGCATTGTTGAGTGCATGCCGTGACGAGTTACTGCACTACGCCAGGCAAAATGAGATCCGACACCATATTAGGAGCCGTCCCATGAGTTTTGTCACAACAATAATAATAATAATAATAATAATGATTTTATTGTCTTTAGGCCATTACAGCAATTGACAACGTCAAATGAAGTTACAATTTATAATACAGTGTGATAAGGTATTGACTACTGAAATATTTTAGTTTATATTACAATAAATGTACAGTGGGTCATCTGTTGGACTACTGCATTTAACAGTTGAAGAATTCATTGATATCATAGAACGGGTGGGCAATAAACCATTCATGCAGTCTTTCTTTGAATGTATGTTCAGGAAGATCCTGTATGGCATGTGGCAGCTTATTAAATAGCTTGTGTCCTGTGACTTCATAGCTATTTATTGATTTTGATAGTCTGTGGTAAGGCGTGTATATGTGTTTGATGCTTCTTGTGTTGTAACAATGTACATTTTCTCTACGTTTCACATGTTGTAGGTTCTTCTTCGTAAAGATTAAGACATTGTATATATAGAGGTTTATTACAGTCATAATTTTTTGTTTAGTAAATAAGGGTTTGCAGTGAGCCTTATGTGAAGAGTTTGTAATTATCCTAATGGCTTTCTTCTGCAATAATAGGATGTCATGTATATGACTACAGTTACCCCACAAAATAATGCCATAGGATATTATACTCTGGAAAAATGCAAAATAAGATGATCTGATGTATGTTTCAGGTACACAATTTCTGAGTTGTCTTAATAAATAAATTACTCTAGATAGTTTACTACTAATATAGTTTACATGTTGGCTCCAGGTTAACTTTTCGTCTAAATAAACTCCCAGGAATTTAACAGAACTAGGGTCATCAGATAGTGGCTTTTCTCTTAGAGTGAAGATTATCTGCTGAGTTTTATTTTCATTTAGCAGGAAACCATTTGCTCTGAACCAATATGCTGCATGAGTGAGTGTATTTTCAGCACAGGTTTTAAGGTCATTAAGATTGTTACTGCTATGGAGAAAAGTCGTATCATCTGCATACAATACAGTGGTGGATCTAATAAACGAGGGGAGGTCATTGATCATTATCAGAAACAGGAAGGGCCCCAGTACAGATCCCTGAGGCACACCTACTTTAACATTTTCTATGTTTGACATTTCCTTACCAACACAAACTACCTGTTTACGGTTGTTGAGATAAGCTTTTAATAGTCTGAGACTGTTTTCTTTGATGCCGTAGAATTCTAGATTCTCTAGTAGCGGCATGTGCTCAACAGTCGAAGGCCTTGCTTAGGTCACAGAATGAGACCTGAGCAAAGCCTTTGTTCTCAAAAACTTTGAGGATGTAACTGACTACCGTGTTGATTGCATCAATGGTTGACAGATTCTTCCTAAACCCGTATTGTGTACCATTAATTATTCCTAGGTGGTCAAAGTGAGATGACAACAGGGGATGTATGTGCTTACACGGAGGCTTATTTCAACGAATGCTCTTCCCGGGAACCGTCCGCGACTTGGGCAGGGACAGATTAGAGTGGGAAATGTAATTATTCCTGAAATGAAGGTACAGTGATCAGAAAAGAGGAGGGAGGAAGGAGGAGGGTACATACAGTACCCTCCGTGCACGTCATAAGTTGGCTTGCGGTGCGTAGATGCAGATGTAGATGTAGAGTGCATAAGGTCAGCTGTAGGGAAGGGGACACGCCGAATATACAGCGTGATTCACGAAGAATGCAAATATTTTAATATGTTATTCTACAAGTAAAACTAAAGAAAAAAGTTCAGATAAACATAGGTCCGCAAATGTTTAGTTGCGAAGTTATGGCTAATAAAATATTTTGCCTGAAATTTAACAACTTCGCTAATATAAAGCCATCGCAAACGTGTACGAAGTTAAAGTAAAGCACGATTTCCTTTTATTTTGTTGTTATTGATCTGGTGAATCTAATAAAACGTGCCCCAGACATATATCTTCAGTAGTTTTCCCGAACATCCAGAGAAGTAAAGACGTAATTTTGTGAAAATTTTAATTTATTGACTACTTGGACCAATTTGTTTTTTAAATTCCAGACAATTACACAAAGTTTCAACAGAAGTTGTAGAGAATTTAATTTTGAAAAATGATGGTAATAACGCTAACTGAAACTGTATGAATATGTCAGATAATCTGCTTTCATTATTACCATGGCACACGTGATTTTATGTTAAGCCGGAAAAACAAAGCTCAATGTTAAGAAAGTTGTACAGTTTACACACAGTTTCACACTACATTCACAATAAATGTTCAAAAATGTCTCCACCGAGGTCACTGCATTTAGCTGCACGTCTATGAACAGATTTTGTTGCTCATTTCATTTTCACAGGGTTGTTCTTAATTTCGTCTATTGCATTCATATTGCGAGCAAGTAATGCCTTACGTGTATTGTCGTTGTCCTCATAAACTATGTATTTCGTCCATCCCCATACACAAAAATGGTGTTAAATCGGGCGATCTGGGTGGCCACAGACGTTTAACGCAACGACCAATTCATTTCTGGGGAAAATGTTCATTTAAAAAAGGTGGTTACCATACATCTACATCTACGTGATTGCCCTCCTATTCACTGCTGGCAGAGGGTTCAATGATGAATCTTGGAACTAAAAGGCATTGCAAACGTCAAAACCCTCCAGCCACGATTGTGCAGTGTTGGCCTGAACTTCCTAAAGTTGATCGCGAAGAAATAAAGGAGGAAAGTCCACAAACGTACAATTGTGCTGCAGGGCCGGAAAGGGATGCAGCGCTAGCGATTTCCGGCACGCTGACAGCATTTGTGTAACTGAATTGTTCCGGACTCCCACTTTTCTCTAGTAAGGACGTTACAGGTTAGTGTAGTAGCACCTCGTGTCCGTTAAGGCGCATCCACACTAGGCCATCGAAGGCCAAATATGACAACCAGTCGATTATTTTTTATGGGCGCCAGATCGAAGCTAATGAAACAGGTGACGTTGTTTGCAGTTAGGACTGCCGGTAACATCAAAGCGTTGGCCGTGGGTTGACCTCGTGACCGCTCTGCTAGCGTGGACGCCGGCTCGAATGTTCGTTGTTGGTTCAGTAACTGGGTCTGTTGGACGGGTGCGTATGTACTGTGTTTAAAAATACTGGAGTATGCGGTGGAATACGGAGACAGCATTAAAGCTGATAGTTTTATTGTGAACGGGAATGTTTATGCGACCATACGAACTGTGCTTATAAAAACAGATTGAAAAGGTTAGACATTCGGAGAGGAAAAAAGGGAGCTTTTCTAAAGAAATATAATCGATGTGAAAAAGAAAATGGACACTTTATTGATATTTTTTCGGCGTGAACGACAAAGAAAGACTAACAGATTGGGAGCTAACATTAGTTTTTCCTCTGCAGGTGCACCTCTCTTAAAAGATGTATCATCGAATGAAAAAACAAGTTTTTGTTACCAGCCATTGTTTATTTACATCCATAACGCGTTTCTAACGTTTAAACCTCCTTCATCAGGTGGATTTATATGTGCTACTATTACAAATGTGTGTGTTGTGTTACGATTTTGCGGTAACCTGTGGCGCTGTCTAGCAGAGAACTAAAACAACATGGTTTTGGGGAAGATTATAACTAAAAAGTAGAGGTATATCTATAGATGAAAATGAACAAGTAAAACAGAGTACCTCCAGTGATCACAGCGTCCTAACACTCTCGTAACACATCACTTGTAAACTGTCATATTTTGTAAACAAAGACGCTGTCTGGAAACTACTAGGTGCAACGAACATATAACAAACCGGAAACGTTATCTCACAGTACAAAGACGTCATAAAAACATTATTTTCCTGGAATAAGTGTTAAAGGAATGTGGATACTTTTGTTTGAGTTGCTGAATACATGCGTTGGAATAATTATTGGAAGGGGTCTACAAAATCTTCTTTGTCAAGTTTATGTAACCTGAATTTTATACCCTTTTATATAATCAGGTGACGTGTACAAACTTTAAGTACAATAGCTGTGTTGCCAAGAACGGTAAAATTACACATAACTAACAATGTCGGCTGGGATTCAGAGATAGGGATTAAACGATGGAGGCAGAGTGAGCGAGCCAGAGAGAGAGAGAGAGAGAGAGAGGGATTAGGTATCCAATTTATGCTGTAAGTTGATGTACATATAATTTCAAGCTGACAAGGTGCACAAACTGCTGATGTGATGGGATATTTGTAAATGAGGCCATTCCATTGTTCATTTGAGAATGTCATGGTTATGATAACATAACTGATTGAGAGAAATAAAAGAATGTCTGTGTGTGTGTGTGTGTGCGCACTGAAAATTTAGCAGTGTGGGCTGTTGTTGAAAACAAAGATAATACTATTGTAATGCTGTCATTTTTGTCATTTAACATGAATTCAAATTGTGTTCCTTGGTGTTTTATAATTGGAGTGTTTCAAGGATGTCTAGTTTTTTACCTTTAGCTTGGATGTGTAGGACGGTGATACCACATAGACTAGAATATAATTTCATAATAGAAAATGAAAGCCACACAGAAGAAAAAAGCTAGCCGATCTTATGAAACAACAGTCACCTCACAAATTGAAGCAAAACAGCTGTAAGAAATTCACATTCTACACAACTTTCCTCAACAACACTGATAAAATATTCTCTGTAGAAGAAGAAGAGGTACTACTCAGCAAAGTATTAAAACAAATTGTCCAAGCTACACTGGAACAAAAGAACCGAGAGAAGTTTATCACTGGTGTCAACCATCATCTTTAAGAAGCAAAATGGCAGAATGGCAGTCTGCCAAAAAATGAACGAAATTGTTGAGAAGGAAAATGCAAAACCAATCCCAGCAAAGAAGAAAAGAGAAGTAGCCTCACTCATACATTAAGACTACATAAATATGAATAATGCAATAATTGTAAGAGCAACATCATAGAAAAAACCTTTAGGTTTCTTCTAATCCAACAATACAACAGAAAAACATAAATATCCAATAGCCAGAATACAAAAAGGAGTTAAGCACATCTCAGATAAAATGAACTTCCCACTCACCATCCAAGAAGCAAGAAATAGTGTAGTAATGTATCTTGCCTTAGATTACAACCAAGGATACACAAAAATGGTACCCTTATCAGGCGTGTTGTGAACTGTAGGAGCAGCCCAATATTCAAGTCCATAAAAAGCGCTTCAAAATTGTCAAAGAAACGCAAACATTCGATAAAAACAGAACAGTTGAAAACGCAGCAGACTTTACACAGCACGTCAAAAACATAAACGTTCCTGATGGAGCCACTCTTGCCTCATGTGACATTCAAAACCTTTATTCCTCTGCGCCAATAGATTCCATACTATAGATAATTAATGCCCATCTAAAAAAGCACAAAAATCCTTTCCACTCACATTACTCAACTAATGGATCTACTGGAATTCACACTCCCTTACAACTATTTCAAATTCAGCAGGAAACTCTACAAAAAGATGGCCTAGCAATGGGATCAGACCTGTCGGGATTGTTAGTTGACATATTTACAAACAATTTAGAACATAAAGTCCTGAAATCCAATCACCACTCCTCAGAAACATCATCTATTACTACAGATGTATAGATGATACTATCATTTCAATCAAAGGCACAAAAGATTATATCAATGAGTTGAATCAATTATTCCTGCTGCTCCTGCCACCCCACAATCCAAAAAATAGTAAGACTCCGCTGCATGATCTATAGAGTTATCAAACTATCAATCCAGAAGATAAATGTAAATAAGGAAGTGAAATAACAAAGCAAACAGCCATTGTAAATGGCTACAACAACTCCATAGTAGTCATACTACAACACTCAACAGTGGCGAAGCAATCAAATCACAGGGAACATAAATAAAATAGCATCTTCCAGACAATCTCATTTCTAGGTAATATTTCATATCAGATTGCCAGTGTATTCAAACGAAAAGACATGAAAATATAATTCACCACTGGCAACAAGATTGGGCAGAAGCTAGCTCACAACAAAAACACACGAAATCCACTTCTTCATATGGATGTGCACAAAATTGAATGTTTGGATCGCAATTGTTTCTACATAGGACTGACAGAGAGATCAATTGAGCTTAGATTCAAAGAACACATGGCAGCACTACGAAAACAAAAAAATACCACATGTCAGGAATAGCTACCCACCTGCATGAAACAACGGACCGTGCCAACAACACAAGTATCACCATTCTACACATCCACCCTAAAGGAAAAAAACTAGGCATCCTTGGAACACTCCAAATTAGCAAACACCAAAGAAAAGAACCTGAATCGATCTTAAATGACAAAAATGACAACATTTACAATAGTATCATCTCTGTTTTCAACAACAGCCTACATTTTTAAATTTTCAGTTCACACACACCTTCATTTTTACCTATTAGTTATGTTACCATGATGATGACATTGCCAAATGAGCAATGGAATGGCCTCATAACAAACATACCATCACTTCAGCAGCTTGCACCCCCTGTCAGCTTGAAATTATATGTACATCAACTAACAGCATAAATTGTATATCTATCTGCATATTTTAAAGCATACAAATGTATTACTCCAGCATTTTCTTGGTCATTATGTGTAGCAGAAATAGCCTTAGGACCCTCCCCCCCCCCCCCCTTGGCTCAGGGGAAAGTTTGCTCTCCACCAATCAATCCTTTCACTCTGTATATGAATCTCTCACTCTCTCCCTCTCTCTCTTTCTCTTTTTGTCTGTCTGTCTGTCTGTCTCTCTCTCTCTCTCTCTCTCTCTCTCTCTCTCTCTCTCTCTCTCTCTCTCTCGCTCTGCCTGCATCGTTTCATCCCTGTCTCTGAATCCCAGCAAAAATGGTTAATTATAAATAATTTTACCATTCTTGGCAACATTTATTGTAGTTAAAGTTTGAACATGTCAACTGGTTATATAAAAGAGTATAAAATTCAGGTTATATAAACTTGGCAGAAAACGTTTTGTATACCCCTTCAAATATTTACTCCAACGCATGTATTCAGCAACTCAAATAGAGGTATCCACAATCCTTTAACACTTAATCCAAAACTATAATGTTGTTACTATGTCTTTGTAGTTTGAGATAATGTTTCCGTTTTGGTATATGCTCTTTGCACCCAGTAGTTTCCAGACAGCGTTTTGTTTGCAAAATATGACAGTATACATGTGATGTGTTACGAGAGTGTTAGGAGCCCGTGACCACTGGAGGTGCTCTGTTTTACTTGTTTATTTTCCTCTTTAGATGTACCTTTACTTTTTAGTTATAAACTTCCCCAAAATCATGCTGTGAAATAGTGTTTTTGTTTCTCCACTAGACAGCGCCACAGGTTACCCCAAAATCGTAACACAACACACACATTTGTAATAGTAACACATATAAGTCCACCTGGTGATAAGATTTAAACTTCGAAACGCGTTGTAGATATAAATAAACAGTAACTGGTAACAGTAATCTTGTAGTTTCATTCTATAACTGTCACGATAAAGCCTAACCTAAAATGTTCGCATGTAAGGAGGTGTCATCTTCGGAAATCTAAGGCCTAACGATTCGAAATCAGTAGCTTTCGTTCGGAAACAATTATTAAATAGTCCATACTCCAAGTCAGCTAACCTTAAGTTAGAGAATTTTGTCTTACCACACTGCTCCTATTTTTTAAATGAGAGGTCATCCACCGGCGTCATTTCTCCTTCTTCCTCTGCTAATGATCAGCGTCTTGCAGTAAAATAAATGCTACACTTGCGACAACTGCGAAATCCTCTTTTCCCTTGAGAATGGCCAGTAAAGTTGTAGTTACAACGCTACGTTATAAAAATAGCAAATGGTTCAAATTGCTCTGAGCACTATGGGACTTAACATCTGAGGTCATCAGTCCCCTAGAACTTAGAACTACTTAAACCTAACTAACCTAAGGACGTGACACACAACGATGCCCGAGGCAGGAGTCGAACTTGCGACCGTAGCGATCGCGCGGTTCTAGAAGCGCCTAGAACCGCTCGGTCACAACGGCTGGCTAGAGTTGTCAGAGCCATAGCGATCCCACCAGACCGATTCCCAGGATGAGAGGACGAACGCCACTGCGTTGGCAACCAGCATTCATCCGAATCCACTGGCTGTTGTTCGTTGGCCTAGTGTGTACGCGGTTTTATAGGAGAGTGGTGCGATCTTCGACCATAAATATAATAGACTGGCCCTGACGCCATTTTCGTGGCTCCAACATCTGTGGGCTGAAGTCACGTGAATGTTGGCAAAACATGATTGTTTCGTGTTGCGCTTATGGCTGTACTCAGCGTTTTGTCGGGGAAATGGCATTACATTTCACGTGTAAGTGTGTCTAAGATAGTGCAGATGCGTTTATTGAAATCTGCTGAAGTGACTTTTATATGTTTTTTACACTTGAAATAGAGTATCACGTAAATTAAAGTGTTGAAAGTGATGCCTGTAAACTCAGACTCATATTACATTTTGGAAAGTATCTGTGATGATTCGGTTACAGAAGTAAGTATAACTGTTTCTCGTTCCTACTCATAGGTTCTGTAAGGATGAAAACCGAAGGCAGTTTTGGATACAGGCCTTGAAACGGAAAAACTTTAAGCCGTTTGCACATACGCGCCTTTGCTCGAAGCACTTCGAGGAGAAGTGTTTTGATAGGTTAGTTATTATTTACAATGTATATCTATAATTTGTATTTACAGTGTCTGTCATTTTTAAACCTAGGCTCCAAAATTATTTTCTGAAACTGCAAAGTCTCACCTTTCATCTAAAATATCATTTTTTTTAAACTAATAGTTTCAACTTTTGTAAAAATAGTGGGAACTGAACCTTTGAAGTGCACCTAAAATTGATACTCTAAAATGGACCTGCTCCTAAAGTAAACAATTTTGACACCTATAATTGACATAATTCCCATAGCCCATTTTCTTTTATAAATGACTAAAGCTCGAAACGTGGCGAATACAATGTTTAAAGTTTTGACACGAGCCCACTCTTACCGTTTAAAAGAATTTTAACGACATTTTACTATAATTGATAGTTTATAGTAATTTCGTCCCACTGCCCACCAGAGTGGCGTTCGATGTATTTGTTAGATTTTATAAATGGTACTTTGAACAAATCCAGGTCAAATGTAGTTCTGGTATAATTTTTCACAAATAAGAAAGTAGTTTTTGTTGGAAGCGTTTGGCAGTCAATTGAGAAATGTGGGGAAAATCCGATACAAACATAGGATGGCAGACCGCTGATTTGAAATCCCGCCACGTTTTGCCAACAGTCACGTGGTTTATGTTGGAGCCACACCAGCCGTATAGCTTCTGCACAGCAAGGCCAGTCTACTAGTATCTATGGTCGAAGGGTGCGATGTTGGAAGCGGCCACCACTGGCGGTGGCAGTGACGTGCGGTGCTGGGCCGCTGCCCCCCCCCCCCCCCTGCGGAACAGCCGACTTCGGTCCGCGGCGGACCTGGGGGATCGGTCGCTCGCTTATCAGCCCTCATCTGCGCCGCCACATTTAAATGTTAATGCGGCTGGCCGCACTGTAGCGACAAAAGGAAGAGCGGCGAGGCGAGCCGGCTCACAGCTGCCGCGGCGCTCCGCCACAAAGGCCGCCGCCCTCACCTGCCGGCCCCGCTGCCCAGCACCCCCTCCCTCTCGCGTTTCAGCCAGCTCTTTCTGGCTGGTCCTACTTTGCTGTGAGCCGCCAAGAACTGTACGTGCCACACCAGGCGCTGAAATGATCGTAGAATGTATGCGTCGGAATGCCATAATGTTTTACAAAATTGTTAAGGCTTCCGTGGCCACTTGTTGACAAACTGCCTATTGGCATCTGTCGCGGATTCTTCGGCCGACGTTCATCTGATGATTTTACTGACGTTTCGCAAGCACGAATGGCATTGTCAAAGCTTCACCCGCCCCAGTTCACCAGCTCCAATGGCGGGTGCGTGCTGGCGAAACGTCAGTAAAATCATCAGATGAACGTCGGCCGAAGAACCCGAGACAGAAACCAATAGGCAGTTTGTCTATATTGTTATGTTTAATTTACATTCTGTTGCATCTTCCTGGCAACGAAGTCAGTGTGTATATAACACCACGCTCGTAACTTGTATTGCTTCATGCTTTAGTGGGCAAATTCTATCAACAAATCCAGAGGTCTGTGGTTCAATCCCTTGGCGTTTCCAGAATTCTTCTGTGTCATTTCTCGCATCATTTTCTTCTGACAATGATTTTGTAAGATGAAAAATGCCAGGTTGTTTCGTCGTTTCCAGTCCACGTCCAGAATAACACCACACGAATCCCTGTCTCTGGAATCACCTCTTGGGTTGTAAGTAGGCTGTTTAGGTTTTTATGTTGGTAACGCCACGTAGCGCCCTGTATGAAAATCACTGGCAGTGCTGTGTGCAGCCTGTGGCTGGTTAGCATTGTTGTAATATTCGCTATTGTAGTGTTGGGCAGTTGGCTGTTAACAGCGCGTCGCGTTGCGCAGTTGGAGGTGAGCCGCCAGCAGTGGTGGATGTGGGAAGAGAGATGGCAGAGTTTTGAGAGCGGATGATCTGGACGTGTGTCCATCAGAGGCAGTAAATTTGTAAGACTGGGTGTCACGAACTGATATATATATATATAATGACTTTTGAACACTATTAAGGTAAATACATTGTTTGTTCTCTATCAAAATCTTTCATTTGCTAACTATGCCTATCAGTAGTTAGTGCCTTCAGTAGTTAGAATCTTTTATTTAGGTGCCAGTATTAGCGCTCGCTGTATTGCAGTAGTTCGAGTAACGAAGATTTTTGTGAGGTAAGTGATTCATGAAAGGCATAGGTTACGGCCATTCTTTTGTAGGGATTATTAAAAGTCAGACTGCGTTGCGCTAAAAATATTGTGTGTCAGTTTAGTGTTGATCAGAATAAGTAAAGAGAGAAATGTCTGAGTACGTTCAGTTCTGCTAAGGTTTTTGAAAATCAAATAATGTAAGAGGTTTATCAGCACAGTAATTCATAAATTTTTATAAGGGGACGTTTCAGGGTCTCTCTTTCTATAGATGGCAAATTTAGGTCTCCCCGGGTTTCAGTAGCGTGATCAGGAAGAAGCGCTCTGCCACTACAACTTTTCACGCAGGTGGTCTCTACAGCTATCCGGTTACACTCTCCATCTCCTTCTAACGCTCTTCTCCACTCAGATTACTTCACGCCTGCAGTAAATAACAACTCCAAGAGGTTCTATCGAGTTCAACAATAATTACGAAGCCAGCAACTCCTGGATGGGAACAAAAGAAGAGGGACAGCACAAATAGCCTGGAGTGATTTTGGGAAACTGAAGACGGTGGTCAGATATGCTACTGTAAGTGTGTAATGGGAAGTTTACATCATATTTTCGACCTGTGGCAGCGAGTGAGGCAGGGACTTTTAATGCGAAAGCTTTCGAAAAACTGATGGGTCTCAGCGAACAGTAGCAAGATTCTTCTTAGGAGTCACTGGAAGGGCCATGAAACCAGACATATGGAACATGGATAGACTGGAGATAGAAATTATAGATTGTGCTAAACTTAAGGACAGAAGTAACTTTTTCGTATGTGCTACTGCCAAGTAATATACCTTGTTGAAACTTGGACCAACAAGCTGCGACATTGTCGCGAATACAACAGTGACCCGTATATGCAATAAGTTTCCTTTACTTTACGTCTATGGTCACAAACTTTTTATTAACAGATTACCAGTTTCGGTCTATAATGACCATCATCAGATCTGTTTCACAAAAACAAAGTCCTAATGTACTGCAGCCATAGTGGCATCATCAAATGTTAATGAAATAGATCTGATGATGGTCATTATAGACCGAAACCGGTAATCTGTTAACAAAAAGTTTGTGACCATAAACGTAAAGTAATGGAAACTTGAAAATTCCTGGCAGATTAAAACCGTGTGCCGGACTGAGACTCGAACTCGGGGCCTTTGCCTTTCACGGGCAAGTGCTCTACCATCCTTTTTTTTTTCGTGGTTCGTTGTATTTCGTCGTAGCGGACGTCACATGACCTCCGTTGAAGTTCGTTGTTGATGTTTTGACTCAGTTTTTTTTATTACAGAGGCCAGGCAGCTCTCTGACCGAACACGCTGAGCTACCGTGCTGGCTACCAGGTGAGCTACCCAACCACGACTCACGCCCCGTCCTCACAGCTTTACTTCTGCCAGTACCTCGTCTCCTACCTTCCAGACTTTACAGAAGCTCTCCTGCGAACCTTGCAGAATTAGCACTCCTGAAAGAAAACTTACTGAAACTTGGACCTTAAATACAGAATCCGCCAGAGATATCGATATTGTCGTTCGATTTGACTTACGAGTGTGTTGTAGTATGGTCTTTGGCTCAATAGATGTTAGTACTTTCACCTCGCTATTGAGAAAACAAGATGGCTGGAGCACGCTTGACATTCGAGCAACGGAAATGTATTGTGAAGTCGTTTTGCAAGTTTGATAATGACGTTGAAGTGCAACGTCAGCGCTGGCAGGAGTTTGAATCAGAGCCGCCAACCCGCCTAACAACTAAACGCATTATTGACAAGTCTGAATTGCATGGAACGATTTGTGATATTCACAAAGGAAGATCAGGAAGACAGCCTACAGCTACAACTCCTGCTTCGTCGGCTCTCCTGTTGGAAACGTTTGTTAATTCTCCTTAGAAGTCTGCTACACAATGTGAACGTGAAGTGGGAGTTAGCAATGCAAGTATACGAAGAATTCTGAAAGCTGCAAAGTGCAAAATTTACATTTCACGATTACTGCACGCGACTACTAATGACGATCCTGATCGCCGAATGCAATTTTGTGAATGGTATCAGCAAATGGTAACTGATGATGAACAATTTGTGACGAAAATGGTGTGGAGTGATGAGGCTCAATTTAAAGTTAGTGGAATCGTGAATCGGCATAACGAAAAATCCACATGTTTTTGTGGATAAAGCGGTCAGTCTACCAGGGGTCCATGTGTGACCTAGGGACTCAGTCGGACCCTTTTTCTCTGGTGCTACTGTCACTGGAGAAGTGTACGTGGAAATGTTACGCACATCAATTTTGTGAGGTATACATGCGCTTTATGGAGCTGATGAAGAAGACTTCTACCAACAGGACGGGACGCCACCACACTACCACCTAGCCACACGAGCTTTCCTGGATGACAATTTTCTGGGGCATTGGATCGGACGAAGAGAGCCCATTGAGTTTCCTCCACGGTCGCCATATCTAACACCTATGGACTTTTAGTTGTGGGGAACTGCGAAAGATAACCTCTAAAAACATAAGCCACGCACGCAGGAGAAACTTCGCCAGGAGATTAGAGCGACACGTGCAGCGATCTCCACTGTAACATGGACTGACGTAGTTGTGGCGACCGCTCGTCGTTCTGTTATGTGTACAGCCGCCAACGGTGAACATTTTGAACATTTAAACTAACCATGTGCTAAACTGAAGGTTGTACAACATGTGTGATCAATTATTAAATGTAAAATAAACGCATAAGTAATACTTTTCGTTCGTTAAAGCGTGTATACATTTTTCTGGCGGACTCTGTAGAAAGGACTTTTGCAGTATAGACAGAAGGCAAGTGAAAGAAATACGCAATGAAACTAGTAGAAATGACACTTCTGTTCAAAGACAATAATTAAACTGATGTCACCTCGATCTATAACAGTCCCATGGACATTACAGAAGACGCGACATAGTTCTTAATAGGTGTGTGGTCACTACGTGCCCTGCAACATGTTCCCGTGCTGGCCACACTGTTGGTTAGGAGTTCTTGTGGCAGCGCTTTCCATTCCTGCACCAACATAGCTGACACTTGCTGGATAGTCGCTGGTGCACGTGGACTTTCTGCAATACGTCTTCCCAACGCGTGTCACATGATGGGATTTAAGTCGAGGGAACGGGCACGCCAGTCCTTTCTCGGAATATCCTCTCGTTCCAAGAGCTCACCTGCCTCCGCAGTTCGATGCGGTCGCGAATTGTCATCCACAAAAATGAAGTCAGGGTCGAGTAAGCCCTAAAAAAGACGCACGTGTGGAAGGAGTACCGTGTGTATACATTTTTCTGGCGGACTCTGTAGAAAGGATTTTTGCAGTATAGACAGAAGGCAACTGAAAGAAGTACGTATTGAAAGGAATGGAAATGACCAAGCCGTGCGTGGCTCATGATTGTGACCTGTCCTTCCTGCATTTCTGAAACGGCGAGAATATTTTTTTTTTTTAGTTTTGTGTTAATGACTTCTGGCGCCACTATCCTTGCTCACCTTCGCTCTCCGTGAGTGGCATCACGAGCGTTATCGATAGTATATACTTATATGGATATGGTGTCTATTCTTTCGGACATGTCTGAAAGAAGAGACACCATTGATGACCTGCAACCATCTAGAAGGAAATTAGAATTATATTAATACCGTCAGCTGCGCATGGGCCTTGATATAGATCAACGGGGACAGGTGAAAATGTGTGCCCCGACCGGGACTCGAACCCGGGACCTCCTGCTTGCATGGCAGACGCTCTATCCATTTCAGCCACCGAGGGCAGAGATGATAGTGCGACTGCAGGGACTATCTCATGCACGCCTCCCACGAGACTCACATTCTCACCTTGTATGTCCACACACTACATTCGTAGTGTCCCACCCCAACACACTCATTACTCGTGGAAGACATTATCCCAAGTTCCATAAGAGTTCGTGGAATATGTGAGCATCCGCACAGAAGAAGAAGGTCATGGCCGGTATCGCCAGAACTATATACTTATACGGACATGGTGTCTGTTCTTTCGGACCTGTCCCCGTTGATATATATCAACGACCGCCAGCCGCTGAAGGTATTAATATAATTCTAATTTCTTTTTAGACGGCTGCAGGTCATCAATGGTGTCTGTTCTTTCGGACATGTCCGATAGCGGCCATGAACTTCTTCTTCTGTCGCGGATGCACACATATTCCCCGAACTCTTACGGGACTTGGAAGAATGTCTTCCACGAGTAATGAGCGTGTTGGGGTGGGACACTACGAATGTAGTGTGTGGACATACAAGGTGATAATGTGAGTCTCACGGGAGGCGTGCACGAGATAGTCCCTGCAGTCGCACTATCCTCTGTGCCCTCGGTGGCTCAGGTGGATAGAGCGTCTGCCATGCAAGCAGGAGATCCCGGGTTCGAGTCCCGGTCGGGCACAAATTTTCACCTGTCCCCGTTGATCGATATCAACGCCCGTGCGCAGCTGACGGTATTAATATAATTCTAATTTCGTTATCGATAGTAGGTTCGTGTTACTATCTGTGGAGCGACCGCGAGTATTTCCGTGTTCTGCTCAAACAGGAACGAGGCCGTGTGACGGAGTCGGTGGAGTGAGTCGGTGCAGTGAGTCGGCAGAGTCACTCGGAAGGCAGACAGTCGCATGTTAGTCATTCGGCACTGAGTCTCAGTCCCCTTTGGGTTGTGGACTGAGTCGGGTTCGTCGTTACTCGGCTGTTGGACGAGTTGGTACTCACTAGCAGGCAGGTGCGCACCATTTTCCGAGTCGGGATGTGGTTGGACCTTGTTGGTTCGTTGAACTCAGCAGCGACGTGGTCTCCACCGCGCGAAGCCAGGCCGGGGCTTTTGGCGGCGGGCACGCGCTGTTGCATTTGGAGGCGCTAGCTATGTGAGCGACTCTTCGCTTTCCTCCGAAGCAGTATCCTCAAGTTGAGCAATTAGTTGCCTGTTCTTAAAACTATACTGTTACGATTTCTTCGTTTTGGTGGATTGTTCTTTCCTCAGCCGTTGACGCGCGTGATAACATGTGGTGTGTGTTGTTGCCTAGAACCTGCAGCCTTCTTCAGCAGTGATTTGACAGTTGTGACTTGTCTTTTCTGTATTCTTTTAAACTTGTCTTGAATGGTGTGTGATGCCTTGATCTTGGTGAGGCCGTGTCCGAAGTATAGGTATTTTGGTTTACTCGTCATCGGCCGATATTTTCTATTATTTGTGCAGTTGGATCTGACGGTTGGAAATCGGTCAGATTGTCGGTCGGTCGTGAATCGTCCCTAGGTTGTGCTGCCTTCTCTTATCTGACCTTACGCCTTGGCTGCTTGTCCCACTTCACTACACCCGTAAGCGACCTTCTCGGGCCGATCCTGGAGTATTTTCTGAACACCACTTGTTATTGTTTTCATTTGTGTTTTCCCCTTTTGTAATTTTGTTAAGTACTGTGCTTGGCTTTCTGTAGTGTATTAATGCTGTTTTAATGATTGAAATTAGGCCTTCAGCGGTGTTTTATTTAAATTTAGTGTTTGCTCTGTGTTCAGACCTTCAGCCGCATTTGTTTCACAATCTGTGGATTTAACATATAAATCCTTGTCTGTTTCTCTTTAATTATCTTCAATGTTGTTCTGTAAATGTTTATCTTAAGGTTGCCTTTAATTATTTTTCAGTAATTGCTTGGCCTTCACACGACAAGATACTTCAAGTTTTCTTAAGATGTTTTTCTGTTGTACTGTGTAAAGGCTTATCTCTAAAGTCTTTCTTTTATTATATAAAGAAAATTTTTTAATTGGTGTTTCAGCCGAAGAATTAACTTGAATTTCCCTTAATATGGCCTTTAGCCAAAATTTGTAAATGCTTGGCTTTTAATGAATTTCCTTAGCTGATCTGAAATATTATTTCGGCCTTTAACCGAGAAGATATTGCAATTTTATTTAAGTAAGGCCTTCAACCGTTACTCTAAATCCTGGTGTTTTAAAAGCAATCATTTAAACTTATTCTGGAGAAGTTACTTGGGCCCTCAGCCGTGAATTGATCTTTGTTGTTTTAAAGAGAAAACTGTGCACTGGTTCGAGGAATAAAGTTGTGTGTGTTCTTGCATAACTAACAGTAATTCACCTTGGCCCCTTTCCACAACCTGATCAGCCCTGTCCTGCGAAACCAGATTTCAATGACACTTCTATTTAAAGACAATAACGTTGATCGCTGTTTGTATCGGGTTCAAAGATTTGGAGGTCAGTACGCCCATGCAACGTTATGCCTCCCACACCATAACGCCTGGACCACTAAAACGATAATGTTCGACAGTGTTCTTGGGAACATGCTGCATGTATGACATGCTTGGTCGTGTCCAGCGAGTCTTTCCCTCAACAGCTCCTGCTGGTATTGTTCCAACGATGTTTTGCGCCTTAATATGTGTCCTACGAATTTGTCTCTTCTTGTCTGGACGTGCCTCTTCTGTAGAGGCTTGTGTTCTGCAGTCTTCTTAGTGCCTCTTCATTGGTAGCTGCTGCGCGGTCGAAAGTGCGAGTCCTCCTTCGGGCATGCGTGTGTGTGTGTGTGTGTGTGTGTGTGTGTGTGTGTGTGTGTGTTGTCCATAGCGTAATTTAGTTTAAGTTACATTAAGTAGTGTGTAGGCTTAGGTACCGACGACCTCAGCAGTTTGGTTCCATAAGATCTTACCACAAATTTCCGAATTTTCCATTGGTAACTCCGTCTCTCCAGGTGATCATCACTTCGTAGCATCAGGCTCCAAGCTTTCTAGCCGTCTTTTGTTGCACAACCATATAGGGCCACACTCCAAACAATGATTTCATGATCCGTTTACTTATTTCCAAGCTAATGTTCTTGCCAGCGAGTGAGTTCTTTCTCAAATTAAATGGAATTTTGGCCTGCTGTACTCTGTTAACAGTTTCTTTCCGGCTCCTATCATCCCTTCTGATCCTGCTTCCCAAATAGATAAATTCGTCTGTCGCTGCTAGCCTCTCTCTTCCAATTATTCTTCTTCAAGGTCAGTACTCTTCTTGGGTTCCGCATACTATCACTTCGACCTTTCGCTTGTTTAGTCTCGTATTATACTGATTGTAGAAAATCACTTCCATTGTGCTGCATGCAGACTACCATTTTTTTCCGTCGCTCAATACACAATTGGAATAGGACAGAAAACGCCACGCGGAGCATTGACGACCTAATCTGGTACACCGACCAGTCTGTGTGTGGTATCTAAGCGGCTTTCCAGTCTCGTACAGACAAATGTTGGGCTGGTTCGTAACCTCTGCCTCTGAAAATGCGCTACATGGACAGTTAAAACACGACAGTACACACAACGCAGTTTACAAGATTCACAGACAGATGACGCACGCAGTTGCCCTCCTAAGGTCAACGGCCGACAGTGGCGACTAAAAGACTATCGGGTCACAGATTTTAAATAAAGGAGACTTTGCCATGTCGTTTATCTATGTAGGATGGATCATATTCGTATTCTCAATTCGTACCAGCCAAAGGAAAGGTGGAAAGATCAGAACACTCAACAAATGCTGTTATTTGCAACAGGCGACACGACCAGTTACGTGAAGAAAGAGAAAGAAGTAGAAGAATTTACGCATCTAAACGGTCATATGGGCTGCTGCTGTAGTCATTTCGGGTGGGTACCGACTGCGCATGGAGAGGTTTACTGTTTGCCCAAGTGTGCGAGAAAAGGTTCAACATTACCTCAGCCTGTCAGCGAAAAAGTCGACTTGCACGCAATGAAATATTTTATAAACAGGTTGACTGCGCACGTGTCTTTCATTTGCTAATTAGTAATTTCTGTACTGAACCGTTGGCGCACTGATAGCATTAGGCGCTTTCTCCGAGTGTGCCCATTCCTAGTCTTCGTATGAGGCTGGTAAGTTAGAAATGGATTGTAACGTTCCAGTGGAGTGTGAGACAAGGGAAAGAGGCCATAATTGCTCATTGTTGGAAGAACTAAATTTCGAAAAGATAGAGAGAGAGAGACAACGTGGAGTAGCGTGGAAGTGCACAATAGAAGCATGTAAGTCATGTATTTACTTAAACGATGCACATTCTGTTTACTAATGAAGTCAAGCACAACGATGAAGCCACTGATTAATTAAACATTCAAATAACTTCCAAACGAAGGCTATTACTCAATTATGTAAAAGACTTTCAAAACTAATTCGTAAGAAAGTTGCCTCCAATGGGCTCGACAGTTATCTGATGGGCTAGATGTTATCGACATTAAAGCTCTGAAAATTGGAAGAAAAATGCTGTAGTGGCAACTTAACTCATGTTTTCCTCCGCGCGCTGTCGACTTAGCTCAAAAACTGACCAACAAGCGCAGCTGACCTCCTTCGAAAAGTGACCGCACGCGCAGCTGACGACTTCAAGAGCAGGTAAAAGATCGGGTCTGTATCAGTGGGGATCACCTGGTCATTCCGACAGGTAAGATCCTCGGCAGGATTTTCCGAAGAAGTTCCCAACGGTAGGGTAGTTGGCAAACACCCTTTGTCGGCCGCCTGACGCGGATCGGGGGATTTTCCCAAAATCCGAGCGCAGTGTGGCCCTCGAAAGCGCTTTCTTTAACTACACGGAGTATTCACATGAGATACGGTGAAGACATGGAAACGTTTCTTGTTGTTCACTTTACAGCTTTTATGTCGTATGCGAACATGTTATTAGCTTTAATCTGGGCTGTGGCTACGGAAGAAACGAAGGAAGAACTATGCAGTGCTTATTAGATAAAAAAAACCTCATTAGTTAGCAGGTTTCAGGAGTGCTTTGAACTCCTGAAATCTGGGAGTTGGTCACGATCCCTCCTGGAAGGAAGAAGGCGGTTTCAACAGGAACAGAAATGGGTCTGCCGTAGACAATTAAAAGTTTCACCCACAGCTTTGTTGTGGTAGCAGCTGCTGGGTGTTGGGATTTTCATTGCGATGTGTACATTGAATCAGCCAAAGCTGGTGTTATTATTCGGCAGCTGTTTAGAATTACACCTGGGAGCTAATAACAAAGAAATGAAGAACGAACCAACTAAAAAGGCATCAAGTCCAATCAGTTACACATAGGTGATATAAATTAATACATATAAAAGACCAGATGTTAATCACGTGTCACATATCATATCATGTCAGCACGGCAATCGATATAATTACCGCTCCATCTGAACTTCTGAACACATGCGGAACCAGACAGGTATCCTTGCACAAGAGGTGGTGTGTCCAATTTGAAATCACAGCTGTAAATGATCAGGAGCTACGTGTAAACATCGGAGAGTGTCGAAATATTTTACGGGTGAACTTCCGGTGTCAGTGTCCAATGGGCGCAATATTTCGGCAAACGAACACGTTGCCATTATCAGGACACTGACATCCGGGAGTTCACCCGTGAAATATTTCGACATGAAGTACTCCGGGAGAAGCTGAAGAATCACATATCGGAGGGTATTCAGCCACCTGCGTTTGTTACGAAGAACGAACCAGAGCAAAGAGGTAACCAATGCTACTTCATGCATTCAGTGTTAAAAGTTATTACGAGGGTCGTTCAATAAGTAATGCCCCACATTTTTTCCTCGGAACATATTCATTGTTAAGAGTCAGACTTTGGTGACAGTATACATCAACAGGTCTTGTCCATGTCCTATTTTTCTAAATAGTTTCCATCACGTTCCATTGCCGTACGCCAACGCTGTGGAAGAGCATGTATTCCCTGCTGGTAAATCTCTTGTCCTGTAGGCGTAGCTATGTTTTCACTTCATGACTGGCACTCTCGTGACAGAAAGGCATCTCCGTCAGTATCAAAACGCTCCAACAATTCAGATGAAATGGCCTTTCACAGTTTCAAGTGTACAGCATAATGCGTTTGTTTTTGACTGATACAAAGGTATTTTAGTGTGCTCGGCGATTTTCGATTATTATAAAAAATCGAGCAAAGAATTTGTACCAAATTTTATGTGAAAAATGGAAGTGCTCTAAAACATTTGAAATGTTGACAGTGGCATACGGCGACTCTACTCTATGTAAAAAAATGTTTAGAAGTGTATCAAGCTCTTCCAAGATGGCTGAGAAGATGCCAATAACGAACCTCGCTCTGGACGCCCCAGCACATCAACAGTAGATGATAACGTCGAAGCTGCGAAGAAAATTGTTTTGGAAAATCGTCGAATTACCGTAAGAGAAGTTTGTGATGATGTTGTCATATCGGTCGGCTCGTGTCATGCAATTTTTTCGGATGTTTTGGGCACGAGACACGTGTCAGCGAAGTTTGTCCCAAAACTTCTCAATTTTGATCAGAAGAACCGTCGTATGAGCATCGCTCAGGAGTTCTTCAATGACGTCAATGATGACCCTGATTTGGTCAAAACTGGTGACGAAACATGGGTTTACGGTTTCGACGTCGAAACCAAAACCGTCCCAATGGAAGCATGCCGGAGAGGCAACACCGAAAAAAAAGCACGCCTAGTTCTATCAAATGTCAAAGCTTTTCTCACTGTTTTTTTCAATTACCGTGGCTAAATGCATCACGTATTTTTGCCTCAAGGTCGTAAGGTCAAAAAGGAGTATTACCTTGAAAGTTCCTGGCAGATTAAAACTGTGTGCCGGACCGAGACTCGAACTCGGGATCTTTGCCTTTCGCGGGCAAGTGCTCTACCATCTTTTTTTTTTTTAATCTCACTTTGTTCGCTTTTGTTCGTTGCATCTGCACGGGGCGGACGTCGTAAGACGTCCAGCGAAGTTCGTTGTTGATCGATTAACTCAGTTTTTTTGTTACAGAGGGCACGTAACCCTCTGACCGAACACGCTGAGCTACCGCGCCATCTGAGCTACCCAAGCACGACTGACGCCCCGTCCTCACAGCTTTACTTCTGCCAGTACCTCGCCATTACCTTCCAGACTTCACAGAAGCTCTCCTGCGAACCTTGCAGAACTAGCACTCCTGAAAGAAAGGAAATTGTGGAGACATGGCGTAGCCACAGCCTGGTGGATTTTTCCAGAATGACATTTTCACTCTGCAGCGGAGTGTGCGCTGATATGAAACTTCCTGGCAGATTAAAACTGTACGCTGGACCGTGACTCGAACTCGGGACTTTTGCGTTTCGCGGGCAAGTATTACCTTGACGTTATGCGCCGTTTGCGAGAAGCAATAGGCAAAAAAACGTCCGGAATGGTGGAAAACAAGTTCATGGCTTTTGCGTCACGGGAATGCACCTGGTCGTTCATCGTCGCTTGTGAGAGATATTTTGGCCAAAAACAACATGACAATCATGCCTCAATTAAAAGGAAGGTCAGCGTTGGCCGTAATATTGATGGTTTACTGATAGCAAAATCGATTTTCAATCACACAGTGATCATCTTCAGTGCTGGGGTGTACAAATTAAACTCATAGACACTGGTATCAAGTTATAGTTATTATGATTGCTTCTCAGTTTTGGTTACTGATAACTTGATACCAGTGTCTATGAGTTTAATTTGTACACAATAGAGTTATTGTGATCGCTTCTTAGTTTTGGTTACTGATAACGTGATACCAGAGTCTATGAGTTTAATTTGTACACCACAGCACTGAAAATGATCACTATGTGATTGAAAATCGATTTTGCTATTAATAAACCATCAATATTACGGCCGACGCTGACCTTCCTTGTAATTTAACATATACCGTCGTTGTGCACACAGCACTCCATGGAGTCGCCAATCAATCATGCCTCAGCCACGATAGTCACCGGATTTGGCCCCCTGCGACTTTTTTTCATGTTCCCAGAACCGAAGCGACCTATGAAAGGACGAAGATTTTCAACGATTGAGGAAATAAAAACTGCATCGCTGGAAGTACTCAAGGCTGTACCAAAAAGTGCTTATGAGAAGTGCTTCGAGGGTTGGAAGAAGCGTTGGGACAAGTGTATTATATCTGAGGGGGATTGCTCTGAAGGGGACAACGTGAGTATTGATGAATAAATAAATATTTTTTCATAAAAATTTAGAGTCACCTAACTTTTTGAATTCTGTTGTTGTTGTGGTCTTCAGTCCTGAGACTGGTTTGATGCAGCTCTCCATGCTACTCTATCCTGTGCAAGGTTCTTCATCTCCCAGTACCTACTGCAGCCTACATCCTTTTGAATCTGCTTAGTGTATTCATCTCTTGGTCTCCGTATTCCATTTTTACCCTCCACGCTGCCCTCCAATACTAAATTGGTGATCCCTTGATGTCTCAGAACATGTCCTACCAACCGATCCCTTCTTGTAGTCAAGTTGTGCCACAAACTCCACTTCTCCCCAATTCTATTCAATACCTCCTTATTAGTTACGTGATCTACCCATCTACTCTTCAGCATTCCTCTGTAGCACCACATTTCGAAAGCTTCTATTCTCTTCTTGTCCAAACTACTTACCGTCCATGTTTCACTTCCATACATGGCTACACTCCATACAAATACTTTCAGAAATGCCTTCCTGACACTTAAATCTATACTCGATGTTAACAAATTTTTCTTCTTCAGAAACGCTTTCCTTGCCATTGGCAGTCTACATTTTATATCCTCTCTACTTCGACCATCGTCAGTTACTTTGCTCCCCAAATAGCAAAACTCCTTTACTACTTCAAGTGTCTCACTTCCTAATCTAATTCCCTCGCCATCACCCGACTTAATTCGACTACATTGCATTATCCTCGTTTTGCTTTTGTTGATGTTCATCTTATATCCTCCTTTCAAGACACTGTCCATTCCGTTCAACTGCTCTTCCAAGTCCTTTGCTGTCTCTGACAGAATTACAATGTCATCGGCGGACCTCAAAGTTTTTATTTCTTCTCCGTGGATTTTAATACCTACTGCGAACTTTTCTTTTGTTTCATTTAATGCTTGCTCAATATACAGATACACATCGTAAATGAGATTTATGCACGAATAGAAGATGTAATTTTGTCGTCGTTCCGTGCGTAAAATCGCAAATATTCTACGGCAGGCACTGAATGGGGGCTTGCATTGTACACGTAGATGACGCTACTCAGTTGCACGCGCTGCGCTCAGTAAGATGAGACCGAGGAGGAATGGCCACGGAGCCGTGTCCGAGTGAGTGGAGAACCGAGGGAGCCTGGAGGCGGTGGCAACGACAGCGGCAGCGGCAGCAGCTGGACTGTGGAGCATGTGTGCTCGGCTGCGGGCGCGGGCGCGGGCGCAGGGCTCTCAGAAAAAGTCCGGTTTTGTCCGAGCGGCGGGGGCCGAGGGGTGGGCAGGCTGCGCCCGTCGGCGCGCCTCAAAGAGAGCGGCCGCCTCTCAAGTCGCCACCGACAATTACCGGCCGAGCCGGCCTCGAATTACCTGACACCGGCCGCGGCGGGCAGGCGCGGGCGCACAATGGGCGCGCCGCGGCGTTGCCAGCCCGCCGCCCCGCACTCTGCCTCCTGTGTGTACCTACCTATCTCTGGTACTCGGTACTAGGTGCTCTGTACTCGGTGCTGTGCTGGTGGGAGCGCGGTTCGTCTCGCGGTAAGAGAGCCGCGCCTCGCTGTCACCCCGGGCTAGCCGGCGAACCGCATCTTCTGGTACGCACGACACCAGCGCCAGCCAGGCGTAGGCAGGGCGCTCAAAGTTCAGTGCCTAAGCTGACGAATGCACAGGGTGACCCAGAAAAACGGAAACATTCCCACAATCCAATAAAACTAGAAGTGATGAATGACAGAAATTGCATTCATAGTAACTGAAACCTTACAACTTAGGCATTTACGAAACATTGATGGCATTTATCATTTATGAAAAAGAACGTCCTTAAGATGGCGTCCTCCTGTACGATCTGCTATTGAGATTCCTCATTGACCGTTGCAACATCTCAGCTGGGATACTGTGAATTCCATCCCGAATTCTCTGTTTTAACTTATCCAGGGTGCTTGGTCGAGTCGTGTAGACTTTACTCTTGAGGTAGCCCCACAAGAAAAAATCACAAACATTTCTAAGTCAACAGGCAAAGAGGGACAAAAAAAAATGCTCACTCACACGTTTCGGTACTGCAAGAAATAAAATTTGTTGACACGAATTGATGGCTGAAATTGCTCTGAGCACTATGGGACTTAACAGCTGTGGTCATCAGTCCCCTAGAACCTAGAACTACTTAAACCTAACTAACCTAAGGACATCACACACATCCATGCCCGAGGCAGGATTCGAACCTGCGACCGTAGCAGTCCCGCGGTTCCGGACCGAGCGCCTAGAACCGCTACACCACCGCGGCCGGCACACGAATTGATCCTACGTGCCCAGTGGTCCAACGCTTTGTTCAGAGTTCCACGGTCACTAATCCGCACTTGCCACTAAAAGAAGGACAGTGCTGAGCACAACTCCACGCCGCGTCCTGAAACGTCCTGCCGATTCTCTTAGTCTTCTGTAATGCACTAAATATATTCGTTGATGACGACGGTTCACCTATCCCCGACTTCTGATGTACACAACGAAAACACCGTCTCCACCCCACAGGGGACACATGTCCCCCACTACACGAGGGCTACCAGCCGACTCCTCGATTTCGCTAACTCCACGAAATTGTTCAACGTTTGAACATTCTAGTCTATCAGAATCAAGAGACGTTCTCATCTGCCACTTGCTGCTCCTGTTTACAACGATCCTGTAAGGTGCCGCTTCCGGGCAGGACTTCAAGAACTTTTTTGCAAGGGATGTTGGAAGCGGTGGCCGCCAAGGCGTTATTGCTCGCTCTAAAATCAACCTAGTCGGCTTAGATAGCTATGCATTTAGCAGGATTATGCAAAAATCGGCTCATCATCTACAGGGCAAACAAATGTCCCCTGCTCCCATCAGCTAGAAACGGGGTGAGGCGATTACCAGGGCTAACACACACACACACACACACACACACACACACACACACACACACACGCACGCAGTTTTTTTTGGGTCATTTGTCTTCCGACTGCTTTGATGCGGCCCGCCATGAATTCCTCTCCTGTGCCAACCTCTTCATCCCAGAATAGCACTTGCAACTTATGTCCTCAATTATTTGGTGCATGTATTCCAATCTCTGTCTTCCTCTAGAGTTTTTGCCCTGTACAGTTCCCTCTAGTACCATGGAAGTCATTTCCTCGTGTCCTAACATATGTTCTGTCATCCTGTCCCTTCTCCTTATCAGTATTTTCCACATATTCCTTTCCTCTCCGATTCTGCGCAGAACCTCCTTACCTTATCAGTACATCTAATTTTCAACATTCCTCTGTAGCACCGTATCTTCTCTTCTGTTCCGGTTTTGCCATATCCCATGTTTCACTACCTTACACTGCTGTACTCCAGACGTACGTTCTCAGAAATTTCTTCCTCAAATTAAGACCTGTGTTTGATACTAGCACACTTCTCTTGGCCAGGAAAGTCCTTTTTGCCATTGCTAGTCTGCTTTTCGTGTCCTCCTTGCTCCGCCCGTGATTGGTTATTTTATTGCCTAGGTAGCAGAATTCCTTAACTTCATCTACTTCGTGACCATCAGTCCTGATGTTAAGTTTCTCCTTGTTTTCTTTTCTGCTACTTCCCATTACTTTCGTCTTTCTTCTATTTACTCTCAGTCCATATTCGGTACTCATTAGATTGTTCATTCCGTTCAGCAGACTATGTTAATTCTTCTTCACTTTTACTCAGGATATCAATGTCATCAGCGAATCGTATCATTGATATCCTTACACCTTGAATTTTAATTCCACTCCTGAACCTTTCTTTTATTTCCGTCATTGCTTCTTCGATGTACAGATTGAACAGTAGGGAGGAAAAACTACATCCCTGTCTTATACCATTTTTAATCTGAGCACTTCGTTCTTGGTCGTCCACTCTTATTATTCCCTCTTGGCTCTTGTACAGATTGTATATTACCCGTTTCTCCCTATAGCTTAACCTTATTTTTCTCACACACAAACACACATACTAACAGAGAACGATAGGTTTCGCACGCAAAACGTTCCATGATTTTCAGTATATTCTAGCTTTCGGCTAGCCCTACTCTTTTTCACCTTGTACTGCTCCTGCCAGGGCCTAGTTAACTATTCCTATTGTCGTAACAGATGTCGTGCTGGCGTGTTCCTTCTACTAATACTCTTACATAGACTTTTTCTCAACCATCCTCTTCAGCAATTTTTGCTTTCGTACTTCACTGTCCATTAATTTTTAATCATATTCGACAGCAGCACTTTTATAATGCTTCCAGTATCCTTCAGATTTAAGATTGATATCAACATCTGTTGTTAGTAGATACCTTTTTGGTGAATAAGAATTCCTTCGCTTGTACCAGTCCACTTATGGTCTTCGAGCGACCTACGTAATTTTGTTCCTAAATTTTTTTCCTTCTTCTGCCTATGCAGTATGCATTACTGTCATCTCACATAATCAGCACATCCGCCAACTTCGTGAAGTTGTCCTCAACTCAACTGTTGAACACTTCAGTGGTTTACTAGGGACTGTCCTGTTGGAGGAGATACCCCTTCGTCTGCGTCCAGCGTTTTACGAGGTTACCCATCTATTTACAGGGGACCCTATAGTTTAACGTGATCTACAGACCACTTCACATCTTTAACAAATACAAATCATTGGCAGAGGGGAAAGAATTTAGTGAATGAAAGAATCCAACGACCATCCGATGAGTGAACACCGGTCCTTTGGGCGTTTGGATTAAAACTTACGCATTGAGTGATTATACATCAAGTACAACATTTTAAAAAAAAATAGAGCATTATGTAACGAAGATAGCAAGGATGAAACAAAGAGCGGAAGTAAAAGAGAAAAACGACGGAGAACCACCTGAGAACGGTCGTGCAAGAGGAGGAAACTGCATCACTCTGAATACTTGTCTAGTCCCTAAACTCTGAAATTTGATTTGTTCAACAACTCCAGCAGTGGAGGTCTAATTGGAGCGAGCGGAGAGTCCCCTGAAATGCTCCTCGTTTCAGTCTTCTCATACGCTCAGCACAAAACCCTCTAGCTTCTAGTTTCCCTTATTTTGTCCTACGGGGTTTAAGCCCCAAGGGCAGTTTCCTGGTAAAGCGTAAGGATAGGTTTCAGTGAGGGCAACTACGTGAGGAAGTAACGGACTGACAATCGCAGGACTCGGGGGCTGAGGTCTAATCGTTATACCAGAAGGTCATACACTACAGCATACACTACAGTATCCTACACACGCCAAGTTTCATTCGCATTGGGGACCAAGTTAAACTTTGTTAAGAAATACTTAATCTGTAATGGGCTGTTTATTCGGTGCGGCGACTGAGTGCGTCAAGTACAAAAAACATCGACTTACTGCTTCTGTCTCTTTTACTAAAGTCTATTACCCATTTATATGGTTTTGCTCTTATCGTCAATTGTATCTGACTTTTATATCACGAGATGCACTTGTGGCAGACAGCGATGTGACAAGAACATTATGTGTTGTCTTAGTCACGTTGCTTCATTAGTGCAAAGAAGGCACTTTCCTTCTTCTCACCTAAGGAGACGGCACTATGATTCACACACTGGACTCTCGTTTTGGAGGACTGCGGTTAAAATCATTGTCTGTCATCCAAATATAGCTCTTCCATTGTTCCTTTCAATCGCGTAAGTCAAACCGCGGAACGGTTCCTTCGAAAGCAGACAGCCGGTTCCTTTTCCTCATCCTTCCAAATACTTCCCAACTTTTTTGCCTCTAATGAAGTCGTCGTCTATGAGACGTTGAAACATCCCCTTAGAAAAATTTATATTTTACTGTACTGATAAACCCCTTACGTTATTTGCTTTTCAAACAGCTGAGCAAAACTAAACGTACTCAGACATTTCTCTCTTTACTTATTCTGATCATCACTAAACTGACACACAATATTTTTCTAGCGCAACGCAATCTGACTTTCAATATCCCTAGAAAAGAATGGCCCTGACTAACAATAACCTATACCTTTCATGAATCACTTACCTCACAAAAATCTTCTTTACTCGAACTACTGCAATACAGCGAGCACCAATACTGCCAGCTAAATAAAAGATTGTAAGTAGCGAAGGCACTAACTACTGATAGGCATAGTTAGCAAATGAAAGATTTTGATGGAGAACAAACAATGTATTTACCTTAATAGTGCTCAAAAGTCATTATATATATATATATATATATATATATATATATATATATATATCAGTTCATGATATCCAGTATTACAAATTTACTCTTTCTGATGGACACACGACCAGATCGTCCGCTCTCAAAATTCTGCCATCTGTCTCCCCACATCCACGACTGCTGGCGGCTGACCTCCATTGCGCAACGCTACGCCCTGTTCACATCCAACTGCCCACGCTACAATAGCAAATATTCCAACAATGCAAACCAGCCACAGACTTCACACAGCACAATCAGTGATTTTCATATAGAGCGCTACGTGGCGCTACCAACATAAAAACCTAAACAGCATACTTATAACGTCAAAAACCAATCTTCTCCTTTGATCTTCTTGACAGATTTTTTTTTAATCACTATTCGGTCCTCACCACAGATGAGTTTCTACATTAATGGTTGAAGTCTGAAAGTACGGCAAGTTAGTATTTATGTCTGATCAGGTCAGGTGGCACAGAAAAAGTGTTATTACAAAGCACGTGTCCTCTGCGAATGTTTATCGGAAAGGTAAGAGTAGAATTTTGTATAAAACGAACGTAAATGGCATGCTTGAACAACAAAATGCCGGCCGTTGTGGCCGAGCGGTTCTAGGCGCTTCGGTCTGGAACTGCGCGACCGCTACGGTCGCAGGTTCGAATCCTGCCTCGGGCATCGATGTGTGTGATGTCATTAGGTTAGTTAGGTTTAAGTAGTTCTAAGTTCTAGGGGACTGATGAACTCAGCAGTTAAGTCCCATAGTACTCAGAGCCAACAACAACATTTCGTAACATTCTAATTCTGCGTACTGTACACGCAGTCGGCACTACGTGCTGGCTAAATTTATTTACTAGTTTGTCCGTTACGTTTAGGACTGTTGGGGGCTAGCAGACAGTATTTAGGAATGTTCGTTGCGCATTCTCAGTGCTGAATAAGTGCAGACTCATACGCAAACCGCCTCCGGCCCTTGAATGGCACGCGTTTTTTCTGTTGCTGCAACCAGCCAGCAAGCCATTCACACCCCACGTTTAAAAGAGCAGGAAACGAGCGGCCAGCGGACACTGCTGCGGGCTACGACTAGAGAACGTCCCTGCCTCTTCACGCCGAAAGACGGAAAAATCCGCGGCGCCGTTACGACGATTGCTACGCGGCGCACGTCGCTTGCACGCCGCACCACAAAACCAGCACCTACCGCGTCAGCCGGAGGCTGCACGTACTTCCGTCGAGCCATGGTACGGGCGCCGTTAGTCGACCTCTATACTCCGCGAATCACTGTGAGTGCAAGGCACAGGGTCCTTGTACGAGGTGCATTCAAGTTCTAAGGCCTCCGATTTTTTTTCTCCGGACTGGAAAAAGATGCGCATTGTTTGAAAATGAGGCCGCGTTCATTGTCAATACGTCCCAGAGATGGCAGCACCGTACGGCAGATGGAATTTTACCGCCAGCAGCGAGAATGAGAACTGTTTTAAATACTTAAAATGGCGACGTTTTCCTTACTTGAACAGCGTACAATCATTTGTTTTCTGAATTTGCGTGGTGTGAAACCAATTGAAATTCATCGACAGTTGAAGGAGACATGTGATGATGGAGTTATGGATGTGTCGAAAGTGCGTTCGTGGGTGCGACAGTTTAATGAAGGCAGAACATCGTGTGACAACAAACCGAAACAACCTCGGGCTCGCACAAGCCGGTCTGACGACATGATCGAGAAAGTGGAGAGAATTGTTTTGGGGGATCGCCGAATGCCTGTTGAACAGATCGCCTCCAGAGTTGGCATTTCTGTGGGTTCTGTGCACACAATCCTGCATGACGACCTGAAAATGCGAAAAGTGTCATCCAGGTGGGTGCCACGAATGCTGACGGACGACCACATGGCTGCCCGTGTGGTATGTTGCCAAGCAATATTGACGCGCAACGACAGCATGAATGGGACTTTCTTTTCGTCGGTTGTGACAATGGATGAGACGAGGATGCCATTTTTCAATCCAGAAACATAGCGCCAGTCAGCTCAATGGAAGCACACAGATTCACCGCCACCAAAAAAATTTCTGGTAACCGCCAGTGCTGAAAAAATGATGGTGTCCATTTTCTGGGACAGCGAGGGCGTAATCCTTACCCATTGCGTTCCATAGGGAACTACGGTAACAGGTGCATCCTACGAAAATGTTTTGAACAACAAATTCCTTCCTGCACTGCAACAAAAACGTCCAGGAAGGGCTACACGTGTGCTGTTTCACCAAGACAACGCACCCGCACATCGAGCTAACGTTACGCAACAGTTTCTTCGTGATAACAACTTTGAAGTGATTCCTCATGCTCCCAACTCACCTGACCTGGCTCCTAGTGACTTTTGGCTTTTTCTAACAATGAAAGACACTCTCCGTGGCCGCACATTCACCAGCCGTGCTGCTATTGCCTCAGCGATTTTCCAGTGGTCAAAACAGACTCCTAAAGAAGCCTTCGCCGCTGCCATGGAATCATGGCGTCAGCGTTGTGAAAAATGTGTACGTCTGCAGGGCGATTACGTCGAGAAGTAACGCCAGTTTCATCGATTTCGGGTGAGTAGTTAATTAGAAAAAAAAATCGGAGGCCTTAGAACTTGAATGCACCTCGTACTGTAACATTTCTTTTCGTTGCATTCACAGTCAGACAGTGGGAAGAATGACCGTGTGTATGTCTTATATGGTTGATCTTGTCTGAACGATTTCTGCAGGATAGGAAAGTTGGGTGTCTGAGAACACTCGTAATCTCTGGGGTTCCTGAATTTTCTAAGCAGGCTCTCGCCAAATACATTACTGGCCATTAAAATTGCCACACCAAGAGAAAGAAATATGCTGAACGGGTATTCATTGGACAAATATATTATACTACAACTGACATGTGATTACATTTTCACGCAATTTGGGTGCATAGATCCTGAAAAATCAGTACCCAGAACAACCACCTCTGGCTGTAATAACGGGCTTGATACGCCTGGGCATTGAGTCAAACAGAGCTTCGATGGCGTGTACAGGCACAGCTGCCCATGCAGCTTCCACACGATACCACACTTCAGCAAGAGTAGTGACTGGCCTATTGTGACGAGCCAGTTGCTCGGCCACCATTGACCAGACGTTTCCAATTGGTGAGAGATCTGGAGAATGTGCTAGCCAGGGCAGCAATCGAACATTTTCTGTATCCAGAAATGCCCGTACATGACCTGCAACATGCGGTCGTGCATTTTTCTGCTCAAATGTAGGGTTTCGCAGGGATCGAATGAAGGGTAGAGCCACGGTTCGTAACACATCTGAAATGTAACGTCCACTGTTCAAAGTGCTGCCAATGCGAACAAGAGGTGACCGAGGCGTGTAACCAATGGCACCCCATACCATCACGCCGGAAGATACGCCAGTATGGCGATGACGAATACAATCTTCCAATGTGCGTTCACCGCGATGTCGCCAAACACAGATGCGACCATCATGATGCTGTAAACAGAACCTGGATTCATCCGAAAAAATGACGTTTTTCCATTCGTGCACTCATGTTCGTCGTTGAGTACACAATCGCAGGCGCTGTCTGTGATGCAGCGTCAAAGGTAACCTCAGCCACGGTCTCCGAGCTGATAGTCCTTACTGCTGCAAACGTTGTCGAACTTTTCGTGCAGATGGTTGTTGTCTTGCAAACATCCCCATCTGTTGACTCAGGGATCGAGACGTGGCTGCACGATCCGTTACAGCCATGCGGATAAGATGCCTGTCATCTCGACTGCTAGTGATACGAGGCCGTTGGGATCCAGCACGGCGTTCCGTATTACCCTCCTGAACCCACCGATTCCATATTCTGCTAACAGTCATTGGATCTCGACCAACGCGAGCAGCAATGTCGCGATACGATAAACCGCAATCGCCATAGGCTACAATCCGACCTTTATCAAAGTCGGAAACGTGATGGTACGCATTTCTCCTCCTTACACGAGGCATCACAACAACGTTTCACCAGGCAACGCCGGTCAACCGCTGTTTGTGTATGAGAAATCGGTTGGAAACTTTTCTCATGTCAACACGCTGTAGGTGTCGCCACTGGCGGCAATATTGTGTGATTGCTCTGTAAAGCTAATCATTTGCATATCACAGCATCTTCTTGCTGTCGGTTAAATTTCGCGTCTGTAGCACGTCATCTTCGTGGTGTAGCAATTTTAATCGCCAGTAGTGTATATGGCGTCTTTCTTCGATTGTCCGCCAGTCGACGCCTCCATCCCGCCAGGCGCGAATCCATATCAAAGGGCCTAAGATGAGTAGGGATTTAATAATAAATAACAATAGCGATAAACGAAGTGTTTTAATTTAATAATAATAATTTGTTGATATCAGTGGTTAGCACACTGATTTTACTTTTCTCGTGTGGGAAGGGGGTGGGGGCGCCGTACGTGTCACATCTTGATTAGAAAAACTTCTGACAAGCCTTTGAATGATGCACAAAATCGTGTACAGCAGATGAAACGCGGATTGAGAATTCAAAGTTCAATGCCTAATTTTTAATCTTGGTATTTTGGAGAGAAATTTCTCTGGCGGAATTTCACCCAGTGGTCTTCTTATGTCACTAACGTATGAGCATCTCACCTGCACTATATGATTTCGTGTATCATTCAAAGGTGAATCAAATGTTCTGAAATGTATTTTATTTTATTAGTGGACAAATCATTTCTCAAAACACTTGGTTGCTTCTCTCCCAATTTTTTTTTCCGTCTTCAGAGTTTGTTCCTATGTGGCTGATTCCTCATGACAGACAACCAGTTATATTGTTTCCTGGGAGTGCGACCAGATCTACTTTCGAAATTAGAATTATATTAATACCTACAGCTGCTGACGGGCACTGATATATATCAACAGGGACAGGTGAAAATGTGTGCCCCGACCGGGACTCGAACCCTGCTTACATGACAGACGCTCTGTCCATCTTAGCCACCAAGGGCACAGAGGAAAGTGCGACTGCAGGGACTATCTCACGCACGCGCCCCGCGAGACCTACATTCTCACCTTTTATGTCCACACACTAGATTCGTAGTGTCGCACCCCACCATACTCCTTACCAAGTCCCTTAAGAATTCGGGGAATATGTGTGCATCCGCACAGAAGAATAAGGTCATGGCCGGTATTGCCAGAACTGTATACCTATATGGATCTACTTTCTGTCGCCGCAAACACCAGTTGCTCCAAAGGTCGGTGAACTGCGGAAACTTTGTTCCGTTCGTATTCGCGTTTGTGTGTTCGGTGCCTGAAGTATAAACACAGCCAACCAAGTGCGGTATTTCCTTGGAAAAGCGCGAAGAATGACGAGAGAAGTTCTCTGCGTCCAGTACCGGTACCGAACCAACGGATGTCTGCGACATGCCACGTACTCGTGCAACCGGGGCTGTTTCACTCCTCTGTCGGAAGTCAGAGTACTGCAACTTACATTATACTGGGCTCTTCCGTAGATTCTTGTGGACAGCGAAACCCTGTCCTGACGGACGAAAACAAGGAATTGTATTGTATTGTATATTAACCGGGGGCCTAGAAACGACGGAGAGGCTCCGTCCCCGCCACAGCCGCAGTGGTCTACAACCCGACGACGACTACCGTAGTCCAGTTCACCCCACCGCCACCCCACACCGAACCACTCTTTCACGGTTATTGTGCAGTTCATCCCCAGGTGGACCCCCCCACCCCCGCCCCCTAGAGAACGTCCCACATCAGACGAGTGTAACCCCTATGTTTGCGTGCTAGAGTAATGGTGGTGTACGCGTACGTGGAGAGCAGCAGTCACCGACATAGTGTAGCTGATAAGGGCAACCGGACCGCATTCGCCGAGGCAGATGGCAAACCGCCTAAAACCCATCCACAGACTGGCTGTCTCACCAGACCTCGACACAAGTTCGCCGGGCGGATTCGTGCCGGGGACCAGGCGCCCCTTACCAATCCGGAAAGCCGTGCGTTAGACCGCACGGCTAACCGTGCGGGCTTCAAGAAGGAATAGAACGTTGCTCTACCTTCAACAAAATCTTTCGTACGTAATGAAATTATTATTGCCTTGGAAGAAAAATTTTGCATCGTGGCGATCCCAACCTCCTCGCGATATAAGGCAAAGTTCTTTCTCTCTTCTCAGCTTGACAATTATTAGAGTGAGTTTTACCGGCTAATTTTAAACGAATTCAGTCCGTGCAGAGAGTATAAAGGAGTTAAATACGCTTTATACTGGGTAGTAAATGAATGTGTAGAAAACCGGGGTATTCAGAATAACGAATGAAGCCTCTAGAGACACATCTCAAAAATAAAACAAGAACGGTATCATGAAAGTACCAAAAACTGTGGTAATATGTATTTACGCACAGGTAAACACACAGACGAATGGAGAAACTGGCAGAAGTCACCTCGTGGAAGATCAGTTTGGTTTCCTTAGAAATGGAACACACGAGGCAATACTGACTCTGCGGCCTATCTTAGAAGAAAGATTAAGGAAAGGCAAACCTACGTTTCCAGCATTTGTAGGATTAGAGAAACCTTGTGACAATGTTGTCTCGAATACTCTCTTTCAAATTCTGAAGGTGGCAGGGGTAAAATACAGGGAGCGAAAAGCTATTTACCATTTGTACAGAAACCAGATGGCAGTTATGAGAGTCGAGGGGCACGAAGGGAAGCAGTGGTTGAGAAGGGAGTGAGACAGGGTCGCAGCCTATACCAGATTATTCAACATGTATATTGAGCAAGCAGTAGAGGGAAACAAAAGAAAAATTTGGAGTAGAAACTAAAATCCATGGAGATGAGATAAAAACTTTGAAGTTTGCCGATGACATTGTAATTCTGTCAGAGACAGCAAAGGACCTTGGAGAGCAGTTGAACGGAATGGACAGCGTCTTGAAAATAGGACATAACATGAAAATCAACAAAAGCAAAATGAGGATAATGGAATGTATTTGAATTAAATCAGCTGAGGCTGAATGCATTATATCAGGAAATGAGACACTTAAAGTAGTAGATGAGTTTTGCTAATTAGGAAGCAAAATAACTGATGATGGTCGGATATAAAATAGAGACTGGCTATGGTAAGGAAAGCTGGCAGCGGTGGTCTTGCTGTTCTAAGCGCTGCAGTCCGGAACCGTGGGACTGCTACGGTCGCAGGTTCGAATCCTGCCTCGGGCATGGATGTGTGTGATGTCCTTAGGTTAGTTAGGTTTAAGTGGTTCTAAGTTCTAGGGGACTGATGACCTAAGATGTTAAGTCCCATAGTGCTCAGAGCCATTTTTTATAGTAAGGAAAGCATTTCTGAGGAAGAGAAATTTGTTAACATCGATTATAGATTTAAGTGACAGGAAGTCTTTTCTGGAAGTATTTGTATGGAGTGTAACCATGTTGTTGTTGTGGTCTTCAGTCCAGAGACTGGTTTGATGCAGCTCTCCATGCTACTCTATCCTGTGCAAGCTTCTTCATCTCCCAGTACCTACCGCAACCTCCTTTTAAATCTGCTTAGTGTATTCATCTCTTGGGCTCCCTCTACGATTTTTACCCTCCACGCTGCCTTCTAATAGTAAATTGGTGATCCCTTGATGTCTCAGAACATGTCCTACCAACTGATCCCTTCTTCTAGTCAAGTTGTACCACTAATTTCTCTTCTCCCCAATTCTATTCAATACCTCCTCTTTAGTTATGTGATCTACCCATCTAATCTTCAGCATTCTTCTCTAGCACCATATTTCGAAAGATTCTATTCTCTTCTTGTCTAAACTACTTATCGTCCACGTTTAGCCATGTATGGAAGTGAAACATAGACGATAAATAGTTTAGACGAGAAGAGAAGAGAAGCTTTCGAAATGTGGTGCTAGAGAGGAATTCTGAAGATTAGATGGGTAGATGACGTAACTAATGAGGAAGTACTGAATAGAATTGGGGAGAAGAGAAATTTGTGGCACAACTTGACTAGAAGAAGGGATCGGTGTGGAGGCCACGTTCTGAGGCATCAAGGGATCACCAGTTTAGTATTGGAGGGAAGCGTGGAGGTTAAAAATCGTAGAGGGAGACGAAGGCATGAATGCACTAAGCAGATTCAGAAGGATGTGGGTTGCAGTTGTTACTCGGAGATGAAGAGGCTTGCATAGGAAAGAGTAGCACGGAGAGCTGCATCAAACCAGTCTCTGGACTGAGGACCACAACAGCAAACATTATCATCAAGCGACCGTTTTGACGTCAGCTACATATACATAAATATGTAAAAGAAGAAAACGTTACATGGCAAAATAGTGCTTTTAGCCGCAGCATCTAAATGAAATATTTAAAAATCAAATGTGCCTAAATATACTAAAATACATGTTATAGATATACCTAAATGATTATTAAATCGATAGCCTAGCTGCGTACAGGCGTTGATATGCATCATTGGGGATATGTTGAAAATGTGTGCCCCAACCTGGACTCGAACCCGGGATCTCCTGCTTATATGGCAGACGCTCTAGCCATCTTTTTTTTATCTCATTTCGTTCTATGTTGTTCGGGGCGGATGTCCCATGACACCCGTTCAGGTGCTTCGTTGACCCGTTCACTCAGTTTTTTTTTTAATTACAGAGGATAGCTAATACTCTGACCGAACACGCTGAACTACCGTGCCGGCAGTCATCTGAGCGACCGAGGGCACAGAGGATAGTGCGCCTGCAGGAACTTATCCCTTGGACGCTCCCCGTGATAGATATACACTAATAGAAGCATTCCCAAGAATAAGCAGCTTGCACTCTGTTAATACTCGGGAGAAATCAAACCTACATTTGGATCGGACTTCCTTAACTCTTGTGCAAAAAGGTGTGCAGTATACTGCTGTATCCATTTTCAATAAGCTGCCACTCGAATTCAAAACTCTTTGCAGTAATCCACGCGCTTTCAAATTGAAACTGAAGAGTATCCTCATGGGTCACTCCCTCTATTCTGTCGAGGAGTTCCTTGAAAAATTAAGCTGATTCTTATTGTATTGCTGATAGCGTTTACTTAAACTTATAAACTGACTTTTTTCAGGTTCATGAGCATTTATTTTTATCTGTTATTAGTTCTATGTTGTAATTTCATGTACCGACACGTTCCACGACCTTGGAGCTTTCTCCCTAATTTGGTCCTACGGAACTTGACGTGTAAATAAAAAAATAAAAAAAAGTAACAAGAGTCTATACTTCTATACATTCTACAAAGTTTTCATCTGTCTTCAAGTGCAAAAATCGACATTCATTGCAGTGTTCAGGATACTGTGAGACCAAAATCATATCATATAGCGACCATTTAATCAGCTGTTGTTTGTTTTCAATACGAGAACAGTGATGCCCCCGGAGGTTCGAGTCCTCACTCGGGCATGTGTGTGTGTGTGTGTGTGTGTGTGTGTGTGTGTGTGTGTGTGTGTGTGTGTTGTGTTGTTCTTAGCATAAGTTAGTTTAAGTAGTGTGTAAGTCTAGGGACCGATGACCTCAGGAGTTTGGTCCCTTAGCAATTCACACACACACACACACACACACACACACACACACACACACATACACACACACACACACACACACAGAACAGCGACATTGCTTAGACGTTAGCATTTCTAGAGACATATAGATAATCGATCGTAACTTCGGCGTGTGTACATTACTTACAACATATAGAGGGTGTCTCTGCTAAGAGTCGTCAGGCACGTTGTCTCTGGTGTTTCGGCAGATATTTGCAGTTTGGTTTTGCATTGTGTAGCTAGAATCAGCCCAAACAGATACTCTTCATCACGTCTTTCATTCTGCTCCCAGTCTCGACGGGAAGCGTCAGTTTGTTTCCCGTTACAACAAAGTGATTTCTAAATCAAAACTTGGCGTGCCCATTCGATAGAGCGACCAGATTAGTATGGTCTGACATTTGTTTTGTCGAGTTGTATTTACAGAAACAGTAAAACTCGAAGATCAATCAGTGCTGCACCTGTGAGAGCGTCGCCCCTGGCCGTGCCGACTGCTAGCGCCAAGCACGCAGGGCCAGCCACGATTGTGGTCTGTACTTCGTGTTTTACTGCCCCTGTTAACACATATCGATAAAACAAATATCGGACAAGACTAATTTAGGACTGGTCTATCCAATGGGCACGTAAAATTCCGCTTTAAAAATAATTTCGTTCGTAACAGAAAACAAAGCGATGATTTCCGTCGACGCTGGGCGTCATTGAAGGACGTGAAGGGCAATATCTGTTTGGGCTGACTCCAGCTACACAACGCAACAACGAAATCGCAGATATCCGCAGAAACGCAACAACATTGCTTCTGGCGACTCTTAGGACAGGTACCCTGTGCATCCCCGGCTATGGACAACGAATAAAGCTGGTTTAACAGAGGAACCCACAGGAAAACCGTCAAGCCCCATAAAGGTACATGATAGAGAGTCGACTCGACTAGCGTAATCGTCAGGTGGCAAATAGTCCGTCGAAGCACCACGACGCCGATCTGAAGCTGTGTTATGCTGTTTACGGAAAAAGGAAAAAGGGAACGGTGTCGGCATACTGCGTCACGTTTCCTTTCTTCTAGGACTAAAATTGTCTCTCATTAAGTGTATTTCTTCTTCTTCGAATTTTTGTCTCGCGTGCGTTCGTCGATGCGTAAAGGTACCGAATTTTCGAGATACTTTTGGTAATTTGCGCCTACCGGAGTTGCCGTAATGACAGGGTGCGTTTCGATGCCGATAGACAGCTCAGTTTCGTGAGGTCTCAATTTCGCTCCTCCGAGTGACAGCCTCTGAAGGCAAAACACGAAAAGTATTTATATGGAAAGTGATGATGAACGCAGCTAAAAAAAGCGAAGGGCTGGGATAATTACAGAGTTTAGGGAGAGGCGCACGATATAGCATTCCACACGCAGGCGCTTATGACTTACGAGGCGCGGGTAGGGCGGCAAAAGGGAGAGCGGGCGGCCAAAGTGAGACGGATGCCCGGCCGCCCGCTGCCCCCGGGGGCTGGCAGGAGAGGCGTGGCGGCGGCCTCGCAGCCGTGCGCCGGTTCTGCCGCCGCGCTGGAGCGCGAGGCTGGTGTGCGGACGTTTGCCACGCCGGACATTTGCCACGCTTTTACCTGCTCCGAAGGGTTGGGTCCCTTGTCTCCCCCTCCTCCTCCTCATCGCTGTCGCGCAGTGAGGGTACTTACTGAGCCTTTCCTCTGGTTTGCTTAACATAGTACCAGATTCTCTTTGGATTTTCCTCCACATTGCTAGAGAGAGTTTCGTTGTGGAAACTATTAAATGCATCTCGCATTGAAATGCGCACTAAGTTTCGAGCCTCAGTAAAACTTCGCCAATCTAGGAGATTTTGCGTTCGTCTAAATTGTACGTGCCCTTTTCGGTGCTTCTGCAGCAGCTTTCTGTCGTGTTTTGTGTACCATGGAGGATCAGTTCCGTCTCTTATTAATTTATTTGGTATGAACCTCTCGAGTGCTATTTCTTTGAACTTAGGCCACATATGACCTTCACTTACATAGTTTGGAAGGATTGGTGATTGTGTCTTGGAAAGACTTGCTTTTATAAATAGATACATTTCGCGTTTAGTTTTGGTGAATTTCTTTGTTACGGAAGTGAACCTCGCTACGACTGCGTGTTCACTAATCCCTGTATCCGTCGTGATGCTCAGGATTATTTGTGGCTAAGAGGTCAAGTGTGTTCTCGTAACCATTTACAATTTGAATGGCCTCGTGAACTAATTGTTCAAAATAATAAAAAAACATTTAGAACAATTACGGAAGTTGTTTTCTATCAACAATAGGGTCTGAAAATGTATTTTTGTCAACATACGGAAGGTAGATTGAAGTCACTGCCAACTATAATTGTATGAGTAGTGTACCCATTTGCGATGAGACTCGAGTTTTCTTTGAAATGTTCAGCAACTGTTTCATCTGAGACCGGGGGTCGGTAAAAGGAGCCAGTTATTAATTTATTCCGGTTGTCAAATATAACCTCTGTCCATACTAATTTACAGGAACTACCTGCTTCCATGTCGCTTGTCAGCTGGAACACACATTACATTATTTTTCCTTAAGATGTGCTTCTTGTTTCTGTTGTACTCCAGATCATTACAATTACGGCTTTTCCCTCCAAAACATAGGATGCTTTTTCTGTACCCTGTAAATACCAGAGCTAAACAATGTAGAACAACAACGTACGTTACAAGCATAGCATTCTGAATTATTTCATTTCCTTATTTCTAACATTTTAAAATTGTACGTCGACTTTAGATGACATGTCAATCATATATGTTCTTATCTCTATTTATTGAAAGTATTTTCAGTCGTGTTTTGAACATTGTCCCGCTACACTTTATCAACTAATGTTTCGCCGCAAGGGATATCGTATTTTAGAGACTAAATTAATACGGAGTATGTCGTTTTTCTTTTCAAACATTCACATACCCATTTCTTCTTTCCTTATTGTCTTTTGGGCATGCAATTGTAGTAATTAAAGTAGGCACAAATGCAGTGATCAAAAAGAAATGATTAAGGTACATTCGCATTCTCTTTACATCGTTCTTTTCTTGTTGCTCCCATGGCGATGGACTGTATCTATCGCAATCAGTAAGCGTGAAAGGAAGCTACCGTACAGACAGAGGGATCTATATTTATACTTGGCAGAAGTAATTACATACTGACATAATCGTCGGTATTGCTTTCGTTTAGCAAAAGTTATAAATATTTCGATTTCGGAAAAGAAGCTCTGTAGTTGGCCAAGATGTCGAAGAAGAAGGTCCCTTACGTACTGGTTGTATCGAGTAAGATGAGGAGACGGCGGTTTGAAAGCGGACAGAAGTACGAGGAAGAGCGCCCCTTAGCTGAGGGATCGTTACCAGGCGAAGGGGCAAGTGTGGCAAATGTCCGGCGTGGCAAACGTCCGGCATTCGCGAGGTTGCCTCCACTGACTTCATGAGCCCACCTGTCGCCTCGTGTGTGGAGATTTTGCGGAACAGCTGTACAGCACTCGACTGGTTCACACATTGTCTAACAAGATACGATCATACAGCCGCATCTTTGCAGACATATAATTACCTCGGTGAACTTTGGCTAATACTGAATGCTTATATGCTTCTGTTTCGTGTTCTTCGGCCTACCTTCGTCTGATGATTCTACTGACGTTTCGCCACCACGAGTGGCTGGCATTGTCAAAGCTTCACCCTCCATTGCCAGTGGTGAACTGGAGCCGAGCTCGCGGCCGCAGACTATATGTACCTGGCGCGCCAACGTCCGAGGCCTTCTCTGCGGTCATTTCCGGTGCAGTTCTCCTCTTGCTACGTGCGACGGTCGTTCGCTGCAGTACGGGAAGCCAGGATCTGTTTACCTTAAGGCTTTCCTCTTTCTTGTTGAAGCTGTTCCCGTGTTTGTGTATTTCTACAGCTTCTCTAAACAAGCGGGTGTGATAGTGCCTCTCTACAGGCAGAACTTCCGTGGCGGTGAATTTTATTACATGGTCGGTCTCACTCAGCGCGTGCTCTGCCACGGCCGATTTCTCCACCTGCCCCAACTTGCAATGTCGCTTATGTTCTTTGATCCTGGTGTTGATTGATCGTCCAGTCATTCCGACATAAGCTTTTCCGCATGTGCGTGGTAAGCGGTATATTCCTGCCACTGCAGGTGGGTCCCTTTTATCCTTTGCCAATCAAACACATTCTTTGATCTTCCTTATCAGTTTGAAAATTGTCTTTATGCCGTGTTTGTGCACTATACAGCCGATTCTGTCCGTCACTCTGGGAATGTATGGCAGAAAGGCCGTACCCGACATTTCTTTTCCTGATTTCTTACTTCTCCGAATGTTTGGCTCTGTTACACTTCTAATATAATTTGTGGAGTACTCACTGCTCCTCAGAACACTTTCCAGATGTCAGTAAAATCATCAGACGAACGTCGGCCGAAGAACCCGAGACAGAAGCAAATAGGCAGTTTACCAACAACTGGCCACGAAAGCCTGAACAATTTTGTAATACTGAATGGTTATAATTAAAGTACAGCTACTCAAGCAGGTCCTGTGTGGACTGTAATTGTCATTTGATAGCGAAATGTTACAGATATGATCATGCGTTAATGCTGAATGGACTTACGCTGGAAAAAAATAGTTACAGTTTTGTCAACCAGGTGAAAATCTGCCGCTGTCCACTGTACGACGGTATATCATTCACGCTGTCATTTGAAAACCCATTACGTGAGTGAACATTATGGCTATTGAGAAGAGAGACCGTGTGCTGTTAGAGAAACTGTACCACGTGAACGGCGGCAATTACAGTGCTGCATTGAGAAAGTATGACAGACTTAAAGGTCTAGCCGGCCGGTGTGGCCGAGCGGTTGTAGGAGCTTGAGTCTGGAACCGCGCGACCGCTACGGTCGCAGGTTCGAATCCTGCCTCGGGCATCGATGTGTGTGATGTCCTTAGGTTAGGTAGGTTTAAGTAGTTCTAATTTCTAGGGGACCGATGGCCTCAGGTGTTAAGTCCCATAGTGCTCAGAGCCATTTGAACCATTTTGAACTTAAAGGTCTGATGAAAGGTCGGAAATCATTAACTCGTTTAAAGAAGATGGTGTTGAAATTAGAAAATAGCTTGTGTGGCACCTGGAAGAGGAAGGCGTCGAATCCCGGACTCAGTTCCTCACGAGACTGCTGTTACTGTAACAGACCATGCAGCGCATTCACCTGGTAGAGCCAGTGTTCGTCCAGTGTCACGCGTGTTGTCCATCCCATGGCCAACAGCACGGAAAATTTTGCGGTCTTTTTTACACTGATACCTGTACAAGATCCAGACAGTGCAGCAACTGAAACCTCATGAGCTTCAGCCAACGTTCTGAATTTGCTCTTTAGTTTCTGGCATGGAGCGTAGTTGATGACATATGGCAGGGTAGTATTCTATAGAGTGATGAGGCATTTTACACTACAGTGTGCAGTGAATACACAGAACTGCCGGATATGTGGTACTGTTAAACGGCATGTTGTGCACGAAACGCCACTGCACTCGCCGTATGTGAATGCATAGTGTGGTTTGACGAGCACGTTTACTCTTGGTCTTTTCCTCTCCGAAGTGAATACACTCAGAGGGTCTGTCACATGTACCGTGACGTCTGCACGTCATCAAGCCCCTTGTAAAAGAGTTCGTACCGGGAAGGGGGGATATAATTGTTACATCCCACTTCTGGTACCAACTGTAAATGAGTACGTTGTTTGGGGATGGTGAGAGAAACTTCTAACACCAATGTTAATGTATAAAATGGCAGGGGAGGGTGAAGAAGGTTGCTAAATATGCCTCGTGGTGGCAGTGTGGAGGAGGTCGAGCGGTTAGGATTTGATAGTGGGCGTCCAGGGCTGCCGATAAATGACAAAACACGAAATTAATTATACTGAAATTAATTATATTACACTACTGGTCATTAAAATTGCTACACCACGAAGATGACGTGCTACAGACGCGAAATTTAACCGACAGGAAGAAGATGCTGTGATATACAAATGATTAGCTTTTCAGAGCATTCACACAAGGTTGGCGCCGGTGGAGACACCTACAGCGTGCTGACATGAGGAAAGTTTACAACCGATTTCTCATACACAAACAGCAGTTGACGGGCGTTGCCTGGTGAAACGTTGTTGTGATGCCTCGTGTAAGGAGGAGAATTGCGTACCATCACGTTTCCGACTTTGATAAAGGTAGGATTGTAGCCTATCGCGATTGCGGTTTATCGTATCGCGACATTGCTGCTCGCGTTGGTCGAGATCCAATGACTGTTAGCAGAATATGGAATCGGTGGGTTCAGGAGCGTAATACGGAACGCCGTTCTGGATCCCAACGGCCTCGTATCACTAGCAGTCGAGATGACAGGCATCTTATCCTCATGGCTGTAACGGATCGTGCAGCCACGTCTCGATCCCTGAGTCAACAGATGGGGACGTTTGAAGACAACAACCGTCTGCACGAAAAGTTCGACGATGTTTGCAGCAGTATGGACTATCAGCTCGGAGACCGTGGCTGCGGTTACCCTCGACGCTGCATCACAGACAGGAGCGCCTGTGATTGTGTACTCAACGACGAACCTGAGTGCTCGAATGGAAAAACGTCATTTTTTCAGATGAATCCAGGTTCTGTTTACAGCATCATGATGGTCGCATCTGTGTTTGGCAACATCGCGGTGAACGCACATTGGAAGCGTGTATTCGTCATCGCCATACTGGCGTATCTTCCGGCGTGATGGTATGGGGTGCCATTGGTTACACGCCTCGGTCACCTCTTGTTCGCATTGGCGGCACTTTGAACAGTGGACGTTACATTTCAGATGTGTTACGACCCGTGGCTCTACCCTTCATTCGATCCTTGCGAAACCCTACATTTCAGCAGGATAATGCACGACCGCATGTTGCAGGTCCTGTACGGGCCTTTCTGGATACAGAAAATGTTCGATTGCTGCCCTGGCTAGCACATTCTCCAGATCTCTCACCAACTGGAAATGTCTGGTCAATGGTGGCCGAGCAACTGGCTTGTCACAATAGGCCAGTCACTAGTCTTGCTGAAGTGTGGTATCGTGTGGAAGCTGCATGGGCAGCTGTACCTGTACATGCCATCGAAGCTCTGTTTGACTCAATGCCCAGGCGTATCAAGGCCGTTATTACAGCCAGAGGTGGTTGTTCTGGGTACTGATTTCTCAGGATCTATGCACCCAAATTGCGTGAAAATGTAATCACATGTCAGTTCTACTATAATATATTTGTCGAATTAACACCCGTTTATCATCTACATTTCTTTTTGGTGTAGCAATTTTAATGGCCAGTAGTGTATTATTTATAATTATATTATTAATTATAATTAATTATTTAGGCCAGTCTAGGAGGTCGAACAGTTACTTAAAATGGGCAACGGAAGGGGAAGCGGTTCATGCCAACTTACGTTGGTGACCGGTCGTGCAAAGCCAGTGGCTCTGCCTTCCGAAAAGGCGTCTGTTCTGCTCGAGGTCTGGATTACAAGAGAGAGAAGCAAGTGTGTTCGGCACCGCAGAAGACTCCAGTGTCCACTCACGTGATCGCTATCCCGTGTACGCTACTGGCTAAAACCAATGGCGTGAACTCGCTAGCAGTTTCAGCAGAGGTTCAAATGGCTCTGAGCACTATGGGACTTAACTTCTAAGGTCGTCAGTCCCCTAGAGCTTAGAACTACTTAAACCTAACTAACCTAATGACATCACACACATCCATGCCCGAGGCAGGATTCGAACCTGCGACCGTGGCGGTCGCGCGGTTCAGCAGAGGGCTCAGGGCGTCTGCTGTCAGCAACATTAACTGGACAGAACTGCCTGGGTTTTGAAAGGCAAGCGACTTGTGTCACGTAGACACGGCGTGAATTACTCTGGGAGAAAGCTTGTAAAGATTCCACTGGGCTTTTGAAATAATTTTTTAAACTAATTCCCTAAAATATTCCTTGACTGGCTGCCATCCTGTACACCTTCTTGTGCAGCACCTAATTCCTGCTTTGGAAGAGCCCAACTGTGTAGAAATCACTGTTTTCGTGCAAGATGTTTCAACATCACACGTCACCCGCCCATTGAAAGATCAGCTTAATGTAACCTTCCGCAAACGTGTTATCTCGAAAGGTCTTCCAGATACATTACATGCGAGATCACCTGATCTGGATTCATATGACTGTTGATTCTAGAAATATCTAAATGAACGCGTTTGCCAGGGACACGTTCCGTCTCTCCTTGATCTGAAGGCCAGTATACAGGAATACCGTACTCAGATTCCTCCGGAATTGCTGCGAACAACTGCTGATCATGCGGCATCTCTTCGACGCCACCGGCGATCATTTTCTCACTCAAGAAATTATGTAAGCAGCGCTTAATAATAAAATCAACATTATGCCTTTCTCACTTGTTTCACCTTTTCTGTCTACGCCCTATTCTTAATTCGTTATATATGGAAACATTTTTATACGTCTTTCTTTCAATCACAACGCCAGATTAGCACCTGGTGGCCAAAATTGGAACTAACTCTTTTTCCAGCGTAAATCGGTTTGGCATTAACGCTTTAGGGTATCTATAGAGTTTCGCTGCCATGAAACAATTAACAGCCCACTCTGTAAGTAGCTGCACTTTAATTATATCACTCAGTAGAAAACAGTACACTCCACAAATCACATTATGTTATAGGGTGTAGAAAAATATCCGCTACCAGTCACAATAAAAGGTTATTTATTTGTCACACGATCGGTTTCGGGCTTGCGCCCATCCTCAGGTGTTTATACATTCATGTACATGTTTATACTGTTGGAGATCGCTGTATAAATACAAAATTATTTGCTGATGACTACACAGATACAAGTGGGACAATTGTAAATGGTAAGCCAGCATTTGACGAAAATATATCTGTACTTACATAAAGATGAAGCACAATTATTACAGTTACGATGTGGTGACAGTTTTGCCACTTACTTACACACTTGTTATCATTTTCACGTTCATATTTCAGTTTTACCAAGTATAGCTTCATATTTCACTATTACGATGTGCACTCGTGAAATACACTATGTTTACGTACAAACATGTGGGTTGTGGTCAAAGAACTTAGATGTAGCAGATTTAAAGATGTTGCTCATACAGAAACTTGTAGGTTATGGTCAATGGTTGGTAAGTACAGATATATTTTCGTCAGATCCTGGCTTACCACCTACAATTGTCCCACTTGTATCTGTGTAGTCACCAGCAAATAATTTTTTTTTGTATTTATACAGTGATCGCCAACAGTATAAACATGTACATGAATGTATAGACACCTTAGGATGGGCGCAAGCCCGAAACTGGCCGGGTGACAAATAAATAACATTTTATTGTGACTGGTAGCGGATATTTTTCTACACTCTATAAAGGAACAGTCATGGAGTTCGACAGCATCCACTATGGATAAAATTCATACATTATCTTGTGTTGTAGAGAATACTGTAAAACACGATGCACACGAGTAACAGCCGCGAGTATTCGCGGCGAGCTCGCAGCGTCAGAAACCGTTCCAGTACACAGACGGCGACGTCGCAGCGATCATTGCATAGCAGTTCCAGAATGTATGGCAACCAGCATGGGCGAACGCTGAAGGAAGCAGGCAGTGTCACTGATATATAACAAAGCATTGATTACACTTAACCAGCTGGAACATTAGAATTTATTTCAAACTGTTTTTATTGACTGCAGATTCGTACATTCAAACGAACAAGCTCTTGCCAGGCAACTTGTTAGAGCAGTTTCTAGATCTGAATTATCGGATTCGAGAAAAAACGCCACCATTAGAGCACAGACACAAAACAATTTTACACTGCCCATATTATTACTCTCCTAATACAGTTGCGCGTCAAAACCCTCACGAAACACACCTGAAACTATGCAACCCTTTTCTTAATCTTGCTACACTCCCACGTCTCGCCGTATGAGGCTGCAGTGTACCCCGGAACACTGTCATTTAGCTGGTCAAGATGTTGTGGTGTGGGGAGGCATAATGTTGCAGGGGCGTACTGACGTCGTAACCTTTTAACAGGTACACTCACCGGTCAACGCTGTTGTGTGACTGTACTCCTTCCCCATCTACGTCCTTTCAGGAGTAAATTCGCCCTGATTTCATTTTTATGGATGACATCGAGCGGCCGCATCAAACTGCGCAGGTACACATGCTCTTTTAACTAGAGGATGTTCGGCGGAACGGCTGCCCTCTCGGTTCGCACGACCTGAATCCCAACGAACACGTGTGAGACGCGTTGGGGAGACGTACTGCACTAGTCCACATGCCCCAACGACCTTCCAGCAGTTGTCTCGTCCGCAGATAGAGGAATGTAACGCCCTACCCCAAGAACTCGTTACAAACCTCGTTGGCAGCACGGCAGCACGTCGCAGACCATGCATTGCCGTCTGTGGTGATCACACACACACACACACACACACACACACACACACACACACACACACACACACACACACCATTAACAACCATGTTCCGCCTTTTGTAATGTCCAGGGGATCAATCATAAATCGCAGTGACTTCAATGTAATTATTGTCTTCGAATAAAAGTCTCATTTCTGTTCGTATTATTGCGTATTTCCTTCGATTACCTTTATCTTAGAAAATAGATTAAGGAAAGGCAAACCTACGTTCCTAGCATTTGTAGATTTAGAGAAAGCTTTTGACAGACTGGAATACTCTTCAAATGGCTCTGAGCACTATAGGACTTAACATCTGTGGTCATCAGTCCCCTAGAACTTAGAACTAATTAAACCTAACTAACCTAAGGACATCACACACATCCATGCCCGAGGCAGGATTCGAACCTGCGACCGTAACGGTCGCGCGGCTCCAGACTGTAGCGCCTAGAACCGCTCGGCCACCACGGCCGGCTGGAATACTCTCTTCCAAGTTCTAAACGTGGTAGGGGTAAAATACAGGGAGCAAAAGATTATTTACCATTTGGACAGAAGCCAGATGGCAGTTACAAGAGTCGAGGGACATGAAAGGGCAGCAATGGTTGGGAAGGGAGTGAGGCAGGGTTGTAGGCTATCCCCGAAGTTATTCGATCTGTATATTGAGCAAGCAGTAAAGGAAAAAAAAGAAAAATTCGGAGTAGGAATTAAAATCCGTGGAGAAGAAATAAAAAATTTGAGGTTCGGCGATGACATTGTAATTCTGTCAGAGACAGCAAAGGACCTGGAAGAGCAGCTGAACGGAATGGACAATGTCTTGAAAGGAGGATATAAGATGAACATCAACAAAAGCAAAACGAGGATAGTGGAATGTAGTCGAATTAAGTCGGGTGATGCTGAGGGCATTAGATTAGGAAATGAGACACTTAAAGTAGTAAAGGAGTTTTGATATCTGGGGAGAAAAAAAGAACTGATGGTCGAAGTAGAGAGTATATAAAATGTAGACTGACAATGGCAAGGAAAGCGTTTCTGAAGAAGAGAAATTTGTTAACATCGAGTATACATTTAAGTGTCAGGAAGTCGTTTCTGAAAGTTTTTCTATGGAGTGCAGCCATGTATGGGAGTGAAACGTGCACGATAAATAGTTTGGACAAGAAGAGAATAGAAGCTTTCGAAATGTGGTGCTACAGAAGAATGCAGAAGACGAGATGGGTAGATCACATAACTAATGAGGAGGTATTGCATAGAATTGGAGAGAAGAGAAATTTGTGGCACAACTTGACTAGAAGAAGGGATCGGTTGGTACGATATGTCCTGCGGCATCAAGGGATCGCCAATTTAGCATTGGAGGGCAGAATGGAGGGTAAAAATCGTAGAGGGAGACCTAGGGATGAGTACACTAAACAGATTCAGAACGATGTAGTTGCAGTAGGTACTGGGAGATGAAGAAGCTTGCACAGGATAGAGTAGCATGGAGAGCTGCATCAAACCAGTCTCCGGACTGAAGACCACAACAACAACAACTTTATGTCCTATGTTGCAGCAGTTCTTCTTGTGTGTTGTCCAAGTTATTTGACAATGACACAATCATGCCAGAGTTACTTTCGTTCTTAAGTTTTCCACACCATTGTAGCTCCAGGGCTCTTAATGATCGTCTCTGGAACAACCGTGTGTAGTGGGTCAAAGTGAGGCTTGGTGACCCTTATTTAGACTGATCTGATAGCGTGGCAGTGTACAGAATTAATCCAGATCCTCCGTTTGAAGTTTATCTGTAAATCTGCCGAACAATACGTCGCGTCATTTGTCTCGGATTAAAATGAGTGTACAGCAGGAGTGTAATCTTTCGCCCCTACTGTTCACTCTATACATCGAAGAAGCAACAACGAAAATAAAGGTTTAAGACTGGGATTAAAATTCAAGGTGAAAGGATATGGACGATAAAATTCGCTGATGACATTGCTATACTTCAGTGAAAGTGAAGAAGAATAACAGGATCTGCTGAATGAAATGAACTCTCTAATGAGTGTGTAATATGGATTGAGAGTAAATCGAAGAAACACAAAAGTAATGAGAAGCAGCAGAAATGAGAACAGCGATGAACTTAACGTCAGAATTGGGGATGAGGATAGGAAAGTAACCAGGACAAACAGAGCAAAGAGGACATAAAAAGCAAACTAGCACTGCCAAAGAGGGCTTTCCCAGCCAAGAGAAGACTGAAACTTCCTAGCAGATTAAAACTGTGTGCCGGACCGAGACTCGAACTCGGGACCTTTGCCTTTCACGGGCAAGTGCTCTACCAACTCAGCTATCCAAGCACGACTCACTCCCCGCCCTCACAGCTTTAATTCCGCCACAACCTCGTCTCCTACCTTCCACACTTCGCAGAAGGTCTCTTGCTCGAAACATCCCCTACACCGTGGCTAAGCCATGTCTCCGCAATGAAAAATGTAAAAAGTACCCTCCGCCATGCAATTGGCAATGGATTCTGGAGCTAATACGTAGATATGGATGTAAACAGAGCTCAGAAAATTGTGTTTCGTAAACGCGAAGATAGTGAGAACACACACTAAGTAGTGACCCAAAGGATTCAGTATTTACTCTTCTGTCTTCCGTTTTACGCATAGTAATGTATCTCGATCAAGTGAGTTTTAACGTAGACAGTACTACTCAGACATGCAAATTTCTCTTCTTTGCGGAAAATACTACGGGATTTTGCATATCTCGGATGAATCTGGCCCGTAATCTGAGGATTACGAACAATATGACACCATCTTTTGGCGCTGAGCGCTCGAATGAGTGGAAACCCCGGTACACGACTGCGGCTTAGCTATTTAAACTGTGGCAACGAATCGGAGGACGCTACCATAAAGAGAGAGCGAGAGATTTGTTTACGTTACACAAATAAGATGAACTCGTTTGTAAACAATACGTAAATTCCTGCTTAGAAGCGTCAACCGCTGATATATACTTAGGCCTATCTCTTTATCTGAATCCTGATTAAATTTCGCTGATTGTTGAACTTTGTCTTGATTTCCGTAGATGCCATCAGCGCAGTTAGCAAGAAATATACGATTATTACTCTCTCGTTAGTTCACATGGACCGTTTCTGCGACTAAATAAAAGATTGTTTGTCTACCCGTACATGTTTCGCTCCTTTTATTTTTGAAGCATTCTCAGTGACCTCTTAATAGTTTTAAACGCGTTTCGACACTGCAGTTTTTGGTGTTACCCTCCTATTGGCTCATTAAAAACAAATTTTTGATGCACTAGCTACTGAAGGCTTCAACATTTATTGGTTCCAATTGCAATTTTGTGTGGTCCTTTCTTCACGAGCCGCGTGGGGTACCGAGCGGTCTAAGGCGCGTTGTCACGGTTGGCGCGGCTCCCCCGTGGGAGGTTCGAGTCCTCCCTCGGGCATGGGTGTGTGTGTTGTCCTTAGCGTAAGTAATTTAAATTGGGTTAAGTAGTATGCAGGCCTAGGAACCTATGGCCTCAGCAGTTTGGTCCCATGGCACCTTACTACTAATTTTCAAATTTTCTTCACAATAAAATTTTACTGTGTGAGGCTCACAACGCACACAGATTAACAACAGTTCTTATAGCCCTGAAGTCATAGCTGTGAAATGGTTCAGCAGTTAACTTGCAAAATGGTGTCTCCGTGATCCCCTATCGTGCATCTCACAGGCCCAGCCAGCGACAAACTAAAACGTTCCTTCAGTCCTTCGGCCTCGGAGCTTCCGTGGTGGCTGCGGCCTGAATCCACACACTCCTGACGATGTACATCTTTAATCAGAAACATCTGTTTCAACACCTGGATTAACTGTCTGCTCTGCTACACTTCCAGTCACTGTAAATAAAGGTCGCCAGTCTAACTTCGACACCTGAGACAGGGTTAAACTTCCAAACGATTCGCCGAGCGGTTAAGGGCGCTACAGCCTTGAACCGCTCGACCGCTACGGTCGCAGGTTCGAATCCTGCCTCGGGCATGTATGTGTGTGGTGTCCTTAGGTTAGTTAGGTTTAAGTAGTTCTAAGTTCTAGGGGACTTATGACCACAGCAGTTGAGTCCCATAGTGCTCAGAGCCATTTTTTTCCAAACGATTCCAAAGGCAATAAGTAAAAACCCTGTATTTATGTAACTACATTCAGGAAAAATTCCGAGATCCGAGCACTGGGCTGCAACATGTTCACCGCCGAAAGTTCAGTTCACCACCTCCAGTTGTTTACTAGCAACTTCCACAGATAATCACCAGAAACACAAAACAGAAATGCAGTTCAAACTCAATAGGGGAAGCGTCACACAAAAACATCACCCTCGGACTGGCGCGGAGACAAATGATATCACTGACGTGAATTAACCTCAGCCAGGTCCGTCACTTTCATACGATACTGCGTCCGGCCAGCTAATGCCTCCGCGCTCTGCTCTTAGGTCTGCCTCTTTAGCAAACAAGCCCACCCTCAGTAATCCCCAACACTGGCCGATAAGGACAGGAAAACGCCTAAGCAGAAACACGCGGCCGCGCCCGGGAACGCACTTCGGATTCTCCCAATCTTTCGTTCTGCTCTAACTTGGTTGATGACTAAGAATCGACTGCTCCTGACTTCAGAAACACACAACGAAAACATCCCCTTCACCCCAGAGTGCACACAACTTCTGCTCTCCACGAGGCCTGCATGCTGACTCCTCGATTTCGCCGAGCTCTAGATGCTACACGAGATTATTTTAAAATATAAGCCTTTCAGTCATTCCCAGTCAGCGGCGTAACTGTGGGTGTTCTAATTCTCACTGGCCAGTTCCTGCTCCTCGTTACAGCTGCCTCTTGGCAAGACTTTAAGTGATTTTTTCTCCAATGGATGTTGAAAATACCGGCCGTCATGGCGAAATTACTCTCCATATTAGTCAGCCATGTAGGAGCCATTCATTAGCAATTCAGGACGATTATGGAAAGACCGGCCGATCAGCTACAGGCTGAGGAAAGCCTCTTTCCCTCAAACCCTGGCACTGTCGTACATAATAGCCAGAAGAAGAGCACACAGGCCCGGACAGGAAATGTGATATTACAAAACTTAACGTTTTATGATGAGAAAAATATGTTCCAGTTGTGTGTAATGTTGCACGCTAGGAGTTGAAACTACTAAAAAAAGGGCCAAATAGTGACAACGGAAATAAGTGGTCCGAGGATTGCGGGATTGTGAAGTCGGTGTGCGAAACCACTGACCAAAATTTGAAATTAATCTACAGAGTTACCCCAAAGTCGGTCAACATCTGAAAATTTAATATTTCGCAGCATAACTAATTGACACACATACTTGAAATAACATGGGATTTTATTGAAACCAAAAAAAAAAGAGACAAAATAAGCAACAAATGGCGCTTCATATGATACGAAAGCAATAATTAGCATAAAAACTGATTTTTAGCTGACAAGTGTTCTTTACAGCAAATGGTCGACATGTCGGCCGTCATTCGTCAATATTACTTGTAGTCGAGGGACAATGTCGTGAAGAGCACGCCGGCCGTGGTGGCCGTGCGGTTCTAGGCGCTTCAGTCTGGAACCGCGCCACTGCTACGGTCGCAGGTTCGAATCCTGCCTCGGGCATGGATGTGTGTGATGTCCTTACGTTAATTAATCTTAAGTAGTTCTAAGTTCTAGGGGACTGATGACCTCAGATGTTAAGTACCATAGTGCTCAGAGCCATTTGAACCATTTGTGAAGAGCACTGTGCAGCGTGTTGGTAAGTCTGGTGAGAAACTGCCGCGGGATGTTGCCTTTTAGCATCCCTAATTTGGTCGGACGATCGCAGCAGACTTGCGACTTGAAGTAACCCCACAACCAACAATCACACGGACTGACGTCTGTGGATCTGGGAGGATGTGGCGACGTTCACCGAACGATGTCCACAACTGATCTTGCAAACGTGTAGCAATATGGGGTGAGGCGCTATCCCGCACAAAAATCGTACTCTCAGCAAGTATTTATCACCAGGCTAGGGATAATCAGCCTCCCTATCTCACTACAGTTCATTTAATACACGATTCTCATGCGGCGTCACTGACGTGTCGCCGTCCTTTCTCTAGGTTCAATAAAACCCCATGCCCCTTCAGGAATGTTTGTCAGTTTTTACCGCTCTATCTCCATTATTCTGTGAAGTAGTGCATTTCCAGATCGTAATGGATTTCTGTGTTGCAGTGTACATTGAGAATAACGTAAACGAAATCACAACGTAAGCATGTTCATAGACGAAAATTAAAGGCACACATTGTCTGACCACGTGTGACTCGCGAACTCTTACGGTGATTATACCTACAGAAAGGCATTGAAAAACACATTGAGAATGGATATCAGAAAGCATAAACAACGAATAGCGGAATAAGAACATCGTGTAGGCTAGAGCACATGCTGAAGTATCGATGGGTCGCTAAGCACGCTAATGTTTGGGAAAAACCCACTACACTAAATTCAGTGGCTATAATACAAACAGAATGTGTCTTCAATATTATACCAAAAACCCTTTCGCGAAATGTGTAAAAGAAAAATGGAGATTATTTTACCTACAGCTTGCAGCGCAGCCCATATCAAAGTTGTACCTGCGTTGTTGTGGCACCGGAATCCCTCGTTACCTACTGGCTGACCAGGCTACGAAACACGCAAATGTTTCTGGTGCCCAAAGAGTTTCCTGTTTCAGGAATATCGATACCGACACTGTATCTTTACTTCAGCAGGTGCTTCGTCTGCTGAAGGCTGACAAAGTACTATAAGAGCAATGAAAGTTGGTGTTCTTAATGTTTATTGCTCTTCATACAGGTACACAGCCAATTTTCAATACCGCTGCTGAGGTATTTCGTCATACTGTCCATAAAGTTTGTCTCATACGGACTCACCATTATTTCCACTTTACGTTTTCACTCGTTTTGTTGTCGCATCTCATTTTCCAACCGTGAGGTGTAAGTGTTGACGCTTTAATGAATGAAATACCTGTGAAACAGTGTGATAATTCAAATAGTATAAGCAGTACTCTGTCAGAGTTTTAAAATATGTGTGTACGGTCTGTAGTGTTCCAACGGCCATGGTGAGTCCAACTGTCTTTTTTTGGTTTCTATTACAGGCAGTTAAGGGTGTTTTTTCCCTAGCGATGGTGTCTGTGCATCTGCTGAGGCAGTCGGGGAAGAGGAGTGGATTTTTGTTTTGGAAGGGAGAATCGTTAATACATGTTTTCATCAGAATCCGTATTGGTGTTTTCTTTAAATAATTGAATGGATACGGGGTAGTTTGTTTAGCTAATAAGCTATTACCAGTGATAAATAAATGCTAAAAATTGTATAACGTTATTCTCTCTGTTCTGGAGACAAAAGGAGACAGAAACTGGATGACATTATTAAGAGCGGTGTTCGAAAAGTAATGCAACACATTTTTTCCTCGACCAATTTCAGTCGGAAAAATACGGAATTTGTTGTGAGATATTGCAGAATATTCCCGCTTCAGCCCCAAAAGTTTGACGGAGCTCCGATAGGTGGCGCAATACGAAGTGTTCAAAATGGCGTCTGCAATGGAGGTGCGTTCCAAGCAGACATCTGTCATTGAGCTTGTTCTGGGGAAACAACAGTGCCTCGCAGATATTCGTAGGCGCTTGCAGAATGTCTAGGCAGACCCGGCAGTGACAAAAAGCGCGTTGAGTCGTTGGGCGATGTCGCGCAAACCCGTGCGATCTCCGGCATGCCGGCCGGCTGCACACACCCTCAGAAAACTGAACTGACTACTTCAGCTTGTTCGTCACCACAAAAGTGCAAACGAACTTCTTCTCCATGAAACAAGTCTGTATACCCGAGGGGAACTCACAAAACTTCATTGGACTGTTTGTTCTTCCTCATCCACGCTACAGACCGGATCTCGCACCTTCCGACTTCCATCTGTTTGGCCCAACAAAGGATCCACAGCGCGGGAAGCAGTATGTAGATGGTGAGGAGATTATTGATGTAGCAAGACGTTGGCTCAGATGTCGACCTACAGGGCGTTACCATGCGGGCATACAGGCCCTCCCAGTAAGGTGGCGTTAAGAACAGAGATTGTGTTGACGAATAGGGTTTTGTAGCCAAAAGAGTGGGCAATAATATGGTGTATTAGAATCCTGAATAAAATAAACTTGCTTTCTGAAAAAAAATTATTACTTTACTCACTGAACGCCCCTCGTAGGTAAGTACGGAAGTATTTTTCTATTATTTTAATTCTGAAGTAACTCCACTTTACTTATAATTATTAATTTTCACCAAGACGTCGGTGACTGATATTTTTGTATGAAAGAAGGCGCTATGAGCGCTGTGGTAGTACTGGTGGAAGGCAGGCCGCGCGGGATTAGCCAAGCGGTCTAAAGGCGCTGCAGTCATGAACTGTGCCGCTGGTCCCGGCGGAGGTTCGAGTCCTCCCTCGGGTATGGGTGTGTGTGTTTGTCCTTAGGATAATTTAGGTCAAGTAGTGTGTAAGCTTAGGGACTGATGACCTTAGCAGTTAAGTCCCATAAGATTTCACACACATTTGAACATTTTGTGGAAGGCAGTTGGTAACTCTGACCACCCAGGTAATAGCAACTTAAGGAATCTGCTGCCTCGCTTGCAAAACTCACCTAGTCGTTTAGGGATACCAATTTGGTCTGTCTGGCGTGGCTACGTGTAGCTCTGTGGCTAAGTACAAAACACTGATCACCTTTCAAAAATGGCTCTGAGCACTATGGGACTCAACTGCTGAGGTCATTAGTCCCCTAGAACTTAGAACTACTTAAACCTAACTAACCTAAGGACATCACACACATCCATGCCCGAGGCAGGATTCGAACCTGCGACCGTAACGGTCGCGCGGTTCCAGACTGTAGCGCCAGAACCGCTCGGCCACCAGCGGCCGGCCTGATCACCGTCAATCCTGGCATGTTTATCTGTCACTTACCACTTGATTCATGCCTGCCAATGTTTGTCAATGTGAAAAATACTGGGGTGCACCGTGGTAACTGGCTCGGTATTTCGGTTCAAAGATTACAGGGAGAAAATGTCATACCACCTCAACAGGACAATGCCTCGTAAAGCACTGTGATATTCAGACCAACTTTCTATTTGGTGACAACTCTACAGAAAATAGCAGCAATCATAACAGTACGCTTTCTTGCTGGAATCAAGACGTTAAGCGTGACCTACACATGGAATTGTTAGCGCCTACAAGCTTGGTAGGACTACACAATGTTACACACTGACTTTCCTTTGCTCGTTGTTCTGTCTCTCGCCTGTCTCAAACCACATAATGTCTTTTTAAATAGCAGAAGAAATTCATTTAACGAGCTCTTCTGAACTGATGTCTTTGTCAGCTATTGAAACCTGATAACCAATAGTAGGGCACTGTTTTCGTGTCATGGATGTGCAAAATATTTTTGTGCTTCAGAGATGTGTTTGGTGCGCAATACATTCAAACTGATGAATCAGTTGTGGGCTCTACATAGTACTGCGATTGTGATGCTGCCCTTCCTGTTCACTCACATGTCCAGTTACGACCTAAAAGATCATCTCCAGTTCACTAAAGATCACCTTATAATGTCTGCGTATAGTCTGCCACTATTTAGATGATAATCAACCTTATCTTAAAACATCTAATGTTGTATCTGCTTCTTAATGTCTATCTTTGAAATGTCGTACATATAAACAAAATTACTGTGTGAACGTATGTGCCACATGTCGGTTTAACTTCGAAAGCCAACCCCCACTTCGGTGCTATCAGCGATAGTTTCTGGTATCTGATGTTTAAACACCCTGTCTGCTTTCGGGCTGCGTGGTTTGACAAATCTATTTATCGGAATATCTGTTCTGTTTGACTAATCCTGATCTTCAGGTGTTCAGTCTCCTTTCTTATATTGTTAGCGTCAGAGATGGCGTATGCTCTTGGTGCTAAGGTTCTAATGACCTCACTGAGATGACACGGTTGTGTCAGTTCGTTACAGCCATATGCCTACCGATACGGGCAGGTTTGCAATAAACGCTGTTCAGGGTTACACCATTAATTTTGTTGACGAGTACAAAAACAACAGTGTCTGAGCTGTCGATGGTGCTTAATGGGACCACTGAAATACTATGCCATGCTTATTTTAGAATCTGGCGGCGAGCCTGTGAAAAAAAGTGCGAATCACGTGACTTAGGTCCATTATTCAGTATAAATGTATTGCCAATTGATTCGGTGAGGGAGAACACCCTAGACAAATATCGCAGCTTTTAGCAGGCAATTTTTCTGCATCTTCCATTTTCTCAGTTCTCCCATTGGAAGATAACTTTTTGTTATTGTGCAGCTTTGAGCAGTTTCTTCTGTCCAAACGGTCAGACTCTTGAGAATGTGCTATTCGTTTTTAGTATAACAGAAGAAATATTTGACTTTATAACCATTATATACTGAAGCGCCAAAGAAACAGATATTTTGGTATGCTTATTCAAATACACAAATACGTAAACAGACAGAATATGGCGCTGCGGTCGGCAACGCCTATCTAAGACAAGTGTCTGGCGCTGTCAGATCGGTTACTGCTGCTACAATGACAGGTTATCAAGATTTAAGTGAGTTCGAACATGGTGCTATTGTCAGCGCACGAGCGATGGGACGCAGCATATCCGCGGTAGCGATGAAGTGGGGATTTTCCCGTACGACCATTTCACGAGCGTGAATATCAGCAATCCGGTAAAATATCAAATGTACGACATCGCTACGGCCGGAAAAAGATGCTGAAGGACAGGACCAACGACGACTGAAGAGAATCGATCAACGTGACAGAAGTGCAACCCTTCCGCAAATTGCTGCGGATTGCAACGCTGGACCATCAACAAGTGTCAGCGTGCGAACCATTCAACGAAACATCATCCGTATGGGCTTTCGGAGCCGAAGGCTCACTCGTGTACCCTTGATGACTGCACGACCCAAAGCTTTACGCCTCGTCTGGGCCCTTCAACACCGACACTGGACTGTTGATGAATGGAAACAAGTTGCCTGGTCGGTCTAGTCTCCTTTCAAATTGTATCGAGCGGATGGACGTGTACGGGTATGGAGACTGCCTCATGAATCCATGGACCCTGCACGTCCGCAGGGGACTGTTCAACTTGGTGGAGCCTCTGTAATGGTGTGGGGCGTGTGCAGCTGGAGTGATGTGGGAGCCCAGATACGTCTAGACACGACTCTGAAGAGTCACACGTACGTAAGCATCCTGTCTGATCACCTGCATTCATTCATGTCCACTGTGCATTCCGACGGATTTGGGCAATTCCAGGAGGACAATGCGACACCCCATATGTCCAGAATTGCTACACTGTGTCTCCGGGTACACTCTTCTGAGCTCGAACACCTCTGCTGGCCATCAAACTCCCCGACAAGACAATTAGTGAGCATGTCTGGGATGCCTTGCAACGTGCTGTTCGGAAGAGATCTCCACCGCGTCGTACTCTTACAGATTTTTGGTTAGCCCTGCAGGATTCATGATGTCAATTCCTTCCAGCACTACTTCAGATTTTAGTCGAGTCCATGCCACGTCGTGTTGCGGCACTTGTGCGTCTTCGTGGGGATCCTACATGGTATTAGGCAGGTGCACCTGTTTCTTTGGCTCTTCAGTATATTTTAACGCCATCGTCATATTGCCATCCATCGCATCTAAGTAATATCATATGTAAAACACGTTTTGCTATGCATTTTCTTATTTTCAGAGTACAAAAAGTTAGAAAAGATGTGTACAAGTGGAAAAATTCTCCTATCGAAGCACAAAAGTGCGAATATGCTCCTGTTTAATGAAATATTCTGACTGAAAAATGTAGTGCCAACTGCCTCATTCCACCTTCCTCAACAGCTTTAAAAGTTTTCCCAAAAAATTTGGCATGCGAAAATATTCGCGATCTTTTTAACATGCATCCACTTCCACAAGCCCCCCTAACTCAACTTGCTCACACCCACTAGTCCATCGCTTAAAATCGTTTGTACCAGTCCACTCCCACTTGCCCATTCGCAGTCACTCATTCAGCCCAACTCATTGTCATTATCTGTTTGTGTCTCTCTGTCACAGTCTCCTGTCTCGTAGCCACAGTTTCCCTTGTTCTGTCCTACTACTACTGTCTCCTCTCCCTGTCACAGTCATCTTCTTGCCCTCTCTTACTGCTACTATCTCATTCATTCCTTTCCACTGCTGCTGTCTTCTACCATTGCCACTGCATCTCTTCCTCGTTGTCATGTCACAGACTCTGTCTCTCACTATCATTGGCTCTCACGCAGTTCCACTTTATCCTTCTCTTTATTCCTCTCCCACTGGCGCTGTCTCCGTCGCTCTTTTCCTGGCACTCTTCTGTCACGGTCAACTATGTTTCACTTCCACTGTGACTGTCCCTCTCTTTCTCTCACACTTTCATTGTCCCCTTCGCTCTTTCTATACCACAACCTCTGTCTACCGTCTTCCACTATTGATTACTTTTCCGTCTCTTCCCCACTGCCACGGCCTCCTTTTCCTTCTCATCACAGAAAGTGCGAATATGTTCACACGCCAGATTTGTTGGGAAAATTTTTAATTGTGCCGAAGAGAGTAGAATGAGGCACCTAGTAACCCACTTTCAAGTGTTGTTTTTTTGCTCCGATAATAGCATTTTTCCGCAGGTTCCCTTCTTTTCCCTTTTCCCTGCTACAGTAGGGCACATAAAAAATGGTTCAAATAGCTCTGAGCACTATGGGCCTTAATATCTGAGGTCATCAATCCCCTAGACTTAGAACTACTTAAACCAGGTCATCACACACATCCATGCCCGAGGCAGGATTGGAACCTGCGACCGTAGCAGGAACGCGGTTCGGGACTGAAGCGCCTAGAACCGCTCGGCCACAGCGGCCGGCTAGGGCACATCACTCATTTGAAAAGAACTATAGTGGTCAGGAAAATTTTGATGGTTTACTTATGAGAAACTGAAATAATATAATTTTACACCTCAAACCGGATTTTACAAAAATTTTGCTTCTGCTTCAGTACTACAGTGTGGAGTTCCCAGAACCCTTCTGATGATACTGGAGACACTTTACAATATATTTCTCCGTGCTACATTACTTTATAAATTACGTTTCCACCTCACACCGGATTTAACGTATTTTACGTATACAAATAGAGTAACACTGAACCTCTTTCTGTAGCTCGGAAACGTATGAAGGTATCAAGAAAATTGCGCACACGCAGAGATCAGGATCTTAGGAATATATTCGAAAAAACTTTAACCATTTGCTATGCATAGCTGTCTTGGAATCCGCGGCTCGATTTTGTTACCAAAAACCATGTTTTCAGGGTTTTCTTAGAAACCGGCCCTGAACTAAATGGTGCCTTCCACAAGTCTCTTAAGGTGCACCATAGAATCAACCAACTGTTTTCATTTACCTAAGTTGGAGGAAATGCGTAACATTCAAACTTTGACCCAGTACTGCAGGATAGTTACAGTAACATGATCCTTCTTTCGTGAATACAAATAGTCCCTAGTCCGGGGGCTACCGAAATCACTTGGCCCTATCTTTCTATCAACAATAGACCCCGAGGTATGAGCACTGGAAAATCCCGTTTTTATGCGCGACATTTTGCAAAATATTATATAGGATTTACCTCTGACAACACTAAAAGCAAGAAAGGAATGTAAATATGTCTAATTCGTGAAAAACGCAAAGTACTTGTAATCGAATTATGCATTTTTCAGCGTTACTTTACATAGCTGTAGTGTTGTTTGAAGCTCCAGTACCAATCCCCACATTTCACGCGGTGCAACCTGAATTAAGTATCATCTGAATTACTTTTATCTGGGTGAATCTGAGTTACGTGTCTTACGAAACAAGAAAAATACAGAGTATTAAAGACAGTCGCCTGATTACAAACTTACATAATTGTTGTCTCCATCGCTTAGTGCATCGAGAACAATCGTGTTACAGTTATGCAATAGAATGGATTTCGTAATGTTCAAATCTTCATGTTATTCCTATACCTGACGGCGACGTACGATGATTACGAAACACCTGTGTTGTAATGTTCTGTCATCTTGACAGATGAGCTGATAAGCGTATCAGCTGTGACAATCTTTATCTGATTTCATGTTTGTATTAATACTACCTGGCGATTGATTAGTCGGATGACAAGAAACATGGTTCATCAATTAGTTCGGCACTTTCATCAAGGGAAATGATTAACATAGCTTTACTCCAGAGATGAAGAAAAATGTCCCGTCAACGGCGAGGCCAGTATGGGCCAAGCACAAGGTCGGATTTTGAGAGGAAGTTGGCCGTTTTCTTCTCCGACATTTTCCTTATGTGATTTACGGACGTAATGGAAAGCTAAATCCGGATAGCCATAGGGGTATTTTAACCACCGCTCTCCTGATGGAAAGCTAAATCTGGTTGGCCGTAGGGGTAGGAGTATTTGAACCACCGCTCTCCCGATTCCGGGACCAGTGTCTTATCATAACGTCACCTCGCTCGATTGATCTGTAGGCGACGCACTAGATGCAACACACACTTGCAGATCTTTGACTTATCTCTTAGTGAGCTCCAACAACTTCAGTGAATTAACTACGAAATAGCACAGCGCAAAGAAAAGAATGAAAAATACGTGTCACACCTTCGAACTTTCGTTTACGTGTTCCTTATGGAAGCATGTCAAATGCTTTGGGAACGCGATAAAGTTTAGTTTTGTACGCTCCGATGATGGACTCATAATGCAAGGTTCTATCGCAAAGGTCGAAATAAGGTGCGAGGCTGTTACTGTCCTCGTTGAAATGCCTAGATACAAAGCATTAACCCACCGAAAATGGTAGCACTATACACTACTGGCCATTAAAATTGCTACACCACGAAGATGACTTGCTACAGACGCGAAATTTAACCGACAAGAAGAAGATGCTGTGATACGCAAATGATTAGCTTTTCAGATCATTCACACAAGGTTGGCACCGGTGGCGACACCTACAACGTGCTGACATGAGGAAAGTTTCCAACCGATTTCTCATGCACAAACTGCAGTTGACGGGCGTTGCCTGGTGAAACGTTGTTGTGATGCCTCGTGTAAGGAGGAGATATGCGTACCATCACGTTTCCGACTTTGATAAAGATCGGATTGTAGCCTATCGCGATTGCGGTTTATTGTATCGCGACATTGCTGCTCGCGTTGGTCGAGATCCAATGACTGTTAGCAGAATATGGAATAGGTGGGTTCAGGAGGGTAATACGGAACGCCGTGCTGTATCCCAACGGCCTCGTGTCACTAGCACTCGAGATGACAGGCATCTTATCCTCATGGCTGTAACGGATCGTGCAGCCACGTCTCGATCCCTGAGTCAACAGATGGGGACGTTTGCAAGACAACAACCATCTGCATGAACAGTTCGGCGACGTTTGCAGCAGCACGGACTATCAGCTCGGAGACCATGGCTGCGGTTACCCTTGACGCTGCATCACAGACAGGAGCACCTGCGATGATGTACTCAACGACGAACCTGGGTGCACGAATGGCAAAACGTCATTTTTTTGGATGAATCCAGGTTCTGTTTACAGCATCATGATGGTCGCATCCGTGATTGGCGACATCGCGGTGAACGCACATTGGAAGCGTGTATTCATCATCGCCATACTGGCGTATCACCCGGTGTGATGGTATGGGGTGTCATTGGTTACACGTCTCGGTCACCTCTTGTTCGCATTGACGGCACTTTGAACAGTGGACGTTACATTTCAGATGTGTTACGAACCGTGGCTCTACCCTTCATTCGATCCCTGTGAAATCCTACATTTCAGCAGGATAATGCACGACCGCATGTTGCAGGTCCTGTACGGACCTTTCTCGTTACAGAAAATGTTCGACTGCTGCCCTGGCCAGCACATTCTCCAGATCGGTCACCAATTGAAAACGTATGGTCAATGGTGGCCGAGCAACTGGCTCGTCACAATACGCCAGTCACTACTCTTGATGAACTGTAGTATCGTGTTGAGCCTGCATGGGCAGCTGTACCTGTACACGCCATCCAAGCTCTGTTTGACTCAATGCCCAGGCGTAACAAGGCCGTTATTACGGCTAGAGGTGTTGTTCTGGGTACTGATTTCTCAGGATCTATGCACCCAAACTGCGTCAAAATGTAATCACATGTCAGTTATAGTACAATATATTTGTCCAATGAAACCCGTTAATCATCTGCATTTCTTCTTGGTGTAGCAATTTCAATGGCCAGTAGTGTACAACGTATTTATTGAACCTGGCTGAAATAGTAGCGGAAAGGTTAAAAATATACAACAACGAAAACTCTTAATAAGAAAAATGCCAACACTAAAATCAAACAGAATGTTGTCGCGACGTATATCATAAGATTCAGTATGAGCAGAGTATAACGAAGCTGAAATTGAATGTTCACTATGCTATGTATTAAGCGATTTATCGATGTATCTTTATCGACGTTGTAATTAATATGATTAAACAATCGTCTTGAGTAAAATTATCAGAGGTATTTTGACCTAGTTTCGACTGAAATGCGTCAGTTGCTTGAAGAGTCTTTTCCTAAAAGTGATCGAAATTAAGATGAGCTGTGTTCTTACATCAGGCTTTGCGTGATTTACGGGAGCTATTCCCCACAAAGACTATTATGTTGCTGTCACTATAAATGAGAGGCAGTTCTGTCTTCCAGTACAGTTTAGTAAAGCTAAGGATTATTTCTGAAAGAGAAATCAAACAGGAGAACTTGAAACATACAAAGTAAGTTGCGAAATTAAATATAAGAATAAATAAATAAATATGGAAAGCGACGGATAATTTTAAGCAATTTTATGTACTGGCCCTGTGTATCTTTTACTTGTAGAAGTTAATTTTGGGTTGAGTCGCCAATCCTTCTCCCCTCTCCTCTCCTGCCGCCGTGCCGTTCTTCATCCGTCTACGTCTAGAGTTATGCCATGTGAAATAGCGCAACTGTTTTCTCAACGTTTGTGAGTCATGTAACTGAGTTGGGAGACGGATACCAGCCCAGTATTTACCCAGTGGTAAATGGTAATCTGTTGGCAGGTGGCAAGTATACCGACGCTCCTCATTAATCCACAGCACTGTTTTGATCGGGGGCCGGAGTGGCTGGCCGAGTCCGGGGAGTGGTATGCTAAAGCACGCATGTATTTGTCTAGGTCCGATTGATCACAATTGGATTTATGAAGGGAGCGTCGATTTCAGTAGCATTTTATCAAAATGTGTGGATAAAAATCCTGGGTCAAGATCGCTAAAATTCCTCGACTGATTACTAGTTTCAGCTCATTGACGAGCCATTTCCAGATTAATGAAATGTATTACTTAATTCAGAGTGTATCAGCCACCAGGCATTACGCATCTTCGTAATCTGTTGTGATGATTCGCTCTTGTAGCCATCTACACACTGAAGTAGGTCGTCATGTCATGTTTTAAGCTCTCTGACAGCCGTAATACAGCTACTTCGCTGTTGCGACTGGCCCGCCATATTTACATCCACACATGTACTGTATGATACTCACCACTGTCAGTCTGCTTACATTTAATCTTCGTACATTCATGTTTAAATTGGATGATGGTGGGACACAAGCTGGTATAATTTTTATTAAAAATGAAACTCTTCCAGCTGTACTTAAGATTTAATTTGTATTTGGCTACTAGTTTCGACGTTGCGTCAACGCCATCTTCAAAATTTTTCAAATGGGTCTGAGCACTATGGGACTTAACTTCTGAGGTCATCAGTCCCCTAGAACTTAGAACTACTTAAACCTAACTAACCTAAGGACATCACACACATCCATGACCGAGGCAGGATTCGAACCTGCGACCGTAGCGGTCGCGCGGTTTCAGACTGTAGCGCCTAGAACCGCTCGGCCACCCCGGCCGGCTCAACGCCATCTTCAGGCCCTATATAACACACCATACATAATACAAACAATGTGAGACATTATTAGTCTGTGAGCTATTGTACAAAATAAATATATTATAAGCATATTATACAAAGGATGAATTCATTAAAAGTAGTTAGATTTCTTTCATTTTCACTAAGACGCAATTTACCTTGGCATTAGCAATTTGTATGGTACAAACAAGTACAAATGAGGTTATATATACACGGTTATTTCCGTTATGGATCAATACCAGACATTTGAATAAAAATGGGGGTATGTATAAGACTAGGTGACAAACCGTTACTCTTAGAGATAATAATATAGGCATGAAACAGTAGTAAAAATGCGTTAAAAGCGAGTAATAATACCCTAAACCTTTCTTTGTGCGCACAGTTTAACTAATATGAAGGAAAATATGCATTGCCAATCAGACATATGTAAGGTATGATTCCATTCTTTGTAAATAGTGAAAGGGGGGAAAGGTGGAAAGGAGTTACATTTACAGAGAAGTGTGACAATAAGAGCACTGGAGGCATGTATGGCTAACTTCATAAGTTATGTAAACATGACGACTTTAGTGTGTACTTTAGTGTGTACACGACTACAAGAGCGATTCAGCTCAACAGATTATGGCGACGTATAATGCCTGGAAGCTAGGGATGGAAAAACCCGACCGGTTAAAACCGATACCAGTATTTTAGTTCTGAAGAAACGTTATTTTTGGGCATTTGTTTGGTCTCGGTTATAACAGGTGTTTTTTTTATCTTTTACTAATGACGGAGTAAAAAAACCGAAATATCGATTAGCAATAGTCGCAGTCATAAAAAATTTCCTTTTCGGCTCAATCTTTTTTTTTTAAAAAAAAAAATGAGTAATTTACATTCGTAAAATCTGGATTCGTTTGAAATGTTACGTTATTGTAGAAAATGGGAAAAGCGACCAGTGCTATTTTAATAACAATTCCGGAAAAACGAGCAACAAACACGTGGCATAAGAACTGGTACAGCACTGCTACCGTATGACGTGGCTCAAGGTACAGCTGTACGTGCGGAGTGCACGACTTGGCCCCACCTCGTTTATATGGAAGTTTCTCGCTTTCGTCGCCATACATCCGTTGATATTGCAGAATGGCAGCAAGCTTAGCCTGGAAATATTTTTACGAAGTGACGTAGCAACAAATTACAATGATTCAGTTGCTTTAAGAGATTAAAGATTTGGGGAGGAAATTACGATAACAATACTAAATTAAAAACTTAACTACAATAAAAACGGAAAGTAGCTGATCTTCTGCCTCTGTATACGTAAAATGCATGTATCTGCTCGTAGACCTTAAAAGAATTCTCACGAAAACCAAAGTTCTTCAAGACCAGTTTTCACCCCTTTGCACTAATTATTTGTAATTCCCAAATAATGATATGATTCCGGTTGCAGTATGATTTTTGAGGAGAGAGTAAAAAAAATTAGAATCGGTAGGAGAATACAGGTGATTTTCTTATAGTATTCAACCACTTACTACTTGTCGTGAACAGCAGGGAAATGAGGTCATACTAAGTTTACTTTCCAGAATGAGATTTTCACTCTACAGCGGAGTGTGTGCTGATATGAAACTTCCTGGCAGATTAAAACTGTGCGCCGGACCGAGACTCGAGCTCGGGACCTTTGCCTTTCGTGGGTAAGTGCTCTACCATCTGAGCTACGCAAGCACGACTCACGACCCGTCCTCACAGCTTCAATTCCGCTAGTACGTCGTCTCCTACCTTCTAAACTTAACACAAGCTCTCCTGCGAACCTTGCAGAACTAGCACTCCTGAAAGAAAGGATATTGCGGAGACATGGCTTAGCCACAGCCTGAGGGATGTTTTCAGAATGAGATTTTCACTCTGCACCGGAGTGTGCGCTGATATGAAACTGGTAGTTTCGTTTCAAGTTTACTTTATTTGCCTACATAATGTAATATTTTGATTTTGTCTGTTTTAAAACTAAGGAGTCAAAATTTTCCAGTCGTTGTGCGATTGCTCCATTTATTACAGGAAATAATAGGAGTATAAAACTGAAAATCGGTTATTACAGGAACCGGTTATTTTGATCGGTTTTAGGAGTTAGGTTAAACTGGCGTTGGAAGAACCGATGGCTGATACATACTGCATTAGGTAATAATTTTTATGGATCTGAAGATGTCTCCTTAATGAGCTAACTCTAGTAATCAATAAAGGAGTTTTAGTAATCTTGACCTACCATTTTTATCTGCGCATTTTAACATAACGGATGTCTTCCGGTTTGACGATAACAAATGACAACGAGAATTATATCACGTAATGGTACCAGAAGTACCCTCTGCCACACACTGTAGAGGCGCTGAGGGAGTGTGGATGCCGGTGGAAAAACCGTACAGAGGCTCGAAAGTAAAAAATACTGTCGTGGAGTACAGCAACAGACATTTACGAACAACGACGAGCTTGCGTGCCACTAACTGAGGGAACATAAGCACGGGAGCATCTTTCGTCGGACGCCAGTCTGTCACGTCACCTCCGTGCGACGCTGCGGGAGCGAGAGACATTAATCCTCTGCCGGTGTGTGCCCGGCGCAGCACAAAGGGCGCCGCCTGCTTGTTCCGCACCTTCAGACAACAATGTCTCGCGTTAATTGCGACACCTACATCAAAGGCGGCACGGGAAACCCTTATTGGTTCTTCCGAAAAGGTGCAGGAAGGGGCGCGCCGCTACTGGGGCGTGTGTGTATAGCGGGGAAGAGCGGATGAGCACGCCGGGTGGGGAAGCGGAATGGGAAAAGGAAAGGAAGAGGGGTGTTGGGCGGGAGCCTGCGATTTACAATGTAAAACGATTCTGTGTAATTAGCAATTACCGCGACACCCCGCGCGGAGGCGCGGCTGCGGCGGCGGCGGCAGCGGCGGCGGTTGACGAGGAAGCAGCGCGCCGGAACAAAGACGGCGGCGCTCTTTGAATGCGGCAGAGAGAGAGAGGGCGGAACACACACAGACGTACACACAGGAGCGGGGCCCAAGTGGCCGTGCAATTATTTTCAAGTGTCCGCACATTTTACCGGCGCCGCGCGGGGAGAGAGAATGAGAATAAGAGAGAGAAAGAGGGGGGGGGGGGAGGAGGAGGCGCCTGCAGCGTAGTCGCCGGAGGGGCCGGGGGGAGGGGGCGGGGCCCCGCCGCCGCCTTTGATCTCGCCGACAGAGCCAGCGAGGCAGAGCGCAGCCGCGCCGCCCGCCGACCGGGCGTATAAACTCAGGCTGCGGGGCCCGAGCAGCGCGCGCACTTTTAATTCCGACTTTGATGCGCTCGCCCTCCCTCCTATCAAAGTCCCCGACAGCTGGCGCGGCTCTTGTTGCGTTTTGTTTGAAGATTACGGCGGATTTACTGAGAGCTGCGGCGGCCCCAGCCTCGCGTGCCCGCCCTCATTGCCACCTCCGCCAGCTCGGCGAGGCGAGTTTCCCCTCCGCTCCCCCTTTCAGTCTTTATCTCTCTTTCGCAACCTAGCCGGCCCTCCAATTTGAGGCGAGCTACGCGCGAATCAGAGCCTCCCCGCCGCCCAAGTCTTTAATGCTCTCGACTATCCGCGGCGCCCCGGCTTGGCGTGTCCCGCCAAACGCCGGTAGCGGTCCTTTTGTGTGAGGTGTGAAATCCGACGCCCACTGTGGGGGCCGCCGCGTGTCGGAGAAGCGACGTGAAAAATTCACGCTCTGGCGAGCCGCGGTGTTATTAATGCGGTCAGGCGTGGCTGGCCAGCGCACGTGAGTCACGCCCGCACACCAGGTGAGTCAGCTGACCAGGTGCACAGGGTCCGCCGTCTGCCGCTTCCGCCGCTGCCACAACGGCCACCTACACCTGATGATGGCGGCGTTTCCGACTCTACTGTAGGTGCCGTTGGTTCCGTGGCAGACCCGACAAACCTATTCCACAGTCTAACATAACAGTCGCGACACTTCGCCTCGATTTTGTTGCCTTCGGCGCCAGCAGCGCCCCAAGCGGCTGGTAGGTTGAACTGTGAGTTCGGCGCGATCGTGAAAGCGAATAGTGATTATTTATTTTGATTTATACAATCGTTTTTACCATCGGAAGCGTTTGTAGCGCAATAAATTGCAACAGCAATAGAAAGAAGACACCACAGCTCTCTTTTTTAGGTTTCCTGAGGATCCTGAGACGTATATACCATCATGTTACTAAACTGTATCGTCAGGATTCAGTTGCAAACTGTATGTGTATAAATGATGAATGGTGCGGTTTAGGAGCAACACCATTTATGGCCGTCCTATCCACCTCACTCCTACTCTCAAATACCTTGGCCTCACACTCGACCGCCACCTCACCTGGACTCCCCATCTCCTTACCATCCAAAACAAAGCTCACAACCGCCTCCGCCTCCTGAAACTCCTGTCCGGCCGGATGTGGGGTCTGCATCCTTCCACCATCCTTCACACCTACAAATCCTTGATCCGCACCATCCTCTGTTATGCCAGCATCGCTTGGATTTCCGCCCCTCCCCGGTTCTATAAAGCCCTCCAAATCCTCGAACGCCATGCGCTCCACCTCGCCTTCCGCATCCGCCTTCCGTCCTCCACGCGCATCCTCTACAACCTCGTCCCCTTCCCCCACCTTCTCCTTTTCCTTGACCACATCTGCACACTATATATTGTCCGCCGCCTTGATCCCCCTCACCCCCCTGGTGTCTCCCTTCCTCTCCAACCCCAACCAGTTGCCTCGCCTTTACCATTGTGCCCCACCCTCTCTCCATCTCGACCCTCCATCTCCTTTCCCAACGCAACTTCCACCGTCTACCCCTCCCAGATGATGAGCTTCTCCCTGACATCTACCCTTCCTACAAACTCTAACCCCATCTTCCTGCCTCCTCCTCAGGGCTCCGCCTCCTCCCCCTCCCTCCTCCTGAGCGGCTTCCCCCTCCTACTCCCCCTCCATCTCCTGTGCCTCCTTTCAGTGTCTCTGCGCTCCCTCCTGCCCTGACTTCCCTCTTCCCCTCCTGCCCCACGTGTCTCCTGCCTCTTCGTGTACCTGCTGATGCCCCTCCTCTCTTCATCCCGCCGCTTCCCCTGCTGCCCCATGCTCTCCCCTCCTTTTCCATCCTCTCTGCCCTTTTCCTCAGCAGGTCCCACCTGGCAGTTTTATTCTTCGTTGTGTGTGCTCCAAGTGGGTTTTAAGTGTGTTGTTCCGGAGTGTTTTTACTACTGTGGCCGACTTTTAATGTGTTCATGTCCATTCAGTATCTTCTCTGAGTTTTGAAGACTCGCCAACTGTGTTTTTTAACTTTCTGGTGACTTTTAACTGTCCTCCATGAAAGTCTCTGTGTTAGTCTATTTTTTACCTCCATTTTCTCCCATTATTCTGTTTTAAGTTCCCCTTTCTCGCCTTATGTGTGTAACATTTTATTCTTATTTTAAGTTGTTATGTCACCCGGCTGAAGAGCGACGGATTGTGCCGCTGACAGCCCTCCCCTGCGCCTATTGGGCAGGGGAATGGAATCACAATAAAGAAAAAAAATTTTAGCAGCAAAAAAATGGCTAGCAGACGAGAAGACATTATGAAGAAATACCCAGTTTACCTGTACAATAATATTAGGTTTTGTTCGCTACATTTCGAACAAAACCAGTTCATGAACGCAGACAATAACAAACTCATGTGGAATGCAGTGCCCACACTGTTTGACATTCCAAATAAGCTCCCTCAACTGATGATGAAGAGGAAACTGCCACAAAGATTCGACAGTCAATATAAAGCTGTAAAACAGTTCTATGACACAGAAGCAACCAGTTCAACTCTCCATGTATTAGTGCCAGATTCGTGAGAATCATCAACACAGACCTGCTTTGACGATGAAATGGTTAGATTAAGTGCAGCTGTTCATGTCTTACAAAAGCGTGTGAAGTGTCAGAATGTGCAGATCGCTAGACTTCGAGCAAAACTAATATGGGACAAGGAAAGTGCCTACAGACAGATTGTTTGAAAATTATTCAAATATTTGGTTTTTCGTGAAATGTAATGTAATCAGCTCATTACAATGTTTTCAGCATATTTCTCCCACTATTTGTCAGTTGCTTGTCCCACTTAGAATAATATAGAGATGAAGGTCGTACTTGTGGCTACAGGCGACAATGACAAACACAGTAGGCCTACAGAACGATAAACGAGCTGTCCATCGCTTTTGGATGTAGAGGTACATGTCTGTGCTTCTTACATGTGAATCTGTGTGTTTATATTCTTTTGATATCAACGTGGTAAGCTGCAATTCTGTCCAATGTCACAAGTGTTTCTTCACGAATGTGTTGTAACTTGCCACTCATTCATGGTTTTTGTCCATACTTGCGCTTATTTTAGAATCGTTTTTAGAAACATATATGCCTTCTGATACTACACAAACTCTTGGAGGCAAGAAACTAAGTCGAATAATTCGGAAATTACGTACGAAATGGATGCAAACAAACATTATGCTTACGACGCGTCTGACGTTCACCTTACCTGTCGCTTGGAGCGCTAGTGTAGCTCCATCTGTCAAACGGCAACAACTTTTAAAGCAGTGAGTGTCGCGACTGTTATGTTAGACTGTGCCTATTCTGCACTGTGCGTGTCGTCACAGCCAGGAAGTGCTGAGGGCCGGCCCTCCCACAGGGGACGGTACTATCACCCACACTTTTCAACATTTACTCAAACGACATTCCCCTGTCGCCGCATGCCAGGATAGCCCAATTTGCGGACGACACAGCCTTCTACACGAGTGGCAGGCAGCACCACTCAAACATAGCATGCCTCCAAAGGCAGCTAGACATGGTAGAAGACTGGTGTAGGGGAAACAAAATGATACTAAACACAGGTAAAACTACAGCTGTCTACTTCACAAGAAAGCGCCCGGTACTCAGAAACCAGCTTTCTCTAAACGCCCAGGAATTACCGTTTAGAGACTCCGTGAAATACCTGACTGTAACATTAGATAAGAAAATGCTCTTCCACCTCCACATCAGGGAAAAGAGGAAGAGATGCATAAACCTCGCAAAAGCCATCCTGTCCGCCTTCCTCAGCAGGGAGATGTGGATGGAAACCAAAAGAACACTCTACAAAACAACAGTCCTCCTAGCACTAACGTACAGGCGTTCTGCGTGGGGAATCACGTGCCAGACCAACCACAAAAACTGCAAAGAGTGCAAAACAAGGTCTTAAGAGGTGGATTCTGGATGCCCCACCATGGACACCCATACGCGGGCTCCACGAAAGAGTGGAAATTGAAACCATCCAGGACACAGTGAAAAGACTAGTGACTACACTATACAACAAATTAGAAATACTAAGAGACAGTTGTAGACAACTGAGGGACACAGGAACTGTGATACCCAGAACATGGCACAGGCAGAGAGTGCCACGCCGTATTATTCAAGAACCTGTAGAATAAGTAATATGTTTTTGTTTTTTTGTCTGTTTCGTGTTCCTTTATTGTATAATATGTTTTTTGTTTAGTTAGTAATACCTGTCACCACCACAACAGCCAAAGTTTCTTGGGAGACTAGTTGAACCACAATCCAAGGTACCATTCTTGTTAGTTAATTAAAGCAGGCACCACTACAGAAGCCAAAGGTACAATATCCTTCAGTCACAAACAGAAGGTACCATGTACCAGTAGTTTAAGTACTTAAATTAACCTAAGATGTAGTGAATAAGTCAAATCCCCCCCCCCCACTCTCTGTCGGCTGTGCGACATCTCATAGCAATATAGATTTACCTAGAGATAGATTAACCAGAGCTAGACTAGCAAGTAAAGAGTTAAAGTGTAGACACAGACCAAATGCGGACCTACGCACTCACGACGTCCGTCCTCCGAGCTGCCGACTGGTACAACTACACAAAAGAAAGCAGTGGGAAGCAGCACCCACTGCACCCACTGCACAGAACCCAACAACCCTAAACCCGCGCCGCATAAATCGAGGATGGTCGGGGGCCACAAGGCCTTATTGTTCCAATCATGCCTTCCAAAGCCCACGATTTGCTTTGTAAATAAAAGAAATCCCAAAGAAAAACAAGTAAAACTACACACAAATACACGTAGATTCGGCGAAGCCGAAGGCACTGTAAAACACCATGGCACACAAATAAAAAAAAAGCATTGAGATGGGGGGGGGGGGGGGGTCTGCCGTCTGTCGCTTCCGCCGCTGACACAACGGCCACCTGCACAGGATGATCTCGGAATTTCCGACTCTATTGTAGTTGCCATTGGTTCCATGGCAGTCCCGACAAACCTATTCTACGTGTCGTCACCATCAGGAAGTGCCTCGCCGACAGACAGCCTTCGTTTCCGTGCAGTTTCGAGGCCCAAGAGAAAGATAGGCTGTGGCGGGTGCGTCACATCACGTGACATTACAAGTCTTACCGAGTGCAAGCAGCCGTCTCCGGAGGAAAACCGAGTGACTATTTAGACGAGTTTAAAAATTCTTAACTCCATGCATGCAACTTCTCCACAGAACACGGCAAATATACGAGGGTCACTCCAAAAGAAATGCACAATATTTCTTTAAAAATCCATCTTTTATTCTACATGTTTGAAAGTTTCACAGTGTGTAGATACATCCTTTAGGAACAATACTTTCATTTCTCCACATAATTTCCATCCCTCTCAACTACCTTATGCCACATTGGGTGTTTCAGTGTTGTCCATCCGAGTTTTGTTATCGCTTCCATGGTTTTTTGACTGACATGTGGCCGTGCATTGTCGTGCAACAGCAAAATATCCTGCTTTTGCCGATGTGGTCGAACACGACTCAGTCGAGCTTGAAGTTTCATCAGTATATGCATCAGAATTTATGGTGGTCCCACTTCGCATGACGTCCACAAGCGAGAGTCCTTCGGAAACGAAAAACACCGTAGCCATAACTTTTCCAACAGAAGGTGTGGTTTTGAATTTTTTTTTCTTGGGTGAATTTTCATGATGCCACTCCATTGACTGCCTCTTCGTTTCTGGTAAAAAATGATGGAGCCATCTTTCATCACCTGACAGAATTCTTCCAAGAAATTCATCTCCACCATTCTCGTACTGTTCGCTGCATACTGTTTTTCTTGTTTCTTTGTGAGCCACTGTCAACATCCTGGGAACCCACCTGGCACAAACATTTTTTAACGCCAACACTTTCAGTATTCTGCAAACAATTCCTTCCCCTATCCCAACGTAGCGTGACAATTCGTTCACTGTGATGCGTCTGTCAGCAGTCACCAATTCGTTAACTCTCTGCACATTGTCTGGAGTGTGTGCAGTACGAGGCCTGCCGCTGCGAGGACAATCCTCAATGTTGCCGTGCCCGCTTTCATCACGTAACCTGCTTGCCCACCGGTTAACTGTACTGCGATCGACAGCGGCATCTCCATACACCTTTTTCCACCTCTTGAGGATGTTTCCCACTGTCTCATTTTCACAGCACAGGAATTCTATGACAGCACGTTGCTTCTGATGAACGTCAAGCGTAGCACCCATCTTGAAGACATGCTGTGACGGCGCCACTCAACGGGAACAGGTTGAACTAAGTTTGAAAACAAGCGGGAAGGATGTATCTACACACTGTACAACTTTCACACATGCAGAATGAAAACTGTATTTTTACAAAAATAGTGTGCATTTCTTTTGGAGTGACCCTCGTATTGCCGGCCGCGGTGGTCTAGCGGTTCTAGGCACTCAGTCCGGAACCGCGCGACTCCTACGGTCGCAGGTTCGAATCCTGCCTCAGGCATGGATGTGTGTGATGTCCTTAGGTTAGTTAGGTTTAAGTAGTTCTAAGTTCTAGGGGACTGATGACCACAGAAGTTGAGTCCCATAGTGCTCAGAGCCATTCGAACCCTCGTATTACTTCACTTTGATAACGCTGGTTACAGCAGTTGTAGAGTGCAGATTTGGCCTATCTGTCCTGCTTGACCACAATTCCTTGAACACAAATTAAATGACATCCTATGTACTAAGGCCGAAAGAAAACTAATCTCCTGACTTTATAGCGGAGATGCTGAGTCGCAGGTAGCCTCAACAAAAGTATGACCGTCGTAAAAAATAGACGATAGACTCACACACACACACACACACACACACACACACACACTCACACACACACACGTCTGCAGTCTCTGAGAACCGAGAGTGTGGCTTCAGTTGCGAGAGACTGCAGTCGTGTGTATGAGAGCTGCGTTTGCATGTGGGTGTGTGTCGTTGACGAAGGTCATACTGGTCGAAACGTAATTTGTGACAGTCTTTTTGTTGCGCCTATCTGCGACTCAGCATCTCCGCCATATGGTGAGTACCAACTTTCCTTTTCATAGTATTGTTACATTCCGTCCTGGATTTTCCATTGTTTAATCTTCTGACTTGATTTACGAGGGGACGTCAAAAAGCAAAGGGACTTTTGCAGTTTCTCGACGTAGGGCTTGGTAACACCGCTAGTAATCAGGGATGAAGTACTGTCGTCTGCAACAATTCTATACAATGTGTTACTCTTATTCCCGCGTTAGTGGTTGTATTGTAGTAGACTGTGAAACATGGCAGTCCCATTATCATTGCATCAAGGAGGAAAGGAGGACAGTGATTCGCTTTTTGTTTGCAGAAGGTGTCAAATATGCGGAAATTACTCGGCGAATGCAAGCACAGTATGGTGAGAGGTGTTTATCACGAAGCAAGATCTACAAATTGATAAAGCGCTTCGAACAGGGAAGAACTTCTCTATGTGACAAGGAAGGATCTGGCAGGTTATCAACGTCTGCGGCTGAGAACGATTTGGAAGTAGTTGAGGGTATGGTGATGGAAACAGAAGAATCACAGTGGTCGAAATCGCCAATACTTTACATACACTACGTGATAAAAAGTATCTGGACACCCCCAAAAACACACGTTTTTCGTATTAGGTGCATTATGCTGCCACCTACTGCCAGGTACTCCATATCAGCGACCTCAATAGTAATTAGACATCTTAAGAGAGCAGAATAGGGCGCTGCACGGAACTCACCGACTTCGAATGTGGCCAGGTGACTGGGTGTCACTTGTGTCATACGTCCGCACGCGAGATTTACTCACTCCTAAACATCCCTCGT